>NC_041220.1:87105670-87167803 GCF_002837175.3 Physeter macrocephalus | reverse complement strand
CATGTGGGACCTTCCCGGACCGGGGCACGAACCCGTGTCCCCTGCATTGGCAGGCGGACTCTCAACCACTGCGCCACCAGGGAAGCCCTGCCATATTGTTTGGATGGCCCTTAGTGACCAAACATTTAATTAAAGCCCCTTGAGGGGATAGTTTTTATTATTTGTTATTGGACATCCGCCAAAGCTCATTTTACCAAGTGTTTGTTGTCTACTTAGGATACTTCTGTGTATATTTTTAATACCATCTATATACCTTAAGTGTTAAATACTCCCTAAAAGCAATCATTTCCTTCCATCTCCAAAGTCTAAAATATTCAGTTTTTGTATATTTGAAGGTTAGTGTGCAATTTTGTCTTGTAATCTGATTAATTTTTTTTTTTTTTAGTGATTTTTCATTATATTTTCCTTAGAAGAACAGGAACCCTCCACCTTGTGGATGAAATCTTTGATTTAGTTAGCTTACGTAATGTATCAATAGCGATAATAGCTTATCGAATACCAAGTTTTCAACATTCTCTGTAGTAAGCACATAGCGCACATTGTTTTGGTTAAATACCATTACAAATTTAGGGAAATTTTTCACTATTCTCAAGAAGACAAGACCTAGGCTGTTAAGTAACTTGTGCAAGTTTATTTCACTTGTAAGAGGGAATCTTGGTTTCTGTCCAGACCTCTCTGAGCCCAGGTTGTAACCATTTCACAGTACAGTCTTCTCTTTGAAAGAAAAAGCCTGGGCTCTTCACTGACTTCCCTTTATTGTCATGTTGGTTTCTATGGAACATAAAATGCTAGAACATGTATCATTTTTAAGAAAGCCTTAAATTACAGTGTCTGTGTTTTCTTTCAAGTCTGTGTTTTGGACATTTAAGATGTCCCCAGGATTGAATATTTGTGATTTTATTTTAAAATCTATTTTAGCAGAAGCTACCAGGTGATAATTGGTGTGCTAGGTTTGTCTCCCAACACTGCATGGTTCATGAAGTCATTTTTGTTTGTTTGTTTGATTTTTTTTAAGTCATGTAATGTATAAGGTATTCAGATAGTGATATGATGATGATGATGCGACATCCAAAGATTATAATTTTAATTGTTTTCTAGAGGGTTAATCTAAAGATCCTACTTTGTTTAGTCCCTGAGACTATAACTATTAGAAAATATAAAATCATATTTGTTTTTTTCATTATAAAATTATCTAGATCTTCTCAAAGAAAAATGTGTCTCCTTGTGTTTAAATTAATTTCCTTCTTTTGCAGTTAAGAAAATATCCTGAGGCAAGAAAGAGTATAAAGAATATTTTAACAAAACAAACTTAAAACTCAATTTTAAACTCAGTGTTACATAATTAGAGTTCTCTTCTTTTTTCTGGAATAATTGCATCACCTGTAATATCCCAAGCATGCACATTGAAAGTTAGTTTTTACTGATTTTTTTTTTAATTGATTGCTGGTTTGACTGAGCTGACCTTTGCTTTAAATCAGAATTGATTGACCAATTGAGTCAACATGGTTTAATTGGTTGTGCATATACACAGAGACTTTGTTTATTGAATTTAGGATATTCTGAGTAACATAATTTCCCTCTGCTTCTCTTCTGCTCCAGGAAACACTCTGCTTTATGATTGCATTTAATAACGTGTCAGAAAGCAAATGGAAATAGTACCATACACAAGGGAGAGGAACAATGGATTCAGCAACTGTTTAACATCCAAAGAAACCATTCTTACAAGATTGTTTCAGATTCATACAGTTTGTATATTACACTTATTTGTTATATTAAAGATGGTATCTGAAATCTGGCTTCTGTAAAGTTATCAGAAACCCAAAAGCCATTGACAGTATGATAGCCATCTATTATAACTGTATGATTTCCAACATTTAAAAAAATTTGGAGAGCCTCCTAGAACGACAGGATAAATCTGAATGCACTAAGGATACTACATTCTATCTCTGTGTTTCCAAGTTACATTTTTACTGTTGTAACAGGGTAGCATAGTGTGCAAAAGAAATGCAGTAATACATAAAAGAACCAATATAGATTCTAAGATCTTGGTGGAGGATAAAAATAAAAGTTTTCTTGTTCTTTTAAAATATCTCATTTATTTTGTCCTATTTTTTTTTTATCATTTGGACATCGGAAACAGGTCTGAAACTCAGAAATTAGTAATCAGAAGGATATGAGAGCCAACTTTTTGGGTGCTAAAGGTAGCCTGCCTCTCAGTGCCAAAATTATCACTGATTTCATAAATTTATTTCTTGTGTTAGGAACTGTAGTGCCAATGAAAATCAATAAAAACAATTTCCTTCTACATTCATGATCCTCTCCTTACACTCATTCTTCACATTCTTTTCAGGACCATTTTGTCAAAATGCCACAGGGCCATACAGAATGTAATTTTGTGTTTCTGTGTGTATGTCCCATGAAACCTGATTTTTCCTGTGTGCTTTTGATTGGTATTAAGTGCAACAGGGGCTTTAGGCAAAGTAAAAATTTCACATTTTCATAGTTTTTAAAATATTGAAGGAAACACCAAGTTTTGTTGTCATTTTTTCTATACAATTTGAGGCTGCATACAATTTACATACAGTAAGTAGTACATTCATATAGAGAGCATGTGTGTATGTATGTGTATTCACATGTGTGAATAATATATCTGCTGAGTTAATCCTTATTGGATGTCTGAAAAGATACTGAGTGAATAAAGATTAAAATGCAATTTTTAAAAAGAAAGACTTTGTTAAGCCCACAAATCTTTAACATAGTTGAAAACTCAGATGCTTCCAGACAGAGAGGTTATTATTCATTAATTAATTCTCTCACTCATTCATGTATTCATTTATTCAAAGCGTTTATCAAAGCTGTGGGCCATGTGGATTGCTGTAATGGCAGGGAAAATACATGTATTGATATATCTTTTTCTTCAAAAAGCTTATTTAAATATTCAGACTATAAGTTAAATACAAGCAAGTACACAATACATCATGTCTAACACCAACTAATTATTCCTTTAGATTTACGTGGTTCACCTACATTTAATACTTGGACATTGATTCTTCAAAATAATTCTCAAACATTTTGCAATAATTGAATATATTACTATGCATGCAGTGTTTAATCTAGGGCCTGACTCATCATCATATTCAATAAATTATAGTAGTTATTATCAATATTATTTTTTTTCCAAACCTGTCCAAATGAGATATGTATTATTTTTTTCCATTTCACAGTTGAGCAAACTGATTCTCAGGTTAAGTTATTTTTAAAAGAGACTGCACAAATTAAATGGTACTGCTAACGTTGAAAGCAATAGATAATTGATTTTAAAGAATGATGTTATCTTCTTGAAGACAAGGGGATATTCATAGTAGTATGTTCATTATTTAAATTGTCTGTACCAGTCTGTAGAGTATAATGTTATCTAATATTTAATGAGCATGCATGTGTTAGACATTGGGCTAAGCAATTCTCATGTTATGTCTTCTATATATTATACTACCTCAATGAGTGTAGGTTTTTTATAAATGTCACCATTTTATAGATGAGGAATCTGAAATTAAGAGAAGTTTAGCAATCCTCCTCAAATCAAATAGCTGGTAATCGTTGAAGAGATTTAACCCAGTTCCAAGCAAAAAGTACGTACAACTTTTAAGCTTGATGTTGTACTGACACAAAGTCTGTAAAAATGTGTTGAAAGCTCAAGATGATTTGAATATTTGGGTTTTTTTTCCCATGTCTATTACAATATACTGTATATCAAAAAGCAGGTTAAGGGACCTAGCATTATGTTATGGGCCAAGTAGTAAGTAACAGTACTGTTTTCAAAATGAAAACTTAGAATGTTAGGTACAAAGAAATTTAGATTATCAAGAGAAGAAAATCAGATAAAATTTTGCTTATGTCCACTTGGCTATGCTGGGGATAAGCCCTTCTGTGAAAATTTATTATATGTTATTTTAATACAACAGAATAACATATTTAATATAGGAAGTTTGGAAACAACATGCATTTCAAAAGTCAGATTTCTTCCTATCACCCAGAGATAACAACTTTGAAAATATTGACACATATGCATGTAGTATTCTCATTTTGCTGTATGCTTGTATGGAGCATGTTCTGGGTGGAGGGGGTGTGGTGGTATCTTAAAACAACAGAAATTTATTCTTTCACAGTTGTGGAGTCTAAAAGTCCAAAATCAAGGTCTTAGCAAGGCCACAATTCCTCCAAAGTCTCTAAGTAGAATCATTCCTTGCCTCTTCCTAACTTCTGGTGGTGGCAGCAATCCTTGGCCTTCCTTGATTTACAGCTGCATTGCTCCAGTCTCTGCCTGTAACCATGTGGTGTTCATCATGTGTGTCTGTCTTCACATTGTCTTCCCTGTTCTTATAAGGATACCAGCCATGTTGGATTAAGGGTCCAGTATGACCACATCTTAATTATGTCTGTAAGGACCTGATTTCCAAATAAGTTCACATTCTGTAATGGGAGGTGTTCAGCGTATCTTCGGGGAATACAATCAATTCCATCAGAAACACGATACTTACAGAATTAGAATTTTGTTTATGTATTATTTCAGGGCCTTTTTCATTGTGAACAACTTACATTGTCATTAATGAAGATAATTACATTTGATTACAGTTCTCCAGTTGACTTACTTTGATTCCGAATGTGGTAAAAATCTTTAATTTAGAATTCCAGTTGTCAAATAATATGGTAATGTACTTTATCACCCCATGGTGCTTTTGTGAGGAAGTAAGACACCCCTCTGAGGGATGCTGTGTAAACGTGGCATGTTATTATTTTCCTCTGGCATTGCAGGGACGCTAGACATTTGACTTGTTCTCATCCTTTCCCCTGCATATTGGCAATAAATATAAGATCCACGTGGCAGCTTCAGTCTAGTGTACTTGGCTGTGAGTCATCTTAACAACCAGGAGAGCAATTCTTGGTGAGGTGGAATGAGCAGCGCTTTAATAGCAGTGCTTAGTGGGAAGGCTCTCTGAGAGGCAGAAAAGAGACTTTAAACTAAATGGACTTTACAGAAAATTGTTTTCACTTTGTAGTTTGGAGTCAGGGTTGCAATTTTCAACTTTCTTTTCCCTCACTTACCTGTTGCTAAGAGATCACATTCAAGGTAAAATTAATGCTTCTCCATTACAAAGCATGTAGTCAGCAGTGGAAGAGGAAATATAACATGTGGTTCCTGTGTCGGTTAGGACTTCAGAAAAATACGTGGCATTAAGAGACGGAATCATGTGTCCAGTAGACATTTGACAAATGATTATTAAATGAATCAGTGGGTACTGAGTAGTAAGTGTTAAGGGCCTGTCATTGTGACTGGATGCTTTTTGCCTTATCTTCTTTGTTTTTCCCTTTCCTCAGCTTTTTAACTCTTAAGAAAATCGAAAAGCATTCTATCAAAGTAGAGTTGATAGTTGTTATTATCCACTAGAGTTCACTGTAATATTAACAGAAATTGCCTATGACTCTAGAATCTGTTAGAACCAGGGAAAAAATTACTTTATATCAGGACACTTTCAGTTGTGTAATACGATTTCAGGGTTAGCAATGGAGTTCCATTGATAATAGAGGTGAAACTGGAAGATACATGCTATAGGGTGATTAAGTTCTAGACCTACTTAGTACTGCCACATTTTCCCTTCAGTGTTCTTGAAAGCTAGTATCTTGTATTTGAGTGTTCCTTGTATCCTCAGAAACATCATGCTGACCAATGATCACCATCCAGTTCCAAGTCAGCCACATCCTTCATTCAACAAATATTCACATCTAATTCAAGTAAGGCTTCACTTGAGTTTCTATGACACTACAATGCAGTGCAAGATGAGGCTATTTTTTCTTAAGGTTCACTCTGTAATTTAGGAGATAATACCTGCAAATAATTAGAACAGCAGTCCCCAACCTTTTTAGCACCAGGGACCGGTTTCCTGGAAGACAGTTTTTCCACGGGGCGTGGGGGGGGATGGTTCAGGTGGTCATGAGAGCGATGGGGAGCGATGGGGAGGAGCAGATGAAGCTTTGCTCACTCACCTGCTGGTCACCTCCTGCTGTGAAGCCCGGTTCTTAAAAGGCTGATGATTGGTGCTGGTCCTCGGACACGGAGTTCGGGATCCCTGAATTAGAAGGAAATGCTTCCTTTCCCCCATGTGAAAGGAAGGGCTTAGAGCTAGTTCAGCTTGAATATTGTTTGAATGTGATGAGTTTTTAACATAATACTAATGGTCTATTACATAAGAATAAATCTACTCATAAGCCACCGCCCTTAAAAAAAGGCATACAGTCTGCCCAGACACTAAGAAGCTTTCAGAAAATTTATATTCCTTTAATTTTTCTCTTCCTATTTAATATAAGATTAAAAACAAAGTGAGAATCCAAGTGGGAAATTAGTTCAGGTGTCATCATTAGCCTTTCTCACTCACCAAAGCCACATTCTCAAAGTGTAACAGTGTCTCAAACACCTTCTAATGGGCTTTATTAATCTGTTCTGTGCACTTCCCCCTCTGGAATTTCACTATGGGATTGCTCTTTCAAGGTACTTTGACATGAACTTTGATTTTAAATGGGGTTTAATGTGCTTTGGTCAGGCCACTGACACAATACTTAACAACCCAAATGTGCTTTCCCATATGGAGGGTACCATCTGTGGTAGTAAATATTTTTTCATAAAGGTTCAATTGCTCCCTCTGTTTCCTTTAACCAAAACAATAGTCGACAAGGCACAGTATTTCATGAACATTTTTAAGCAAGTCTCTCTCAATAAATGCATTCATTTCATTCACAGTTTTCTAAAGAAAAATGACTAGAGACATTACCGACGCAAATTCGTGCGCCCGACGCACAGTGAGGCCAAACAATACCAAAACGTCAGAGCTTGGAATAGAGAAAGGTTTATTACAGGGCCATGCAAGGAGAACAGGTGGCTTCTACTCAGAAACACCCTGAACTCCCCCACGGGTTTCAGCAAAGCATTTTTAAAGACCAGGTGGGGGAAGGGTGTCCGAGGGTATGTGATCAGCTCATGCACAATGCTCTGGTTGATGGTGAGGTAACAGGGCAGTTGACATTATCAATCCTTAGGCATCAGTAGGTCCTCGGGCTACTTGATCACTATCATCAAGTACTTAATTTCTTCCATTTGGTGGTTGTTTTAACATCTGAAAAACTCAGGAAATATGCATAAGATACTATTATCTGGGTACTTCAGAGAGGAGCTACAGGAGAGGATATATGGGAGCAGTCTGTCTTGGAAAGGCCCCATTGGGTCCTGCTCAGTTGCAGAGACAGTGAAGAGAAATAAAATAATAATTATGCAGTCCCCGGGTACAGTCATACACAAGGACTAGTTGCTGATCATGATAGAGTAGAAAAAAGACTGGTGAGAGGAGGAGAAGTCTGGGCTTTATTCCTCTCATCATCACAAACACAACTCTCAGCTGTCTCATTTCTAAAATAAGGAATCTGGAAGAGTTCCATGCTTTCCAAATCCACTGCACATCCATTCAGCTGTGAAGCATGTTCAAAATACAAATACCTTAGCTCCAGCCCAGTCCAGGATAATCTGAATTTAGGACCAGTGCCCAAGAATCTTTGTTCTTTACTCCATAGTGATTTTGATTGCACAACAAGGTTTGGGAACCACTATTCCAGTAATCCCTAAGATCTATTTCAATTCCTAACGGATATGACTCTCAGAGTCTAATTCAGAGAAATTTCATCTATGAGCTGGAATATGCCTGATTAGGATTAGAAAGGCCAGGATTGGATTCCGAGCTCTGCTGTTTACTTACCTTGTGAGGCAAGACTTTAAATTGTTGAGACTCAACTTCTGTCTCCAAAAAATGAGGATAGTATTAGCTGCATTGCCCTGGACTGTTGCATGTATTATAGTACTTAGTATGGTAAGTACTTCCAGTAAATATTAGCTGGAAGGATAAAGGGAGTGAGAGTGAAAATTGACCAGATCACAAAATGAAACATTATCAAGGCACCAGAAAGAAATACAAGTATATATGAAATGAGTGAGGAGTAACATAATGTTTGCTAAGCTTCCATTATGTCACCAACTTAATTCATTTAATGAGCTTACAACACCTATTTTAAAAATTTCAATGAATCAAACAAGCTTCTTCTTTTAAAGATCTGTAGGGAATCTTGAAAAGTTCATTCTAAGATATAGTAGAAGATTGTCCACAGCAAGAGATATTAAATTGTTAAAAATAAATTATACATACAATGAAATAGTGAGAACAGCAAAAATTCTCCCCCAGTCTTGAATAAAGAATATTTTAAGCCTCACAGTCTCTCTTATATCAAAAGATGCTTTTTCAATATTTGCTGTCTACTTCTTAAGGATCTAATTCTTCATAACTGTTTTTAAATACATAGTTTCTTCTACCCATGGGCTTACAGTTTGATACAGTCCACACACAATTACTTTTAGAGAGACTGAATATGGAGACAAGATTTTCGAACTGTATTGCTAGTTTTGTCTTGTGGGAAAATGGGACTTTAATATTTTTTCTACTTTTGAAACTACAATTCTCATAATTTTTGTCTTCTTTCTTACCTTTGATTCTATTAACTCAAGAGAAAATAGAAAAAACATTCAGTGGCATTCAACTAACACATTGTTGCTTTATAAAAATTCCCACACAGCAAGATGACTTGTAAACTGTAGCTGGACAGAATGTATAGGAACTGTATTTGGCTTGTAGGGTCCAATACATACACCCTGGTACAAAGAGCATTTCAGCACAAAGAATTCAATAATCTGACACTTCTCTTGTGAAGTACATTATTCTGCTGTAGAGAAAATTGCTATGGCCAAATTTTTCAGTAGGATTCAATTCTCTATAATAGCCCAGCAAGGTCAGACCTCAAACGAAGCTGTGATCTGCCTTGTATGTCCCCTCATAACTACTGAAGACTTCCAGGGAGGTAGGAGTTCTCCCTAACCTGTGTCTGCTGGGATCCTTAAGTTTAGTTCGAGTTATAAGAAAGGAGGCTGTGGCCATTGAACTTCACCTGACATCGGTCTTTGTCACTGTATCCTTAACTTCTGAGTATTTGTTCCAGGGCTAGAGTATAAATAGGATGAACAGTGCCTAGAGCAGCTTCTGTGACTCATATAAGCCATAATTACACTGGCCATGCAACTATTTCCAGAACAGACATAAGACCTATAATTCAGAGAATAACATTTGTTTTAAAATATGGTTCCAGATACTTCCCTTGACTTTGTCCTAGAAATGTTGGGGTAACAGAAAAGATGACCTCTTTGTTAAGTACACATAACTTCTTAATATGTGTGTGTATTTACATATTGAAATAGCTGTTATGTCTGAGATAAATGCTAAACTGATAGACAATATAAATGCTTTTTAAAATACTCTATGATTTCCTCCTCTGTGTCTTTATTTTTAGGGATAAATAAGAGTTTTTTAAAAGGGAGTTTACTTCAACCATAATGCAGCCCTCTGCCAACTGTTGCAGAAGAGGCCTTTAGACTTCCAGAAACATTAAGCGATGGAGGACTTGGTTTATTCTGTTCAATCTGGCCATTAAAAACCTCATCCAATTCATTCACTTTGCAGAAATAAGCAAGTCTCCATGGTACCTCATGCCTCAAGTTTCCTTGTGAAAATACCTTTCCTTTTCATGGAATTTAGGGCATTCTCAGCAATCATTTGAAGAATTTTGTAACCAAAAAAATTATCAGAGAAATCCCAGGGAGAAGAAATGAGCATCACCTTACATATTATTAAAAATAATACTTAAGGAAGGCCAAACCGATATTGCAATACATTTCCTTCAAAATGATACTTTAATGAGTTGAAGTGCTTTAAAATAACCTTTAGTTTTTGTGTAAACTTTGCAGAACAAATGATAATACAAGTTATATGTAATTATACCAAAATTTCCTTGAAAACTGAAAACTTTCTATAAAAAGAGTGAGGAAAATTTTCTTATTAGATCACCTGTCCATGTGGCGTAATTTTTTCTAATTTTTTTTATGCTCATATTTGTTAATTTTTATATCTGTTTATAAGATTGCATTAGCTATATTGGGGGGTATTTGTCTTTCTTTTATTGTTTTATTTCTTTGTGTATGTGTATGTATGTGTTAAAATTGACATATAATTTTATATTAACTTCAGGTGTACAACATAATGATTTGATGCTTGTACATATTGTGAAATGATCACTACAATAAGTCTACTTAACATCTGTCACCATACATAATTACAAAAATTTTTTTCCTGTGATGAGAATGTTTAAGATCTACTCCTTTCACAACTTTCAAATATGCAATATTTGACTATAGTATTATCAACTATAGTCACCATGCTGTACATTATATCCCTATGACTTATTTTATAACTGGAGGTTTGTACCTTTTGACCCCCTTCACCCAATTTGTGTATTTTGTAAGAATATAAATTAATCTCAACTTTTCTCAGTTTTAGTTCATTTTCAGTTGGTGATTCTCTCAACCAATCAACTGTAAGCTGAATTTTTGAAGTTTTGCCTTTTTTTTTGAAAGTTGGACACTAACATTTTATTTTATTTTATTTTTAGGTTTTGCCTTCTTAAAAGCTGAAATGTTATGCAATAATCTTTCACAGCTCAAATACTTTAATTGTATTATTGAGATACATAATGCAAATGATCTGGTTTTCAATCTGAAAATAGACTTATCTAGTCAGACTTCAATTTAAAGAGGTAAAGGTATCTAATTTTAAAAATGATACAAATGAACTTATTTATAAAACAGAAACAGACTTACAGATATCGAAAACAAACTTATGGTTACCAAAAGGGAAACATGGCAGGGAGGGATAAATCAGGAGCTTAGGATGAACATACACACACTGATAGATAACCAACAAAGACCTACTGTCTAGCACAGGGAACTCTACTCAGTATTCTGTGATAACCTATATGAGAAAAGAATATGAAAAAGAATGAATATATTTATATTCATTATTATATATTTATATATTTATATTTATATATATAAATATATAATATATTTATATATATAGCTGGATCACTTTGCTGTACACCTAAAACTAACACAACATTGTAAATCAGCTATATTCCAATAAAATTAAAAAATAAAAAATGAAAAGGTAAAAGTAGCCCAAGCCTAAAATGAATTTTCCTTTCAATTGAAGGCAGAATTGATACAAAGTGACTTCTTAGAAAAGCATAAAATATGCATATACGTGTGAGAATGAATGTTTTTTTGCCTACCATCAACTTCTACTCTGGGTGTTCTAAAGAGTTCACTTCACCTGGAGTATGATTTATCAATTTACCAACACATATGCTCCGTATGTCCATCATTCAATGGTATAATTTTTAATGTGTTTCATTTAAACAAAATGGCCATAAATATTTAGATGGACATCTGACAATGAATACTTTTCAAACTGGGGTAATGTTTTTAGCATCATTGATCCAGCAAGATCCAATAATAAGACTGACTTTTTGTTTAATAGAATTCTCTCTACGATGATATTCCACTCCATTGGTGAAAAGGGAATTGCTCAAGTTACATAGATATGTTCTCAAGGACATTGGTTAATAAAACACAGACCTCTGTGCCCGGATGTTGAATGTTTACATGTAGGTGTTTGTTCAAGCAAACCATTTTGTTGTATTAATCGAATGACCACTGTATTAAACTTAGGCTTATGTAGACCTAATCAGATTTTTAAAATCAGTGTAGCCTATAGAAAATATTTCTCAAGGAATATCAAATCATTATGTCTTTAGGTTTCTATACAAAAACTGTAAGAACATATGCAAAAATATCAAAAGAATACATAATCGGAAGTTACTTTTACAGAGGAGGTTGTATTATATTTTTTTCTCCTGAACCCTTACATTTTAAAGCTAAGTATATTAGATTTATGGAGATGAATAAATATATGTATTTGTTAATACACTGTTGCAAGGTAGGGACATTTAGACTTATATCAGACACAATTTATATAGGTCCTCCAAAAAAAGACACTATGTAGTATTTCGCTGAGTTTGTGTAAAATACTTTAGCTGTGTCTAGGATGCCTTTCCCTTGTGGAAAAGAAGCTTAATTCTGCCAAGCCAAGAGTGCAGGGCCCCTTCCTGCCCTTATTTGCTTTTAGAGATTCATGCTGTCAGGTTGATAAATGGGCTTTGACAGAAGCAAAGGTAATTCAAAGCTCACTCACAGGTAGAATAGTCTTTAGTAGATTCTTTTAAGTCTGAGAGAGGAAATATATATATAGAAAATGCATAGTATTAATTCACTGTGAGGCTTTATTTTCCCAAATGCCCAAAACACATCATCTTTCTGAAGCTATATTTTATTTTATTTTTTATTTTATTATTTTTTTGTGGTATGCGGGCCTCCCTCTGCTGCGGCCTCTCCCGTTGCGGAGGACAGGCTCCGGACGCGCAGGCTCAGCGGCCATGGCTCACGGGCCCAGCCGCTCCGCGGCATGTGGGATCCTCCCAGACCGGGGCGCGAACCCGGTTCCCCTGCATCGGCAGGCTGACGCGCAACCGCTGCGCAACCGCTGTGCCACCAGGGAAGCCCCTGAAGCTATATTTTCAATTCATCTTAATATGCTTTCATGTACGTGTGTGTCTATTTATTTACAAACAAGATTATTTTTTTATCCATATGAAAGAAAGTCAGTTATTCATCAAGAAAATAAATTTGGTAGCAAATGCGTTTTTTGGAAGGTAACCTTTTATAAACCAAGTACTGTTAAATACATCTTTGACTAGATCAATCTAACAGAATGATACTTTGGAATTACAGAAAAGAGTTGAAGGTTTTAGCAAATGTAAGTAAATTTTAGTTCTATACTCTTTGCTTTTGATGTTTGACAAATAAATTCATTAGTGATGAAATAATGGGATAAGTCTGAAGAGACAGCTCAATTCATTGCATTTATCCCACCCACCTTAGTTCATCTGCAGAGTCGGTGCTCTGATTTCATGAGAACATATCCCATCATCCTCCCTGGCATAAGCCCTTCATTTTTCACTTAGCTGTGTAATAGTTAGTAAGCTATTCCCTTTTCCCTTTGCTCTTTTAGAAATACACAGGAATATAGCATTTAGAAAGAACTTTTCCTGTAGTGTTAAATAGATTCTGTAATTAATAGTAGATACCAATAATAGGATATCTGCATTCCTGGGTATTCTGAAGAGAGTGAGAACACTTTCTTTAGTTGTTATTACTTTTAGATTAGCTCATATAAATAACTACTTTTAGTACTAAAATGGTGTCAGAGCTGACTCATTTTTACTATCTTTGTTTTTCTAAGTTTGGAAATGTAACAAGCTAATTTTCTTTGGAAGAGGGTATTGGAGCAGTCCAAAACACACCCTAGATGCACATTAGCACGTTTCTAGATAACAACAAAACTGGTATAAAGCTCTAAAGAAATCGCTTGGACAAATAAAAATACCCAATTCAATGAAGGGTTTTACCAGATCTGGTCATCTTTGGCAGAAATAATATGTGAGCTCTATTTTGAAAAAATGCAAACAGGATAACGTTTATAACTATATCAGTTATTCTATTGAGCATTGCAGTTGCCTCGCCCTAAAATGTGTGCTCCTCTGCACAGCTGTAAGAGAGTGGTACCAAGAAAACCATATATGATCTCATTTAAATGGCTTGTAATTGCATATGCACATAAAGCCTTGTGCACCGATAATTATGATTTAATATAAACAGACCCAATTAGAAAGAAATGAGAAAAAGGGAAGCACTGACAATGTGTGAAGGAATACAGAGGAGGAAGGGATGGCTATTTGACTAAGAGCAAGGAAAGGCTTTGTGGAGGAGTGACCATTTTACATGGGTTTTGGAAGATGTGTAAGATTTCACAGGTAGTGTCGTTAGTGGAAAGAGGCAACAGTAAGAACAGGGAACAGCATGAGTGGAGACACGGAGTCCAGAAATCTGAAGCCATTTCAGAGAGTCATTTTATCTCAGTCTCCTTACACAGAGCACACTGTGGGAATGAATCAAATATAAGGTGAGAATGATAGCTGCATGCAGTCATCTGTTCATTCACTCATCCATTCAGTTCACTGAGGTCCTGAAATGAGCTATTCCCTGGTATAAACTACTGATAAATTCAGAAAAAGGTGAATAAAATATAATGCTTGTCCAGGAGGAAATCATTCTTTATTGTGGAATATGGAAATAAAAACAGATAATTACAAGACCATGTAATAAATTCTTTACTTGGAATGTTCAGAGTGTTATGAGAATAAAACGCATGTATCAATTAAATCTGCTTGGGAGAATCAGGAAAAACTTAATGGAAAAATTGACATTTGGCATGGATCCTGAAGGGTATGTAAATAGTAGGGTGGATGAAAAGAGTGTAAGATGAATTGTCAAAGCAGATGAAATAAATATCTGTAAATGAAACAGGTGTAGAAAGGCATAATGTGTCAGGGTGGAGGACTTGAGTGCTATGCTTAGGAGATGGGACTTTATTCCGTAGCCCTACAGACTTTGCAATTCTGTGAGTAGAGAAGTGAAAGATCTTAGCTGAACTTTAGCACCATTCCTTGGGCATTGTTTTATAGCCTACACAGACAAACGAAATGGGCTGTAACTTAGTCAACCCACTAATATCTAGTACCTTCTAAATTATATTCATATCTTGGATCAAGTAGAATTTATAATGTATCAATCACTAAAAAAACTGAAGGATTTATCTGATAAACTATTAGCCCAATTGCTTCATCCAGTTTACTCAGTCTAACATGAACCTCTGCATTTCAAGGAGAACAGAGCAAATGAAGAGACAATAACTCATTGAGTGTCATAAGAAACTCAATGGCCAAATGAAAGATTTTAGATCAAGGTTATGGCTGTTTCTATATAAGGCCACCAAATAGGATAAATCTGAAAAGAAGCATATCTGCTATGTGTAATAAAATAGTAGTTTCTCTAACCTCTGCCCTACTTCATATGAAGACTCAATACATCTTGATGATATATAATGATTATACGGAAGGATTTTCTCACTGTGTTCGTATATAATTTTATAGAACAAAATATCTTTTTTAGGTAGGTAAATCAATCCCTTTCAACATAGGTATTCAATTCCTTGTTTAAAATCCTCCAGTCCATCTCTCTCTAAGAATGAAATTTAAATTCCTTGCCATGCCTTATAAATATTCCAGTACCTGAACCCTGCATAATCCTAACCTCATCTCCTGTCATCCTCTTCTGGGCTCACATTCTAACCAAACTGCCTTTTTATCTATTCCTCAAACACACCAATATTCCAGGGCCTTTGCACTTCCTACTGCACACATTCTTTTTCCCCAAGATGCAGACAGCTGTTTTGTCTTTCAGATCGTAGCCCAAATGTCACCACCATATCTGTTCTAAATTAGATAGACACAATCTCCAATCCCAAAGCCCCAATCGCACTCAACCATACCACCCCTCTTAACTGAAATCATTCCATTTATCACCTTGCTATATATTTATTCTGCGTCTCCCACAATTCCTCCCCAACACACACACGCTCGCACACACACACACACACACACACACACACACGCACACACCCCTAGATTGCAAAATATAAGAGCAAGTAACTTGCCCATTTAGCTCATTACTGTTTACATGTGGGCCTTAGGACAGTAGGTGTTCAGTTGAATGAATAAAGATACAGCACTCCCATATATTTATATCATTATTTTCAAAGATGCTGTTAATAATGAATACAAACTATTTCTGGGTGTGACTGAAAAGAACAACATATAACTCTTAGTTCTTTCTACACTAGGCAAAATGTTCTTGGTTTGGTTGAAACTTTCACCTATTTGAGCGGCCTAGCCACGCCACTCTGCATATGAGATTCATTCCCCCTGATACTTTGCTCATCATTTGTACCAGGAAAATTAATAGGAATTAGGAGGAAATGTTAGTGGCCTTTCTTCTTCTCCTCCTACACTAGCATATAATCAACCATGTCCTTCTTATCTTCAGAGTACTTATTAAAGCTTTACTGAAAAAAACTTTGAAAGAGAGCCTGCATAAAAGAAATTACATGACTGTCTAGACCTCACCCTTTCTTACAGAGACGGATGTGGATAAAAGTGACAGTATCATATTTGCTGTGTGCAGTATGTTTTAACAATATGTTACCATCAACTTTTTGTTGTTGTTGTTCCTGTTGTCTTATTTTCATTTATTTAGCTCTGTTCTATAATCATGCATACGACCTTTGCATTTGCCTGAAAGTGCTCCTTTTACATGGTATGATACTAATCATAGTGATGATAGAGTGCTGTTTATAGATTAGCAACATACTCAGGATTGAAAGAGCCAGAGATTAAATCAAAAGGGAAAATAACAGATCACAGAGCTGGTTCGGCTAGCTGGTCAGCTTGGACCTCCGGCACATATGTCTCAGTCTCCAGAGTCTAAGTTTCTACCTCTAAGATATCTTCCCTCACAAGAAAAAGATCTGTAACCTAAATGAAGATTCTGAGATATGTCTGAGATATATCTGAGATATGTGATTTTTTAAAAAATCACAGGCAGTTTAGCTATGCACCAGGGTTGAGAACCAGAGGTCTGGATTATGACTTCAGAACCTCAAGGCAGGTGGCCAACTCTCTTCCTCTTTAGGTAACACTAGCTATGCCACAACAGAGAGCAAAGGTCAGTGTCTGACTATCTGGGTATGGGCCCTACCATGTCTCATGGGAGGTGATGTCTGTAACTACATTAAATCTGATGAGAAATGTGATTTGTCAAGAGCTTTTTAAATCCAAAATTTCCTTCATTCCTCTTTCCTTCTCTCCTTCCTTCAATTATTCTTTGAATCAGCTTCACAATTTCACTTTATCTATTAAAATTTTCTCCATTTTACCTCCATATCCCAGAAGCAAAGTTCAAACAGTTTTAAATTCAAAGGTGTGCACAATATTCCAGCAAGCCGTGGCATAGTTTGTGTAGGCGTGAAGCCAGTATGCCTGTTCCAAAGTGCATTTTGATCTCCTAGGAATATTTATATCTCTATAATCTCCTTAGGGTTAAGTAGCATGCAAATACTATTTGGCACATATATTTTATTCTAGTGAGGCAGTTATTTTGCTTGCCCCTGTATAGTCTGAAGTCTGAAAGCATGCTGTTTTTAAAGCTCTTAGAATAGAGTGGAATGAATTTTGTCTGTTACGACACAATATGTCTGAAGGACCAGCTCTTCATCATCAAGTTTATGTTACCAACTCTCTTAGTGTGTACTAAGTTATGTCAATTAAACCTACATCCAGATACAACATGTTCACCTTTTGTGGTAACATCCTTTATCAGAAAGTATCATTTTATAAATCATACTTTATTTAACTCTCTTTTGAAGCCTGTTACTATTAAAAAGAAAAACATTTAAAAATGCATTTCTTTCATGCAGAAATGTTCCGAAGGAAAATCTTAAGTATAGAAATTTATTTCTTTCTACTTTCTTAAAACATAAATAAGACTTTAATTTAAAACAATGATACTAAAATATACTGCTGGTGTTGATGTTTTCTCATCTAAATTGCTTTTAAATCTTTACACTTGTAAAAGTCCTCTACACTTTATTCAAACAAACAAATATTGAGTAAGCTACATTTTATTCTTATTTTCTCAAATTATTCATATGCCAAAGAAAAAAGCCAAAATTGCACCTTTTCAGCATTTCAACAGAATTAATATTATTATAGCTATTAACTTTATGAAAGTCTCAAACAGACAGGGAGATCAGATATGGAACATTATTACACAGATTATCTATTAATGTAATTCACCACATTAAAAGATTAAAGAAGGAAAAAAATAATGGTCTTACCAACAGATGAAACAACTCTCATTCATTGCAAACAATAGCTTAGCAAACTTGGAATAAGAGGGAATTTTCTCCATCCTCATGAAATGTTATATTTAGTGATGAAACATTGGAAGAATACCTTTAAAATTTGAAACTAGGCAAAAATGCTCATTATCACTGCTTCAATACATCTTACTAGAGGTCTTTAGTGCAAAAGACAAAAACGGAAGAGAAGAAATTGTAATGATTGGAAATGCTATCTATATCTACATACACATTAATGTGATTATATGATATATATGTAAAAATCTAATGAAACATATGCAAAGCTTTCGCAAAAGGATGTTAGGTTGGAAGTTTACAATGAGTTGCAGAGACAACAGATATCAGATACCAAAGAGAACGGCAGACAAAAAAATTACAAGTTTTCAAAGGAAACTTTCAAAATAATTTACATCCTGTCTCAGATCCCTCATCATGACATGCTTATGAAAAAGAATTGAAAGGGAATTGTGGGTAGGTAGAGACCATTTAAGAGATTGTTGTGGTAAGATCTGATAATATATGTGCTTCACACCCACCCTCTAGAGTGGAACTGATAAGGAGAGCACATTCTACATGCCAAGATGCCTAAAAAGAAAGCCTTCAATGACCTTACTTGGAGAATTTGATATATGACCCTGATATGTAGAAGGAATGTGGTCCACTGAGTAAATCCCAGATAGAAATCTAGAGAACGAGAGAGGAGAGGGGACAAGCTACTTTGATGAAAGAATTAAAATGAGGCAGCTGATTTAGGATCAGCCTGTATCCCAGAAGTCATCAGGTTAAGAATGTAGATGTTTTCCAAGAATTAGAAGTGAGCCATGAAGAGAAGAGGGTTGGCTTATAACTAGTTTTACCTCTGTCTAATAAGAGTAAAATGTGGAATTTAACAGTAAGAGTCTACATCACCCTGGAAAACTAGGGAGCCAAGGCCAGATACAGAAGCTGGAAGAAAATGGTGTGCCACCCATTTCATTGTAGTTGTAGAAGAACAAGACCCAGCAAGGGAGCTTTTGTGGAAATTATGAAAGATCCCACAATGGAGTCAGCTTTGAACATCTCCCAGGCCCAAGCCAATTCTCCTCAAGGATTTTTTTTTTTTTTTAATTTAAGGCATTTAGACCTAAATGTATTTTTCAAATAATTTTACAAGTTCATCTGCAAATTTATTTAGGATTAAAAGTTCCAAAAGTTGGCAAGATAAATTCTAAGACCAAAATTGGTGATAGGAATTTTCTGTACCCGACATGAAAACTTATTTTAAAGCCTGAGTAGTTAAGAGTATGGTATTAGCACAGTGTTAGACAAAATAAACAAATGGAACAGAATTAGAAACTATAAAATAGGTCCACATATATATGAGTAATTAATTTACAAAAGCTCTATTAGAAATCAGGGGAAAACAATGGTCTATTGACTCTAATCAACAAGTGATCCAGGGATACTTGGGGGTTTGGGATGTATAGAACTCTACCTCATAGAATGCACAAAATAAATTTTGTGGTAGATTAAAGACCTAAAATTTAAGGATATAAATGTAAAACTCATAGATTGCATATGCAAATGTTATGACTCCTGAGTGAGGACAATTCTTTTTCAAGCAAGACACTAAAAGTACAAACTCCAAAGAAGGCATTTAATTAACTTGACTTCATTAATATTTGAAAGTTCAGTACAACAGAAGACATGATAAACTAAAGTGAAAAAAGAATACCACGGAGTGTGAAAAGATATTTACAATACTGGGATATATAAACCAAATTTTAAAAATAGGCAAAATAGCAGTTCATGTGAGAAGAGATCCAAATGGCCAGTAAACATAAAAAGATATTCAGTCTCACTAGTAACCAAGTAAAGGTTGATTGAAACTATGCCTAAATACTATTTAACAACTATCAGATTCCAAAGAAGACTAACAAGAGCATGGTGAGGGTGTGGAGAAACAGAAATTCTTATATACTATCTGTTTGACAAACAACAGTTTGGAGTAAAATTTTGTAGAATCACTTTAGGGAGAAATTTGACAATAGCTAGTAAAGTTCAAGATTTCCACACCTTACGACACATTAATTCTTCTCCTAGATAGACCTTGGAAAAGCCCTTGTACAGGGGCATTGAGATGTGCCCAGGAATGTGAACTGCAGCTTTGGAAAGAGCACAAATGTCCATTATCAGACTTCTAGATCGACACATTTGGGTGGATTCATACAATGTAATATTCTACTGCAGTTCAAAATGAGTGAACCTATAAGAATCCTCCTGCGAATGCAGGGGACATGGGTTCGAGCCCTGGTCCGGGAAGACCCCACATGCTGCAGAGCAACTAAGCCCGTGCGCCACAACTACTGAACCCTCACACCACAACTACTGAAGCCTGTGCGCCTAGAGCCCATGCTCCAGAACAAGAGAAGCCACCGCAATGAGAAGTCTGCACACTGCAACAAAGAGTAGCCCCTGCTGTCTGCAACTAGAGAAAGCTCGCGTGCAGCAACAGAGACCCAATGCAGCCCAAAATACATTAATTCATTAATTAATTTTTTAAAAATCAGTGAACGTAGAAATAGAGGAGAGTATGGTGTACAGTGGAAGAAAAAGGAATAATTATAAAAGGAAGATAAAGTGATGAGGGGAAAGTACATAATATAAAGAAAACATCAGTAGCAAGAGTAAACACTCAGTAAGAAGTGCCATGTACTTTCTTACACTTCACGTATTTTTCCCCCCTGGTCTGTTACCACCTAAGCCCTTGCTTTAGATAGCATAAAAGCAGGGTCCTAGAACATATGTTTTAATTTAGCTGCTAAATCATTCAGAGTGCCCTCCATAAATCCTATAATTAGAAACATTTAAGCATCACTGGAAGGAGAAAAACAAATACCGTATGCTAACACATATATATGGAATCTAAGAAAAAAAATGTCATGAAGAGACTAGGGGTAGGACGGGAATAAAACACAGACCTACTAGAGCATGGACTTGAGGACATGGGGAGGGGGAAGGGTAAGCTGTGACGAAGTGAGAGACCTACTAGAGCATGGACTTGAGGACATGGGGAGGGGGAAGGGTAAGCTGTGACGAAGTGAGAGACCTACTAGAGCATGGACTTGAGGACATGGGGAAAAGCAGAAACTAACACACCATAGTAAAGCAATTATACTCCAATAAAGATGTTAAAAAATAATAATAATAAAAAAAAAATCACTGGATAAAGGCTCCTCTACTGTTTTAAAAACGCTAATAAAATGTTTGAGTTTAAAATGTCACCTGATTTTTCCTACAAATCTATAGATGTTATTAACCTTGTTTTGAAAGGTGTGTTTAACTAGGATACCTATTCTTTGCCTCACACTTGATTGATCAATTTAATTTTTTTAAAATAATAGTATGTGCAATGAATAGGATAAAAATGTCAAAATTTCTGGATTACTTACAAAATAACAACATTCATAAGAATCCACCTGCCAATACAGGGGACACAGATTCAATCCCTGGGCCAGGAAGATCCCATATGCTGCGGAGCAACTAAGCCTGTGCTCCGCAACTACTGAGCCTGCGCTCTAGAGCCCACAAGCCACTACTGCTGAGTCCTCGTGCCACAACTACTAGGAGCAACTAGTAGGAGCAACTAAGCCCGTGCTCCTAGAGCCCGTGCTCTGCAACAAAGAGAAACCACTGCAATGAGAAGCCCACACACCACAACAAAGAGTAGCCCTGCTCGCCGCAACTAGAGAAAGCCCGCGAGCAGCAATGAAGACCCAACACAGCCAAAAATAAATAAATAAATTAATTAAGTAATTAATTAAAAAAAAATCCTCAAAAGTGATTCATGTGCATGGGCTAGTGAATCTTGAAATAGGCTCTCTAAATTATACAAACTAGTCCCAAAGCCATTCCGTAGTATTATCTTTAATGTATACTCACTTGTAATAAGCCAGGGTTTTTTCTAATCGGTGACACTGCTATATCTATTCTTGTACCAACACCCCACTGCTTTAATTACTGTAAATTTTAATATGTCTTAGCATCTACAGGTGGAAGTATGGAGGGCAGGGACTTGGTCTTACTCACCTCTGTATCCTCGGTACCCAAAACAGTACCTAACATATTAAGAGCACAATAAATACAGTTAGAATGAAACAAAACAAAGCAAAACATTCATTTTATTTTTTGGCTGTGATTAAAAAAATCGGTGTGAAAAAGTATTAGTGAATTAACAAAGTACTATTAAACCCATAATATTTAATCATTTGATTTATTAGAAACCACTGGAACTCACTATTAAGTAAATGACTAGTGAATGATAATTGGAATAAGATTGTTCTTTAGAAGAAAATAAAATTCTTCTTATTTGCATTTATCCCTGTTTTCAAAAGTCATCTATAGCAAATTTTTCTTTGAAGAGGTGGAGCCACAGAAAGCTATAAAATGAGTAAACTTGCCCTAGGCCTTAGCAATAGTACCAAACTGAACTGTAATACATACATAACTTGCAGTATTTTGGAATAATGAAGAAAAATCCTGAAAAGGATTTCTGGTGTTAAAAGAGCTATACATACTATTGATTTCCAGAGAAAAGAGCTGCTTTCAAATTCTATTTCTAAATAGTAAGCAGGCTTTCTTATATTTAAGATTCTGAATAAGATTATTAAACTCTAATCAAGGAAATATCAAACCAGCTAAACTATTAAGCATTTATTCTAAAGCTGACCACATTTTATATTTCTTAGATTTCCGACCCAATTAATTATGAATAATCATATATGCATATGTATATTCTGATCATTTTATATGCAATTTTATAAGTGGAAATATCGATTTAGAAGCACTGTATAACATTTTCTTACTATAGCACTTCGGTTTCTTTTGCTTAGAACTTCGCAAGAAGTCCCAATGATATACCTCTACAGTGACTCATACTTCTGTCTCTTTTGATATTGCAACATTATTATTTTAGGTTTCCTTGTATGATTTTTGGCCAAGATAGCTGAGATTACATGAGCTTATCTCAAAAACGTTATCAAGGTTCATTTTTCCCATTCCCCAACTTCTTATTTAAAAATAAAAAAGTCAAGTGATCCTTCAATAGCTCAGTTGGTAGAGTGGAGGACTGTAAAAATAAAAAAGTCAAAACTATCAGATAGCCTTTTAAGAAATCTCTTAAATATAAAACAAACTTGTTTAAGAAGAGCATTTTTTGTTTTACTTTCTTCTTATTTCTAGTAGAAAATGAATTTATGGGAAGTTGAGAAAACAGACACAGAATAGTACATGAAACTAACTAAACTGCCTTTGAAAGTCTTGGACTACAGATACAAGTCTTAAATGACTCCACATTACTTCTAGGCTAAACTTTGTCCAATTTTATAGCAAATTTCCTGTGTTAACAAACATAGTCAAAATTGCAACAACTATAAGATTAGTATAGTGGAGAACCGTATATTAAACATGCATACAAAACACTTTAAATTATATTTATTTTCCCCAGCTGTGGATCATGAATTTTATTCTGAATTGCTGAGAATAAAATACGGTAAAATAAGGATTTGTCCGTCCATACTTAACATAATGCAGATATTTTGTAAATTTTTAGATGCAACTAAACTGAACTGAAAGTTTGGATGTCTGGACGGTTGGTAGATACCGATGAAAAAGACCTTTTAAAAAAACAAGAAGGTTAAACTGAATCTTGACATTATCAGAATTTGATTTAGTTTAGTTTTCAATACTAATCAGATTATATTGTTGGTATTTAGAAATTATTCTAAATCTTGTGATATCTTTTGCACAATATAGATATGAACTATAACTTGCCACAATCAATTTTAAGAAAGAATCTTAAAAATCATGTATTCTTTATCTTTATGACACACCTCCTGAATTGTTTTGTTTTCAAGAACTTTTCCTTGAAACTTACCTATATAGTATCTCTCTGCCATCCTTTTAAAAAGTGAAAAACCTAATTTCACTTCTGTGTATATCTGAGCCAAATTTTAAAGGATTACGTTCTTAATCTTGACATTCAAAGGAGACATCCCGTGATGCTGTAAATGTTCCAGCAGGATTAAGGAGTGAGACTGCAGTGTCTCTAAGAGCCCTCCAACCTATCTTCAATATGCTCATTTCTCAGTGGTGGGGCAAGGAAGGACAGAATCTCTAAGCCATTGACCTCATCAAAGAAGTCAGCTGTGTCAAAGTGTGACTACCTTTAATTTATTATGCAATACCGAGGGAATTAATGCAGTATTTTTGTTTGTAACACTTTCCTCCCCAGCCTTATTCAGTGATTCTGAAATGATAAATAGGAAATGCCAAACATCATAAATATTTTTTTCTTTAAAAATTATAAAGTGGAAATGAAATTAAAAATCTATAATCATGTATTACATATAGGGTGCTCTGGTCAACACTTTTGCCATTTACTCTATTTCATTGTACCTGTTATATTCAAAGAATAAATATTATCCAGGAATTCCATGTAAAGATTTGATACACAGTTTTGATTCAGGTGATTAAGAAATGCCTCTATACTTCCTGACATAAGTATATTAAGACTGTAGCTGAGCTGCCTATAGTATGGGTGCATAAAATACTAACTGGAAAGGAAGGCTGCATTTGCTTTCCAATAGTGAATATATAGATTGATTGCAGGGAAATATTTAAAAGTTGAGAAATATATGATAGGTCCATTTACAGTGACAAGAATTTAATTTCCCTGCATCAATAGCCTGAGATGTGAAATTAGTTAAATGTATGGCTATGGAGCCCTGTTATAGAGAAGTTAGCACTGTGGTTGAATTCAATCATTGGCTTTCATCTAAACAAGTGTACAGCATTTTTGTCAAATTTCCTAATTCAGCAATGATATCTAGAAGTGTTAAACAAGTATTTTGACTTGGCAACTTCTAAAATTGATAATAAAGTCAAAAACATTTTGTGACATCCTCCTTATCTGATTCTCATGTTCATCTTTTCCTCTTCACTGAGATATCACAGCCTTTTTTCTACAAATGACCATGTCAAATGTTTTGATGGCAGATTTAATGCCTAACAGGAAGACACTCTTTAAAGAAGGCCAGAAAATTAAAAAGTAAGTTGAAAAACACAAATAGTGGAATTTTGCCAGCTAAGAAAGCATCAGGAAACTGAAGACCGAATCAGTTAATCCAGTTCTCTCTTGGTTTTGCTTTGTTTGGAAAAATAGAATCTTTCTTTTGTAGCTCTATAGAGGCTTGTTAGATGAGGTGGAAAATGAATGAGATTTGAGTTTCTGCTCTCTGTGAAGCCTGTGGTGTCCCTAACACTCTCTCCTTCTATTCATCTTTTTGATGTCCAGACCTATGTAAAAAGAAAGCAGAGGAGAGTTGCTTTTATTGGTTTTAAGTAAATAAATTAAAATTGCTGCAAAAAGCCTAATCCTTGATCTACAGCATTTCAAAAGACGTTTCAGATGATGATCTCCCACAAGTATTTTTAAGATCCTATATACATTATCATGCATAATAAGCATCTTGTTTTGGTTTACAAAATTTGAAGACAGGTGTACATGTGTATGATATGCACAGCGAAAATAGTATAGAGAAAATCCCACTTTCAGAAAAGAATCGGTCCTAGTAGGAGTAGTCACATGTGTATGTTTCTGTCTCTATAAGTATGGGACTATTTTATATTTATCTCTGCATGTAAACATATAGTCTTGGGCATCTCTTTTAAGACAGGACCATACAAAAACAAGCCTGGTATCTTTGCAACTCATGCTAGATAGAGGTCAGAATTCCAAAAGGGTCAGAGCCAAAGCACAAGGAATAATACATATTTGATCAAAATTCACTCGTAGGCTAAGAGGTGATTGGCAGAGAACAAGCAATATTAAGCACTCAGCTCTTCTCAGAGAAACCACAGTGAATACATAGCCAAGAATACCATCTGTTGAATATGAAATTCTTGGATCAAGATATTATAGATACATTTCCCCAAATAGCAGGGACAGAAGTCTTTCTGGAAACAAAATCACAATAGTGTTGCAGAGACGCCAAGTGAAAGTGAGGCAAATAACTGTTCACTGCATTGTGGGGAGCAGACTTCCTTACTGCTAGTGCAGGGTGTGATTAATTACATGGCATCGTTCGTGATCTGGTAGTAAATAAACGTAGTCACCCTGTTCGAATAATTTCTAAATCAGTATGTCAACTACTAGCCATGGGTAGATCAAAATCATTTCATCATGTGTGGTGTCTGTACCTTCATTCACTGTCAGAATTCATCGTGTTCCCTGTCATTTATCATGTTTTATAAAGCTAATAGAATGATGACTGAGTGATATTCAATGGAAGATTTATATTAAAAGATTAATGAATGACACTTATCCCTAAGTAAAACTGAGACACAATTCTACACTTTATATTTAGATCTGTATTCTTAGAAAAGACATGTTTTTCTATATATCCAAAAAATTGCCTTTGCTAAAATGTGCCTATATTTGAGCCGGCATCTTTTTTAGGGAAGCAGCCTGGTATTTAGAAGTAGACAATTGTTGATGTAGAAATGACCTACACTAATGAGAAAAGGCATAGAAGGGCAAGGAGAAAGAGTGACAAACACAGTGGTAGAATGTACAGATTTTAATGAAAAGGACCCTGATTCCCTTAACTGCACTCATTGAAAAAAGTTGGATGCCAGTGTGAAAGGGACTCAAATGTTGATTGATTCAGAATTTCATCTCATGACCTTGTTTTTTATTCACACTAATTATATGCAAATGTTTTATTTTATATTTACCTTGGAAATTTCTATATTTTTCTTCTGCTTCCTGGAGCATCATACATTGCTATTAAGACACAACTAATTATTATTTTAAAATATAGTAGGGGTTCAATAATTAAAGGAGGGACTAGAATGATGGCATAATAAGAGCATTCTTTTAAGTACTTTTTACCTATTAATTCATTTAATTCTCATAACAGTTCTAAGGAGTAGATGCAATTACATTCCCTAATTATTTCTGTAGGGAAACTGAGGCAGAGATTTCAAGTAAAAGGCCAAAGTTTACTCAGTAAACTGATTTGACCCCAGCCCTTTTTCTCCACATCCTGTGCTTCTAACCACTTTGAAATATTATACATGAAAATAGCAAAAATACCATCCACAGGGACTGTTATTATCCATGTAGAGGGATCTAACAGAAAGGCCCATTTTCTTCTGGTAATTTTGAGAGGTGCATATGACAAAGAATTTCTGTAAATTCTTTTATCAACAGATTGCAAGCAACACAAAGAGCAGCACAGTTATTTAGGTGAATTCAGACTTATAAAAGAAACACTTAAAGGAAGTTTAGTGACTGTCTCTTGATTTTCCCTGAGCCTTTCTTTATGTCTTATACATGCCATACCTTTTGTTTTGTGTTATATTTGTATATGTCTTTTTTCTCTTTCTAGGCTTCTTGAAGGCAAGAGTCATTATTTAATGGTGTTTATTCTTTAAAATATTGCTAGTGAAAAAAATACATGACTCAAGGATATCTGTGATAATTTCCCAAATTAGCAATGAAATGGACATCTTACATTGTAATTTGACTTAAAACATTACTTCTGAACCCTTTAAAATGTATAAAAGATAAAGAATGTAAAAAAAAAAGTAAAGTGCATCGACTCCCTTAGAATCTCTGTACCCAGGTCTGCCATTTTTTTTCAATGTGATCAACTTATTACGAAAGTCAACGTTTAAAAATTAGTAATTATAATTCTTTTCACCTACCTAGTAGAGTGTAGCAAAAGTTTCAAGTACCTTAAATGTTTTCAATGATAGTATTAAAGTCTGGCTTTATGCTCCAATACTTAGTTTAGTTACATGACATAATATATCATGTGTAACACCCAAAATATCTTACACTTTTACACATTCCATTTTTACTTCCTAATATGGTGCATTTGCACTACATTTTTGAACTATTTCAGACACGTTATCTTGTAATTCTGACTCAGTCAGAAAACAGCTAAGAGCACCACTTGTTTGCTTTAGATAAATGAGTTCCTGGTCATTCATCACCTCTCATGCTGAAAATGGCCACACTTCAGTGACATTGTGTCATTGGCAAAAGTTGGCAAAATTATACCAGCAAGTATAATTGAACAATATCTTTAAAACATTATTTCTATAGTTTAAACTGTAAAATGTTATAGTTTCTAAGTCATATAATACAATTTATTTTAGAAACAGGAAAAGAATTTGTAATAAATACAGAAAAAAACATATATGCCTCTTAAAGACCACCCTGCAATTTAAGTATTTTTTGGCTACTCTACCAAAACAAAAAAATTCCAAGAAAAATTTATCTTATTTTTTTCCTTCTTGGCATTACTTACATGTGAAGTTGAGTGAGATTGTAAATAAATCTCTGTACTGATAGATGCTGTATTAAATGCTGTGTAAAATATCAGGAATGGCTTGAATCATAATTGTGCTTTTATATTTTTCAATTCCCGGTATAGAAATATTAAGGTTAAATTTAGAGTAGTGACATATTTACAGGTGTTTTCTGACTTGAGGATCTCTTTCAAGAAATTTACAAAAGCTTCCTATAAATTTTTTCATTTTTCCCCATAATTCTACTTAATCATGCTCTCTGAATAGCAATTTTAGCTAATGGAGAAGTAACATTATATTCACAGAACCATCAACTAACTACCAGAGTCTTACAACAAGGAAAGATCCTAAAAAATGGCCATGTTAATAAGATCCACATTTTAGCTTTCATACATTTCTGTTGAGTAAAACAAGCTAATTTTCTTCTGCAGGCCTCAGATAACTTAGTAAGATTTTAGAGCTGCTTGTCAAATGTAATTTGACCTAATAATTACCCCTAAAGATGTGATTAAGAAACACCTGACTCAGATGTTGTGTACATATGCAAACCACGAGTCATCACCCCTTCCTCTGCTTTGATTTCAGTGGCTAACAGCCAAGTCAGCAGGCTAAGAAGTAGCCTTCAGGAATAACCTGCCAGTTTAGAGTTTATTCAGATCATTGCACTTATGCCAAATGTGCCTAATGAGAAGAGAGTCCTTGATGTGTACAAGCATTAAATGTATGCATTGTTCTAAAAGACTTTATGGGGGGAGGAAAGAAAGGAATTCCTGTAATCTGTCTTTAATATAAATGCTAACAAATATTAAGAATGTAATTCAAACAGTAAGAATATTTGCAGTTACACTAAAATAGATATATACGACCCTAATGATGCCAAAATAGACTTTTTCTCCTCTAGAATTGGGCACCTACTTTGCATATGAGAAGATTGTTTTTCAATCTTTTAGGTTTACAAATTGATGAGAAGCATACTATTTTTATATTCATTCTTCACTATTTTCTGTTCTGAATTCACTGATCAATGTTTAAATAAAATGTAACCCTATGTCTCCTTAGAGAATATCTATGGAAAGTGTTATCTAGATCCATTTTTTTTGCTTCCTCGAAACATTCCCTTAAACATATATCAGAATGTTCAAGAATACAAAACTTGTTCAGTTAAAAAATCCTTTTTGAAATACACTTGACAAGTAGCATTAATAGAGATTATCTCTTAATATAATGAATATTTTCAGTGGTATTCTGATTATAACTTTCAACTTTCATTTCTAGCTTAGTTCATTTTTTTAAACTCCTATTATGCAGAAGAAATTTCTGGACAGACTATTATTACATTCTGTCACCAAAGTCTGAAGGCAGCTTCCTGAACTTGCTGATATTTTATTTATTTCTTACCTGAAAAATGTTTTAAAATGTGCTTATATATATGCTTATGGATTTCAATTATTTGTGGATTGCTACAGAAACAAATATAAAAATAATTAAGGAAAATATTTTTAAATTTGGAACGTAAATTGAATTTATAAGATTAAGGATATGAAAATAGATGAATTTTCCAGTTAATTATTTTTGTTATCTTATTTAACACGTAGATTCACAGTGATTTTCCAAACTTTTATTAATCACTAATTCATTTATGTTCTGTATTTTGAATGAAACCATAGTAGTAAATATCACTAAAATTAAAAAATTAAAGTAAAAATGAGTTGGTTAGAAGAGATAACTTTATATCCTAGTCTAATACTCATTTATTCTCACAGCTATCGTTAGGAAGGTTTACTCAACCAAAATATAATATATAATTATATGTAATATATAATTCTCATTCCACTTACAAATCTGTGCATAAAGTTTCCACTAACTGAAGAAGAATTTCACAACTTAGAAATACAGAAAGTGAGATTCTGGATATATATAATTAAAGAGTGGAGCTAAATGCTTGCATGATTAAAGGAAATGAAAAATTAGAAGTATTTATAATGGTTGAATTGTGAAATTATAATCAGGCTCAATGTGAAGTACTATGATTTCCATTCCGGTGGTCGTTTTAGTAATCTCTTGCCTGATGGAGTTACTATTCTTTCCCCATGCACGTGTTCAAATTTTCTGCATACTTTACATTATGAGAAACTGCCTAATTCCATGTTCTGCGAAGTGTTTGGTACAATGTTGATGTGGAATAAGGTTTCTCTTTAAATAAGAAAAGTAATGTACAAATATTTTCCATAGATACATACTCTAAAATATACATATTTCTATATCTCTAAGAAATGAGATTATCCTTTTCCAAATAAATATAAAAAGGCAAATGTCAAATCTTTATCTTTGTTAGATATAAGGATTATATAATAAATGAAATTCAAAGAATTTTGTAGGGATAGACATTGAAGAAAGAAAATAATGAATTAGAAAAAGCTACAAACATAAGGTATGTTTTGGATCAGGTTCTAATCTATCAGCAGTGGTAACATTTCTGTTCTCCAGAGAGATTTGGTTACATTTCTCTGAAGCTATTTGTTCTATTAAAATCATAGAACCTTACTATTGAAAGGGCCTTTACACATCAACTAGTCCAATGGTTCTTAACTAACTTGAGTTTTGAAATGCTTTGTGAATATGATGAGGGTTCAAGACCCCCTCACTGAAAAATTACACACTTGCCCAGAATCACAGTTCTGCACACAATTCTGTGTACATTTCCAGGAATTCCAGTTAATCCAGGCAACCCACAGACACAATTTAAGAGCCTCTGATTATTCAAATTTCACTTTATAAATGGAGTCAACTAGAGATCCAGAGAGTAAGAAGACTCCTTAATTCCAGTTCCACTGACCTTTTAATACCTCTCAAGTTGTCCAGCCATCTGCAGTGATAATGTTCCAAACAGACTGTCACCTAATGCTCATTTTTTCTATTTCTGTGACTGAAAGGAAATGAAAATGTGTGGAAGCTACTTCCACTTTCATTAGAGACAATTCCAGTTCCACTACCTAATTTTGTAGGTGAAAAAAGTATTCTGTCCTTTCTCTTTGTGTAAGTGTGTGTGTGTGTGTGTGTGTGTGTGTGTGTCCATTACTATTTCAAAGCTTAAACTAAGCTGTCCCACCTTTCTTGTAAGTGTTTGATTCTGCTTCTATCTTCCAAAGAATAATGTGGAGTAGGGCATTTGTTGTCCAGTGGCAGGTATTTGGATGCTGTATTCTTATTTTTAACAGAAATTACCTGATTTTCAAACAGGATGGGATGTTCTTTTGTCATAAACAATAAGGAATTATTTTTAACCTCTTAGAGTAGAGCTTTGTGACAACTAAAAAAATAGCAGGAGGAGTCACTTTTACCACTTTCATTTAATTACAATTTAAGGGGGTGTCAGTGTCAACACTGCTCCCTTCTCTTTTGCTCTGAGTAATAGTCAAAAGGTAAGTTCTACTTTTGGTATCACTCATTTAAAAAGATGCTCTGTGAAATTTTGTAGGGAGCAAAGGACTTATAGGCTTCTTCTACTTCTTTCTGCTCCTTAAAGACATATATCTCTGAGACCATCTCTTGAGGTAGTGGGATATTTTATATAGCTGGGATTTTCCTGAGCAGCATGGGAAGCATATTTGTCTTCTACAGCTTACTTTGGAGGTTATAGAAATGAAATTGCAAGGTATAGTGAAATTTCTATCTATTAGTTGGAAGATGAATTGTTAAACTTAAAATGCAAACATAAGTTTTTCTTAAAAGCATCACTGCAGATACATCCACTGCATTGTGATTCATCTTTGGTTCCTCCTATAACCAAGTTCCTCCTATAATTGTGATCTTGGAGAAGTTTCACTTCTGAGACTTTGAAAGGCAACAGTGTGAGTCCCTTCTTTCCTCTATGGTTATTGTGAAGATTAAAGGAGTATGGGAAATCCTATTATAAACAAAATATCACAAGATAATATAGAAGCTGTTTATAAATCTTTATATGTGTCTTCTGACTCTATCATCACCTAATAGCTGGAATCTTAAATGATCTTACTTCTCTTCAACCGTTCCAGTTTATGGTGGGCATTTTGTTAGAAGATGTGAATTCACTGTCACTGTTTTGGGGGACATTCTGTAACTTCCATCTGTACAATTTCCACATCCTCCAAATAGTGATTATAATACCTGCCTCTTTAGAGTCCTAAGAAGAATTGAGTGAAATAATGTATGTGAAAACCATTTGCAAATTACCATTGCTAAAGAGAAAGTGAGGTGATAGTTCCACTATCTAGAAAATCTTGCAGTGAAGTCATCAAAACTAATTCAGTCTGCAGAACCAAATATTTGAATCTGTGCAGATATCTGCAACAATCTCTAGAGCAGAAACATTCCAGGCCTCCCGATACAAAGCTGAACCAATCCATTTAGATTTTGCATTAAAAAGAGAGATAGCTGTATGACCATCACTTCACCAGATACTTTATAAGTACATGTTAAAACGAATGAAATATTACAGAATGGACAAAGCATGTCTTAAAGACTAAAAAATCTTCACAATGGATTATGAGGAGAAACGTGTATTTTCTTGGTGAGAAATGTTTTATTTTATACTACAGAATCACAGATAGGTCATACTGAGATAAGAGAAAGCATTTCTGATAAACAGAAGCAAATCAGCAAGGCACATCCAACAGTGGGGCTGGGAGCAATTTCATAGAATCTGTTAGAGGCAAATGGAACTGGGGAGAGCATTAGAGAAAATCCTGCCCTTGGTCCAAACACCACTGATAGGAAACGCATAAACAACAACAACAAAATATGTATGGTTCAGCTGAGGGCTGCTTCTCCAAAACATTGCCTGCAGTCAATACATACTTTCCTTTAAATCCTTAAAACATTCAAGTTAAGTTTTATGATCAATATAACCACACACTTTATGCCTTAGGGACGGTTTTTTAGAGTTCTATCAAATATCAATTTGCCATGTAATTATTTTGTTATTTGAAAAGACAGGATCCTTGGGCTTAAATATTGATAGCCAAACTAGTCATCTTTTTAGTAAAGGTGTAGCTATAGGTGAGAAATCAAATACAGTAGTTGAGTGTATATTTTCAGAAACAAAAAAGACATTGACCTGTATAAAAGCCAAAGATATAATAGAGAACTGAATTATAGATCTACTAGGCAGGGTATTTTTATGGTTGAAACCTTAGGTTTAAATATAGCTGGTGCCATTTTCTTTCCTTTTATTTTAGGCTATTAATTGTGGTTGTGTAGATTGGTCCCCTGGTAGATTTTGTACCTAGCTTAAATTGCATTTCTTTGGTGTAGTGAGTCCTTTTCTACCACCCTCATCTTTACCCTGGAGTACTGAATCTGAGGATGATTAAGGATAAGGAACCAAAGGCAATGGGAGTCGTTCATCGGGGGGCACCTGCAGGATATTTTATAACTTTTCTATTCCTATTGAGAATCGACTAACTGACCCCAGAACAATTCTCTGTAGGCCTTTCAAGGAAACCTAGTTTCTTATCAGACATATGTACTTGTTCTGTCTTCCAAAATAACTTCTGTTGGTGTCTTTTGTCTGGGTCTCTGTTTTGCAGTAGAGCATCGTGAGAAATTATTCATTCTTATTTTTCAAAAAAATGATTTCAGTATAAGCATTTCTTTTTTAATAAAAAAGCACCTCCTGGTCCTGACAGAGGACCAAGTACTGGTCGATTGAGGCTTGGAAGTGAAGGAATCAACTGAGGTTTTCTGCATGGGAAACAATATGATTTTAAAATAGGAAAAAAAAAAAAAAAGAACCCCTGTACACTAATAATTTAGGAAATTTTCTGTTAATTAGTAACCTATCTCTGTTTCTTCTGATAATTATTATAGAATGATTGTTTCATTCTATAACATGTAGATCTTGTATCAATACATTGTTGCTTTGTTAACGTTAAGCAGGATATTATAAATTCTTACCTAATTAAGCCTGAGGTAGTCTTGCCATGGTGCTCCCATCATCAGATGTTCATTTTCCTTGGTTCTAGTGACCTAGGGTAAATAGAAAATCGTTGTATAGAAATAACCTGCCTAATATTTCAGTCCCTTAATAAGTGCTGAAATATTACAAACCATAACTTCACTAATAATACATATCATAGTCTAAAACATAGGTAAACTGTGTGTGTACAAGATATCCTCTAGGCCGCAAAGTATTCTCAGTTATTTGCATCATATAAAATTGTTCCCCCGCTGTGAGGAGTTTGGCAGATAGAATAATTTCTAGTTTTTAGAATGTATTTTGCTTAAATATTCAAGAAAATCTATTTTATATTTTTTTCCAAGATTTGAGTCACCTTTCCAATACAGAAAAGGATACACTCAAGCTTGCATGAAAATAGAAAGTTGGGTCGCTGGATCTGGAGGGGAAAAAAAATTGTGAAGTAATTGAAGGTTATAAAAAGGACCTGGAGAAGAACCTCCTTTTCACCTTGTCCCAAAACGCCGGGTAAAAGTAGACACTCTCTATTAAATTAAAGGGTAGCAAATTTAGAATTTCTTTTTCTATCATATAATCAACCTGTGGGATTTACAGCCTCAGGAGGTTAAGTTAAACCTCTGTCTAGAGTTTAAAAACAAATAATTTCATGGCTGCAAAAGTTTAGGTGATGGTGTAGGAATAATCAAATCTCACGCTTTCAGGCATAAAGTGATAAATGGACAAGGGAAAACTTTTCCCATAGTAAAACATAACTGGGGACATGTTTCAAACCTTAGACATTTGTCAATGTGAGGAAAAGAGCAATCCAGGTGATAGTAGATTCTATCATCCTTGCTCTATGTCGAGTCATAAAATTTGTTACTGAGTTTATTGTATGCTAGGAGATAAACAAGCCGAAAAGAAAAATCCCATAAGTATACTTTCTCTGAGTCCATAATTGATCACTTTGAGAATAATGAAAAATACATTCCTCTGATTTTTTATTTGTTTACTGTCAATAGGTTTTTCTGTCAATGTGTGTATGTGTTTTCCCATTAGGTTGTGTGCATATATTTTTATATACTTATATAGTTTTATGTATTTATATATGTACTATATATATATATATATAGAGAGAGAGAGAGAGAGAGAGAGAGAAAGAAAGAAAGAGAGAGAGAAAGAGAGAGAGAATTGTTTACCACTATTATGTAAATTTTATTTTAGAGGAAGTGAATTTTCCCCAATTTGTCTCATCTAGACATCCACTAATCTATGACAAATGGATGGCATGTGCCTGCCATTTATTTTAGAGGATGACACAGTGATGTATTCCTATCTTAAAAAAAAAACAAACTTGTTTTCTCAAGTAACACACATGCACTGACTGTGTAGATGGGACTATGTTTTTTTTCCTCCAAAAATATGTCATTGATATTTTTTTTGTAATTTCCCTAGTGAGGCTTAATGACTTTATATTCAAGTTATTAACTACCTGATAAATCCAACAAGTACAATGAAAGTATAATGCAAAATGAGCTGGCCTAGTTCAAAGGCAGGCTAGGCTCTATGTACCTTTATATGTATATGTTTCCCTATTCAGTTGTTAACTATTAAGTACCCACCCTTGTCTTAAAGAGATTTCTTTTAAACTTAGGCAAAGTTATCAAAGATCTGACATGTTGAAAGTGTAGGCTGCTGTTATGTTACCCTCACTAAGGAAATGTGTATGTTTTGAGATGATTCTTACCTAAATAAGTGATTTTCTAGGAAAGGTCTTTCAGGCCATGGATTATCCTAATGGAATATATTTGGGAGTATCCCTGTAATCCCAAATTCCTCATGTACGTCTATTTAGGCAAACCTAGACTTGTTTCCTCACCCAGAGAGAAGAAAAATGGAATCAGGATCTTGGATTTATGTCCCCAGCTGCCAATCCCCCTACAAAGTGATGTCACTGCCCACATAGGCAGGCCAGGGACACCAGTTAGCTTTCCTGTTCCCATATTTAAACTGTATTATCATCTCTGAGGGTATTTTTGTTTCTAGGTCTTACAACTGACCACTGGAAAAACTCGGGCTTAACCATAAGCTATTTTTGTGAAATGTATTTCTAGCACAATTTGAATTAGTGTTTAGAAAACACTACATAATAACAATTATCATATATTGAGTGTCTGGTGTTTACCAGTTTATATACATTATTTCTAGTCTTTTTAATAAGTTTGCAATGTAAATATTGTTCCACCCAATTTGCAAGGACTCAAAGAGGTTGACCAATCGTTGCAGACTCTCAAAGCTAACTATTACTAGAAACAGTAGGAAGAACAGTGTTGTGGTTATAGCATGGGGTCTGATACCAGACCATGTGGGTTCACATCAGTTTGGTCACCTTAGCTTTATGACCATTGCAAAGTTATGTAACTGGTAGATAGTAAACACATAATATAAATATCAGCTGTCTCCCTTGCTTTAGTTCTCAGAAAAGTTATCCTTGTTTCTAGTAGTCCCTTCTGCTTCTAAAATAGAATAGACTAGCTAGACACTAGCTAAAACACTTGGCCAGTATTTTAATGCAGGGTGTATTTGTTTGCTGGGGCTGCCATAAAAATATACCTGCAGGACTTAAACAACAGACATTTTTTTCTCACAGTTCAGGAGGCTGGAAGTCCAAGACCAAGGGGTAGAAAAGTTTGGTTTTCCAAAATTCCTCTTCCTCTGGCTTGCAGATATCCTTCTTCTGGCTGTGTCCTTTCATGGCCCTTTCTGTTTGCATACACACCCCTGGTCTCTCTCTGTCTTATCTTATAAGGACACCAGCCCTGTTGACTTATCTAACTTTAATTACCTCTTTAAAGGCCCCGTCTCCAAATACAGTCATATTGGGGGTTAGGGCTTCAACATAGGAATTTGAGGGTAATACAATTCAGTCAATAACACAAAGGGAGAGAATATTATTTCATTGTCATTGACACAGTCTGGGAAACACTGGAGTGCTCCACTACATGGCACAGAAGTTGCATTAGTTATGCAGCCTAAAAGGGGGCAAAAGTGGAGTCACTATTACCTTATACTGTGGGTCTGAGTTTGGTTTAATCTGCTCTCTAAGTAAAGTGGATTTCCTTTATATAAGCAGCATGTGTCTGCAGAAGCAATCTGCCTAAAGCTGTTTATTCTGCCTGGATAGGCAAATCATACACTCAGAAAAATGTCAGGGAAACCTGGGCAGACATATATTTATCATAGGTAGTGAATTTACAAATATTATCTACTATATGCAAGACACATGTTATGGAAATCTATTGATAATGGATAAGGGGCTTTGCCTCAAGATATATGCAAATGCTTGGTATGCATACAGATATCTTTAAAAAAATATCATGTGCAGTTTACTTATTGCTTATTATGTCAGGGACTGTGATACATTATCTGCTTAATTCTTACTAAAAGCTGAGGAAGAGAATATTATTTCCCCCATTTCACATATGGGGAAGTTAAGCCCCCGAGAATCTAAGAAACTTCTTGAAGACCAAACAGCTAGCAAGTAGAGTAGGTATGTCCCTTACATTTCTCAGCCCATGCTCTAAACCATACTGACCGACAAACCAAAATATGGAAAGATTACTTGACACGTGTCTCCATTAGCTTTTGTAGTAATGTCTTGTGATTTTGTATCTACATGGGCCTGTCCCTTCTTGCAAGAAGGGGATGTGATTGATTCTTCTTTACATCAACAGTGTTTAACACTGTGCCTATGCCATGGTAAGGCCAAGGTGAACACTGGACTAGGAGGGAGGGAAGGAAGGAAGGGAGGAAGGAAGGAAGGAAGGAAGGAAGGAAGGAAGGAAGGAAGGGAGGGAGGAAGGTTACACATTGCTGAGTATGGTTCTCATCCTTGCTACTCTGCCTTGGATGTGCCACAAAACCACCACAACCATTATACACAAATGCATACACATTCATATAAATTATAATGTGAAGCTTAATCAATTAAAAGCTCTGATTTCTTCAGTTCAGGAAAGGCCCCAAGAAGAAGATAAAAATTGCCGCTGAGGGTTCAAACAGAAATAGGTTTCGATAAGATTAGAGAAGAACAGTTTAGCTGAAATACAGGGGTGTTATAAGGAGATCAGTGGGGCTGAAACAGTTTTGGAGAAAAATAATGGGAGGAGATTTAAGTCAGTGTCGAACAAAAATTTAAATAAAAGGGTAGGTATTTATGTAGGCAAAGAACTTCAGTAAAACTGAGTTAAGATAATCCCAGAAGAAATGTACTATCATATGATTTTTATCATTTGAATGTATGGTATGTTCACTCTTGGTTTCTGAAGTATAACAACTGGAAAAATTTTGATAGCAAACAGGTTATTATTAAGCAAGACACTTGTCCTTTCTCACGTGGTTAGCATTGTAAGCCAGAAGCAGAATTTTCGAGTCCCTGGTTATTTTAGGGATAATCTCTTTTTAGAGAAAACTGAGTTATAGAGAAATTAACCAGGGCTAATTCAAGTTTATGGAGTAGCAACAAAACTGGATTCCAGAACTCCTGGCTCTCTCTTCAGTGCTCTTTCAATACCAGTCCAATTTTCTGGACAAGTTATCAGTGGATAAGTCAGGAAAATAGAACCATGGTCTGATATAAATTGTTTGTCCTTAAAGTTATAGAAAAATGCTCTTTTATCTAGATAGTTCTGCACATGCATTTACTAATATCTTTGGCATGTGGAAAATTGGTTTCATAATCTCCAGAGAAAAATTATTAATTTCTGCCTGGAGCATTCTCTCTACTGATTCCTATCAGAACATTTGCAACTCTAAAATTAATTTTACCCTATTTACTGTGTTGGTTGTAATGAATCATATTCAAAATCACCAAAAACTTATACAAAAGACTGCACAGGAGAAAAGAAAATGCATTTGGTTTTCCCAAGCTGCTTCTCTGTTGATTATTACCAGGTAACATTTTTTTTCTCATTTATATGAAAATGGAGATAGAAATGAAAGTAATGTATTAGCTGTTTTGGAAAAAAAAATATTAAGTCAATTATACTCTTGCAAGATTTATAAGAACTAAAGTGAGTTTAAATTTGAATTGTCAAAGGAAATTTTACATGCATTAGGCACTCAGTAAAATCCATCATATGTATTTAATTATGCTCTGGGTTTTGAACTGCTATATCTAAAGTGGAATTTTTATTTAAAAAAAAAAGATTTTTTTAGAGAACTTTTTCTAGGCATTGCTTGAAATTACACCTGTAAGTATAATTCAGGTATTCATGCATTTTAGTGAGAAGATTTGGAGGAGATTGTGTGCATATGTGTGTGTGACATAACCAGATATGGGTTTTTTTGTCTCTTTGTAGTAAGCATACTTTGGGAAAAAGCACTTAACAATTGTCAAGTCTGTCAAAGTGCAAGTGCCTTAAACTTTATATATATTCAGGTGTCCTGGAAAACCTACTACTCTTTGTTGTCCTTTAGATTCATAACAATGTGTGTTGAAAGTCCTGCGTAGTGGGGTGTTATTTCTAAGTATGAAAAAGTCTTATCTTGGCAGAGTAAGCATTGACCTTTAAATCTCCCCTTCAACTGAAATGTTAAAAAACTGAGCATATTACATAAATGCATTGAGCATACTTTTTATAAATGCAAGGCACCGCAAACCATACTGAACAATTCAAAGATCTACGACATGGTCCCTGTGTGTGTGTGTTGCATCTGTACAGTCTCACAGTAAAATATGGATGAACCAAGCATAATTCTATATTACAAATGACAGGACATGGTAGGAATACTTTGCAATAACAAACTCATCTCTTTATGCATGAAAAACTTCACATGGCTCTGACCCTAATGACTTAAATATTATCTCTGTGGAGCATTTTTCAAGCCCTATTAATGTTTTCATATCTGCCAGTAACAGAGAATTATTTAAAATGAAATAAGATATCGAGAATTCCGGCAGTCGGCATCATTCTTAGAGCAGTTATTTTAAATGAAAACTGGTAGGTAAGGCAGCCCAAAAATGTAGCCCATTTTGAGACAATAATTTTATCCTTTGTTTTACTCTCCTCTTCCCCATACAAAATCCACAACACGAAGTAATAATGTCACCCGGTATCAGTCTACAAGTCAAGTGAAAAATGTAGAAATGAAATGCTTCATTTTGCTAGCCTCTCTGGGGCTATTGAGATGAACGGAAAGAGGCAGCATTCCTGGGAGCATCAGTGTTCGTAATGTTGAAGATTTCTTCTGAAAGTGGAACAATGAAAAAAGCATTTAAAAACAAAAGAAAAGTGGAAAAGATTTATGAAAGGTATTCTAGGATGACAGTCAAGGATCATGCAGGGGGATCGATGTATGTGTATCTGATATATAACTTGAACACATGATTTTCATTTCCCGTACCTTTTATGGATTTTATATGTTAGAAGTGGTAATAACTATCTACTTTTTGGAGATATAATTTAGAGTCATCATAAGATCCAGGTCATTCACATTCAATAATACATACTTTTTTTCCATGATATATTTCATAGAACTATATAATAAAATATGATTTAGTTAGTATAATGTATAATCACTGAAAGGTGGTTAATGTTTGGGAATACGTTTTTTTTAAGTTGATGTTTACATTAGTATTCTCATGTGGCAGACAGAAAAAAATAATGTGCATAATACTATCTTCATGTTTGAATATTTAGTATTAGCTATAATAAAGTTCTCCTTACAAAGCATATGGCTAATTGCCAGACCAGAGTCTTTTGTCATTTGATAATTATATTGCTTGGGAGATATCAAATTATTTTATGCACCTATTTTCTTATATTTCCTTGCAATTCTTCCATAATTAGGAAGTTTAGATGATGTTGAAGGCCATTTTATTTATTTATTTAATTTGGAGATAACTTTGTAGAGTCCTTTCTACTCCATATCAAACAAATACCAGTAACATTTTACTACTCATTCACATTTTTTTTTAAATTGGAGTATACTTGCTTTACAATATTGTGTTAGTTTATACTGTACAGCAAAGTGAATCATCTCTATGTATACATATATCCTCACTTTTTTGGATTTCCTTCTCATTTAGGTCACCACAGAGCATTGAGTAGTGTTCCCTGCTTTCCTCACCCCTACACCATTCCTAGGTAGGCAAAAGCCAATCATTTCAAAATCCAGATTACATGTCAATGCCTCAGGCAGAATTCCTCCCCCCAGATATGGGCTTGTATAGCACAAGACTTTGTGCATTTACAGTTTTTCAATATTTGTATTATCTTGTATACTGTAAGCTCTTACAGTGCAAACACCAAATTCTGTTCATTTTTCTACCATCATAGCACTCAGAATGGTAACTGTGATGTCGAAACTGCTCAGTTTCTACGAAATGAATTATGTGTGAGGTTTTGAGTAAATGCATTCTTCTCTAATTGTACTAAGTCATATTTCCCACCCAAAAAACATTTATAGCAGGTAGAAAAAAATCTACATGTCTCATACACATCCCTTCTGTCCTTGACCTCTGTGATTTAAATTGGGAAGAAATTAATTTGTTCTTATAGGTAAATGATATGATACTTAATTGAATCAATATCAATTGCTTCTTACCAGAATGTTAGCATTTGCTATAACAGTGGCCTTGTCCAAGAAAATGTTAGTTTTTGTGGTAAAAATACATGACCATGCACTCTGTCTTCCCAAACTATTTTGGGTAACTACTTGTAATGATTTAATTTGCAGGACTGCTTGCCTAATAAGCTTTCTGTTTAAAATCCTAGCACTGAGCTTTGTGAGAGCGGCATGGTCTACATATAAACTCTTTGCAAACAGCATCTGAATTATGAGCAGAGACACACATTAGGAGCTGCCAGAATTGTGTTTGTTGTGGCTGCCTGGTTAGCTGCTGCTTGAACAGCTGAAGTAGGAGCGTATTGATCGATTAGTGCCAGCTCAAACAAGGGGTACGCCAACCTAAAGGGAAGTCAGAGTTGTGTGCAAAGCTAGGTTGGTAAAATTTGGCTGGGATAGATGGTGAGAGGGTGGGGCTCACTATTTAATATGAAGGCACGAGTGTACCTTAAGAAATGCATGACAATTTGTATATGATATTTCGAAGATAGCATTTCATTTGCAATGAAGTAGAAAAGAGGTTCATTTTGACCCAAAGGATGGTACCTGCCTTCATGTGTACTGCAGGATGGGGAATGAAGTTGCTTGTGGAAAAATTCCAGTCTAAAGCCTAGCTTTGAACTAAACTGTTTGCTCTGAATAATTGTCATAATTATTAGAGGATAAATAGAGGATGTTTTAAATATAAAGCTATTAACCCAATTTCATAATAATTACTTTATGAGCTTTGCAACAATGAAATTTTATCTTAAATCTGGTTCATATGAATGACTATAAGAATAGTATTATTTTAAAAATAATGTATGTAGATGATTCACAAAATCAAGGTTGTCTGTGTTAAATTCCGCCTGGACATAAGTCAGGGAAACATCAAGAGAACATTCTAGAAACCACTCAAATATGTATGAGAGCAGTTGAGTACAGAGTGAGAAACTCGCTGACTGGAATATTCCTACTGGGATATTTTCTGGTAATACCTGTTCTAGAAACTTACTTTGGTCACTCTGGGGAACAGCAGCTTTACTACAGTGAAGAAGTAGAATTCACTAGTCTAGAATTTTTTTGATAACACCACCTGTAGGGGTGTGTGTTTGTGTGTATTTGTGTGTGTGCTCATTAAACTTGCGGCTATCATGACTATTAATAGAGAATTATAGAGCTTATTCTATGGATTTAAGCGTAAGCATGGGATGCATATGTTTAAAACTTTAAATGATATGTGGCAGGAATAATGTTAATTTTATGTTCTTTAAGACAGATACTCGTTAAAACAAAAAATTAGCAGGGTATGTGTAAGGCAATCATCTATGTTCCAGTCCAGTTTTGATTCCTTTTCTTCCTGAAGTTCTCCCATTTCTTTTCTTTTTCCACCTTCCCTGACCTTGTGTCTGTGCTGGGAAGTGGCTTTCTTGAGTTGAACCCTTAATGTTATTTGCAGAAATGTTCAAACTTCATACTGGCGTTTGTGAAAAAAACCTCTGAATATACAGAATCTTTTTATGTGCTTCTATGAAGGATCAGCTTTCCTTCTTTTGGTCTCTGCAGTGCGCTGGCCACCAGATACATGTCACGCATAGAATAGAGTTTCTCTTGCTATGTGCATGGCTTTCTCCGTGTCTGAGGAAGTGAGGCTTCCCTGTGTCCTCTGGTGATTAAAAGGAGGTTTTATACTCTGCTCCTTTAGATGGACGAGCCACTTCCTGATTGTGTTCTGTGCTAAAAGTGAATCTGCCTTTGGGCTGAAACATAAATGCCATGATACTTCCCATTTAACATTGTTAACCATACTTCCTGGCCCCAGAAAGCCAGCATTTGACTATTTATTTCACATCAGTTATCATAAAATTATTTGCAACAGAAAAATATTAGTGGGAGAAATGGCCACACACATTTAAAAGGCATCTTATGTAGACTTGTCTTACTGGATCAGAAATATGATTCATTTAGAATAACATTCTCTTTCTGGAAGTGGCATGCAGTGTGATTTATGAAAGAGCGCAGGTTTAATCTTTAATATTAGTCAATAGATTAAGAAGTTTAATTAAGGATGACCATTCCAGCCTCTCTTGGTAATCCAGTAAGGTTTTCTAACCATTAACCTTTCAATTTCTTCTTAATCCAGCTGATACTTGTAATCTGTACTAACTTTTGGATAATTATTTTCTTAAGATAACCACTCATAGTATAAGAAGCTAATATCATTTACTTATTTTCTATATTTTCTTTTTTTTTAAGTTTTCAAACTGTTTTTCTATAATACTCCTTGTCGTAAAATTTAACCTTATCTACAATGTTGATGTATTCTCAAAGCGGTGTATATATATCATGAAATATATATATATATATGATATAATTACCCAGACAATTTTTATTATAATTAAACACTAAAGTATACAAGTAATGATGTGAATATATGGGTGATAGAATGTAAGTTGAAGACTAAATAGCAATAGAAATGCCTTTCGCATTTGCATTTTTTTTCTTTTTCACAATGAAGCAGGGAAGGGTGATACAAATATATGTGATAGAAGGTCCATTAACTGGCATGCAAAATTGCTGAAGCAATGTAGTTCAGCAGAGAGACCAGAGATGTGTAATGAGAGTGAGAAAGCAGTTTTGATAATTAGAATGAGTCAAAAGCAATCTCCTTCCTGCTTTAGCTTGCACAGATGATGGGGAAGGAAAATGTTCTTTTCTTCTGAGACAGAAACAGGACATCAGTCAAAATGATAAGAGATGTCAGTATAATATTCCTCTGAGTCAGGTACCACTGAGCTAGGCATCCGGGACGAGAGTTTCTAATCTTTATTTTTGCTTCAGTTTTACTCTGGGCTTTAGTAATAGATTCCGTGTCAATATATTTCTAAAAATGTTTACAGTTCTTAGTTGGGAGAAATAAAAGCAATTTATAATCTAGTAGGGAAATAATAATCTTTGAAATCAGTGAAACTAAAGACTTCTAATTTTTTTCCTATGTTAACTTGAATAAGGAATTTATAGTCCTTAAAATGGGTACTAAATGACTTTTCTCATTGGAATTTTATATACATTGATAATTAAACATATGTAAAATGCCTTTGCATGGAAAAACATGATTCGCAAAGATTTTTTTTACTTGTAGCTTTTATTAAATTCACTTACAGAATAACCAAAAAATTTTTATACCAACAAAATGAACCAACTTAAGGTTAAGCCCTAATATATAAAATATGGTACTGCTGTGATTTATCTTGTTATATTTACAAAACAAACAAACAAAAAAAACCTAGAGAGTAAGAAATGTATATCACTGATGCCAGTCAGAAGAAAAGCTTACCTTAAAATTACCCTAATCTCCAAGGCTAAAATAGACCATGGCCATGTTTATGGTATGAAATTGGTAAATGTTCACTCTATTCCTATGCCCCACATGATTAAAAAATGAACTTTTCTTTTTTAAATATGAAATTTAGTATAGTAGAGACTTTGTAAAAAGTTACTAATGAGAAAAATGTAGAATTCAAGCGCTATATACCAACATTCTAAAAATAGGGCTATGATTACTGTAGACTGTAACATAAGGCATCTAGCAAAAAATACACTGTCTAATTATATGAGAAAGAGAGGGGGAAAGGATTCTAAGTAATTGAATTTTCCTTTTAACTAAGTTAACCGCTAATTCAAAGATTCAGTGTTTGTGCCACGTGGAAACCTAGAAACCCATTCTCAGTGAGACTTCCACAAGAGACAAACCCTATTTTTGTGATTCCATAGGCACCTACCTCACAGCCGGAAAGTAAGGCTCACAGTTGCTATTTTTATTGGTGAGGAAATGAACTGAGAATTTATGTAAAATATTTGGAACATTCCTGGCACAAAGTAACTTTGAAATGAATTGTAGATAAAATGTATTAGCAAATATTGATTGATTCATTCACTTTTCTCCCAATGAGCACCACATGCATTAGTCATATAATGAGAAAGAATAAACTGTGCAGAGAAGACTCCAAGACTCAGTGACTTAATACACTATGCATTTGTTAGTGGTTGGGTGGTTCTTTTCATCGGGACCATGGTGAGCTTTCCCTGGTGGGGCTCTATCTGCCCCTCTGGCCCACTGTGGGTTGTCTGGGGGTTGCTTTGCTGACCTCTGCTGGACTCTTTCTTTTGTCTTCTGCTGGGACAACAGGGCAACCCTACCCCAACAGGCTAGCTCAGGCTTATTCTCATGGCTTGGCAGAAATAAAGCAAAAGCAGGAACACCCAAACGTTGGAAGTGTTGGAATGTTGCTTCCACCTCATTCCCTTGTCCAAAGCAAGTCCCAAGGCCAGGCCTAATTTAGTAGGAGGAAGTACACTCTTCCACATGATGGGAGAAGCTGCAGAGTCAAATGGCAAAATAGGCAGGAAATAGTATGGGAAAGGAGAGAGAATTATAACCATTTTAGGAATTTACTATGAAGACCGTGCTAAAGGATCATCGATGACTCTGCTTTTGAAATATCTTTAACAATTTTTACTACTGTAAGGTTGTCATCCTCAGTCTTTTCCCATATAAAGCAAAACAGTGCAAACAAACAAACAAAAGTTGAACCATGAAACAAATTGATCAAAGATATAGAATAGATCAAATTTGTTGTTAAATTGTTATGTGATGGAGATTTATTTATTCAGAGGTAAAAATGTCATAATGAATACAGGCTGACTCCTATCTCTAGGTTTAAATCTATGTATTTAAATTTTAACATGCAGAGGACAGGACAAGTATATGTTCACTGTCGTGTGCTTGTCACAAGTATAACAATTTCAAGGGCTTATTTCTTGCAGTCCTAATGAAATTGATAGTCTCCTTGTTGAAACCGTGAAAGACATGGTCTGCTTTCCCAAATATGTGTTACTAAATACCTAATACGAGCACTTTGCCTTGCTTTGCTGTTGGTACACCTAATATTGATAATCTAAGTGATAGATTCATAAATTTTTTTCATTTTTCTATAAATTAGGCAGATTCCGTTACAATCTTACCTTAGACTCATTGAGAGCCATCTAAAATTTTTAGCTTCAGTGTAAACTGACTGGTGCCAAAGGAAGTATGTGGTCCAGCTGAAGGCTTAGTGTTGTTAATCAGAAAGTATAGATAGAACAGTCACCATCAGAACACTTACTGAATACTCAAAACATGCCGGGCTGCCTAAGTCTGTTCTAAGTTTGTTTTATGTATTATTTATTTCATTCAGTATTCACAGCAACTATGGGAGCTAGGTACTACTTTCAGCCCAGTTTACAGCTGAGGAAACTCAGAGAAAGAGTATTAAAATTTTCCCAAGGTCACTGGAGCTGTGATTCCAACACAGACACTAGCTCCAAAGTGACAACACTTCACCATCCAAGATATACTGCCTCCCCATGAAAATAACCACCATGAAACCAATCATTTGCTTTTTTTCTCAATTGTATTTTATTTATTTTTTATACAGCAGATTCTTATTCGTCATCCATTTTATACGCATCAGTGTATACATGTCAATCCCAATCTCGCAATTCCTCCCACCCCACCCCCACCCTCTGCCGCTTTCCCCCTTGGTGTCCATACGTTTTTTCTCTACTGCTGTGTCTCAATTTCTGCCCTGTAAACCGGTTCATCTGTACCATTTTTCTAGGTTCCACATATATGCATTAATATACGATATTTGTTTTCCTCTTTCTGACTTACTTCACTCTGTATGGCAGTTTTTAGATCCATCCACATCTCTACAAATGACCCAATTTCGTTCCTTTTTGGCTAAATAATATTCCATGGTATATATGTACCACATCTTCTTTATCCGTTCGTCTGTCGATGGACATTTTGGTTGCTTCCACAACCTGGCTATTGTAAATAGTGCTGCAATGAACATTGGGGTGCATGTGTCTTTTCGAATTATGGTTTTCTCTGGGTATGTGCCCAGTAGTGGGATTGCTGGGTCGTATGGTAATTCTATTTTTAGTTTTTTAAGGAACCTCCATACTGTTCTCCATAGTGGCTGTATCAATTTACATCCCCACCAACAGTGCAAGAGGGTTCCCTTTTCTCCACACCCTCTCCAGCATTTGTTGTTTGTAGATTTTCTGATGATGCCCATTCTAACTAGTCAGTCATTTGCTTTTGATTATTTACTATTTGCCTGCCAAGAAAATTGGTGCTATATACTTACGAGACCAAGTTTAAGTTCAGTTAGTGGCCCTCTACTGGCAAATTTACCATGCCTCGAAAATTTAACACGAAATGTAGACTATAGAATGTGTTTATTTGACTAACCCATTTAGTGGAAAGAGAAGAAAAGACTAATCAAATGTCTGATACATTCTTACAAGTTTGGATTGTGTCAATGACTTGCTGGCAACGCTATGCTTTGTCATCTTTTTCTGAAAAGCATCTGGAAAAGTTTTATTTGTTCAATTATGGAAAGTAAAAGATGTGATGTTCCATTGGATATAAAATGAGTTTGCTGATTAAGCTGAAAGATTGAAAGCGAGTTTGTCACATCGTGTATACCACAAAAGATATTGCTGAAGGAAATTTGTTGTTTTGACCAAGCAGTTCATGGCTTTGGATATCAGAAAACAAACCTTAAAACTTAAAACACCAAAAGCAATCTACATCATCTAAGGGTCAAGATAACATTCATGTAGTAAATTTTGCCATGATATGTTTAAAACTATTGTTAAATTTAAGTCTGTATTTATCAACAGAATTTCATATCAAGATTCACATTACAGATCTCATACAATCTCCATGTGGTCTACTCTGGTTGAGGTCAGTATATTTGTGATTTCATAAAGGTTCAGTTCTGAAATATATGGTTCATACTTATTCTAGAAAATTGACTTATTCTTACAAGTTACAAACAAATTTCTCAATGTACCTTATATGTGGCCTAAAGCATATTTCATAATTTGCAGTATTGAATAATATTTAAGCAGCAGTTTAATATTTTTAGTAATTTACTATCTTAAATAATATGGATATTTATTCCAAATTTTCATGTGTAGACATAGTTTCCATCCATGATAAACAAATAAGAATAACGGAAACTCCATTCAGAGACACAGAAGTTTCATACATCATATATTCTGACAACAATAAGCAATTCTGTGTTGTGGACACCCTAAGAGCAAGTAGTGGAAGATAAGGCACGTCCTAACCTTAATGGGCCTTATAATAATTAACTCAATAATTAACTCCCGTGTCAAATCATTCCCACAAAAGAATATTGTATTTATATCTTTTTCTTTTAGGTTCTAAGTATTGGCTTCAACTTTACTCTTAGTATGCCATATACTCAGGAGATAGACAGAGTTCAAATTCAGGCTAGGGCATTTACTAGCACAGTGATTTAGACAAGCTACTTAACCTTTTTGTGACTCATCAAAATTAGGATAAAAAAGTGAGGATAAAAAAAATTAAATGGGTTAATAAATAAGCATTGAAAATCATGGCTAGTATATAATAAGTACTCTATAAATGTTATTGTAAATTCTAGAAGTTCAGTGTGGGGACAGATGTTAGTTAACTGAGATATTTATTTTTCTTGAAGTTTCCTTAAATTCTATTTGGCTGCCCTTTTATTTACTATCCTGCAAGGAGCAATGGAAACCTTCCCTCAATTGCCTAAACTGATTAGGTTTTGGTGATTTTGTGTCTTTCTTTAAGCAGATAAGGTTTAGTTGCTAGTATGTGGTACAAGAACCCTATAGACATTTTGTTATTCTAAAAATTAGTTTATTTGTATTTTTGAAGACTTGTGTCCAGAGCTGTGTCTTATCTAAATGTTTTCCTTGGATTTTATGTAGAACCGGGCTATTTGATTTGTACAATGATTTGTATTTCCATAAACGTTATTACTAGGAAAGCAAAGAAAATATAATATTTAGGAATTACTACAAAGAATCAAAGCCTTTTGAATTTCTATCTAAGGCCTTTCACGAGGCAAAACGTTTTTGAAATGAGAATCTATCTGTATCAATACTGTATGTTCAGTTGGCGTAAGATGCTGTGAGCTCTCAGGATGAAGAGGAATCTCAAATCCATGAAGCAAAGCCTCTCTGTTGTTTACAGTATTTAAAATAAATTGTTTCAGTTCTCTGTGGGATTGTTTCCTGTTGAGAAGAACCTCATAATTAAAAATAGCAACTGAAATGGAATTATAATGCAGGTATTTTGACAATGAAAGCATCTGGTATATTATCTTGAAATAAACTGACCAGTGGTTATTACTGATAGTGTTCTTTCTAGGCGGGATTTGCATAACTACAGAGAATCAGTCGCTCTGCCCATCCTTTTGAAAAGAGCACAGAGTATTTAGTAGAGAGGAGATAATTACGCTATTTGGGATAATAGTCAGATTTACTGTCTAGGACTGCTATTCTTTACACTACATGAATTTCAGGATAATTGTTCAGATCCTATTTAGATAAAAGCTGATTCATTTTTTCAGGTTTTCCTTTATGCTCCCTTTTTATCCTTATTGTTATTTTTTAAGCAAGCAGGTCTAGCATTGCAAGCAAAAATGTTATTTAATATTAAAATTGACCTTCTTTTGTACTTAGAATTTGTCTATTGGACGTTTTTTAATTGTCATAGATCAAAATCTATTCAAATTATGACTGCTTTTTTTGTCCAGTATTTCATTAGAATGTCTCTTGCTGTCTAGTATTTAGGAAATAAGTAAACTCTATAAATTCTTTTTTTATATAGAATATTTGGTAACTGCCTATGTATGTATGTACATAAATTCCTTCTTCAGAATGAATCAGATGTACATTAGCAAAGTCAAGTGACAAGTTGAAGGAATCCTCCATTTGACTTTCTTTTGAGAGGCAACCACAGAATAATTATATTATTGATGCTTATGTATTACATCTTAAAAACTTCACTTAACCAGAATAAATCCTCATCTAGGGGACCATATTACATATTGTTCCCTCCTCTTCTACATTAGTAAATTAACTTTTTTACTTTTGTGACATAGGAGAGCTAAAACTTAAGCATTTTTATGGCTTACTCTGTAAATTATCCATTTATACTATCATACTGCATAAGCAAATCCAAAATCTTACTTAAATACAATAAGTTTATTTTATTCTGTGTAATTTCAAGAATTATCTTTAGCATGTTCCCAGAAAGAGAACAGAATATTTTATCCATTGAGTTTTAATCATGTGGCTATGAGAAATTTTGCAGATCCCAAAATAACTCTTAGTCTGCCATACTCTTAATACATTGTCGATTTATAGACAATTTTATAAATTTAAAAGTTAAGCATTATAAGTACATACACCTACAACTGAAATGGTTTTCATATTATTCTGTCCTTATTTTTCAATTAAAAACTTGTCTAGTCAAAGAAATCACCTCATATAATTACAACTATACTACTACTTCTGACATTTAAGTGATGGGTTATTACATATTTGTGTGGCATCTGTGAGTAAATAATAAATGAATATATTGATATTATTTTAGACATCCAGAATCCAGTGAGGTACTGCCTCCCAGGTAAAATGATTATAATCCTATAAATCACCCAGATCTGTATTCAAAACACTCTTCTTTTGTGAGAGAGGGAGAGATAGGGGGAAAAGAAGGGAGGGAGGGAAGGAGGAGAGAGAGAGAGAGACTTGGGCATGTACAACTACTATAACAAGCAGAACTCCTATTATTAAATCAGATCCCTTAAATAAAATATGTGAGAGCTGTCTGTCAAAGACTTCTCTTAAAGCATGAAATTGTTATATGGCATCCTAATTTAGCCAGTCCACAAAGCTATCTGTGATGGCAGAAAAAGGTTCTTTCTTGAAATGGATGCTTCATTCTTTTCCTCCCAGTAGCTATTCAACGTCCTTTGTCTATTTATATTCATTATTGTCACTGTAGGAACAGTGCGGGTTTTCATTACTTCATTGGCATGGGATGCACTGATTCAGTTTTGCTGTCAGTTCTGATCTCTTTCTTTCCCTCCCCCACATTCACTTACTGAAAATCTACAAATAAAAGAAACAACATACACAGTATAATACAGTACAAAATAAATAGCACATCATGAATTAAGTTGTCATGTTTAGCTTCAATTTAACAGAATTGTGTGTATTGAACAAAGAACACAGAGAAGCTTATGAACAAACAGTATAATTTGATAATTTTTTTTGTATGTAATGATTTTTTAAAGGGTGCTCAGTATTACTATCAATCCTCTGAATTTTTGCTATGTTATTATTGTGGATATTTTTTATTCCCTTTGATACATTCAATTGGGAAAGAAAAAGCACTTTGGTAAGATGATTGATGTGAAACAGTTTCATTGTGAATTATATACAGCTATTTAGTATGAATTCTTTATTTTCAGCTCATTCCTTAATTTTCTGTGGCTAGTATGGTCATGTAACAAATTTGATTTTTAAAAGTTTCTCATATATGTATATTGTATAAGCTATATTCATTCATTATATGGAAAACTGTAGGATTCTTATTTTTCTTAAATTTTGCTATAAGTAATAATATTAATAGAATGTAATGAATTCTTTATTGTAACTCACACAACTAGGAAAAGAATTCTTAAAAAATACATATTCTACACTTTCCTTCCTTCTAATAATCATGGACAGGAGAAAGCGATATTGAATTTTAAAGCAGTTTAACAAAAGTAATTTGATCTCACACAACAGAAAATCAGTTTAAAATATACATTTTGCCAGCTCAGAGAATTCAGTCTGTTATCGCTATTGAATTCATATTTATTCTTTTCTTGCAAAATTGATAAGAAAAACCTCCATTGTATCCAAATGCCTTAGGTATGGTTTAATGCTTCTCTCTTTTTCTCTCCCCCTAAATAATATTACTTACGAAGAACCTAGGAAAAAAGGTAATGATGTGACAACTCTTCATTCTCTTATTCCTGGGAGCTATATAATATATAAAAATCCTTCTCTGGATGTAGTTTTAAAAAGATTCCTACAAGACCAGGCCTGGTCAGTGGAGGGGAGAGAAATGATCTTAGGAGGGCAAAGCCCTCCTCATAAGTAAGTAGGTGTCTCTGACCCAAGAAAAGTCTGTCTTGTGCTCAAAATATCTTGAAGCATCATTTCATCATTGTTGAGTCTCTGCAGGCATCATTGTATCTGACACCCTTAAGAATAGTAATTCTCTGGAAAAGCATGAGACATCTTTGGTTTGTCAAAATGAATTTGGTTATAAAAACGTCCATAAACACTGTTTACAGACTTCTCTGGCTGTTATAGGCAGTAACCAGAATGCTGCCTTTATGAGCATTTTGGGTTTCATAGAAACTTGTAACTTCACAAAAGCCCACCAGCACTTGTCCAAGGATTTAGCTAGGCTGTACTGATATCATCACTTCACATCTGGGAGAACTGAGGTGGACAGAGTTTGTGTCATGACCTCTTAGGTGGCATTTTCAGTGGAATTGGCACTATGATTTGCACGAGTAGTTTATGGGGCTGCTTGAAAAACTCCATACAGGTCACGATGACTTTGTAATCCCGGGAAAATTCTTGCCGCTTACTCTTTTCTTTCCATATAGTTTGAAATGCTAGTTGAATAAAGGAGGCTGAGTAGAAAAAAAACAAAACAAAACAGAACAAAAACAAAAAAACAGCCTTACTACAATTGTAAAATATGTAAATCAAGCTAAGTATTAGCACCAATGATAACCATGAATTAGAGCATTCTGACTGAAATTCTGTGAATTTTATATCATGTTTGCCGAATTGTGTATTAAAATTTTAAGCAACCAGGGAAGAGTTAAGGCACTTTGGAATCTGTCTTGAGTAAAAGTCAGTAAACCAATTTACCTGGGCTAACCTCTCCCATGCTACCAGAGGTTCCAGTTCAATTCAGCGATGGGTGCTGTACATTAGAGCTGTTTGTTTCCTCTAGTTCTGTTAAAGGCACTGAGCTTTTCACTGGGTAACAATGCAAGACTCCTGTATATATTTGATGCGTTCAACAGAGCAGTAAGAAGTATCATAATGCTGAGACGTAGTTAATATTTTATTATTCATTAATTCACTTACTCCACAATTATTGATCATGTATCTAAATGTGGCAAGTGATATTCTAGGAAGGATATTTATCAAACCAATATGCTTTTTTTTCTTACTAGCATATTAGCATCATTATGATATTGCTAAAAACACAAATTTTCCAGCTTGGATGAGGCTATATCTGTTTCCCTATAGAGTAAAATGACAGATGGAGATAATTGACTGAAATTTACAAAAAAAAAATATATTTCACCATATTCAGGGATGAAGAAAACAGATTTATCTTTCATCCAATACTGAGTAATGACATTTGGAAAGACTTGGAAGTGGAGGTCAGCCTGTGTTGGGAAGAATGGGTGGAGACGTTATTAATGCTGTATGTTGTGAATGTGGGTGGGGACTGTTATGGACCAATGTTACCATTTTTAATGACAGGGTCAATGACAAAAACAAAATGTTATTTATTAAATGGAGGACTCCTTCAACTTGCCACTTGACTTTACTGATATGCATTTGATTCACTTTGAAGAAGGAATTAATATCTATATATCCAGTGGTTACCAAACATTCTATACAAAAATGGAATTTATAGAGCTTATTTATTTCATAAATATTTAAGGCAATGACAGACATGTTAATGAAATATTAGACCAAAAACAGGCAGTCATAATTTGAACAAATTTGATCTATGACAATTCAAAAATTTCCAATAGACAATTTCTAAATCCAAAATTAATAAGGTCAATTTTAATGTTAAATAGCATTAATGTTGTATATTCTCCCTTGAACAGTTCACACAATTTATTGTACTTCTGTTATGAAAGTCATTGCTTTCTAACAGGTTTAATTTTTCTAATATACTTGTCTACCTTTTGTAGATTTTCTGCATCTTTAAGACAGCATCCATGTTTAAATTAGTAGTGTAATTCCCACAGTCACTTGATAGGAGGAACCAAGTAACTATTTCTTGAGTAAATCACTGGTGTAAAGTTCTGCAGTTAAGTGAGATGACCCTTCAAAGTCTTATAAAAACCCACCATTCTGTTTTAAATCCACGTCTACCATGACAAGAAAGTAGCAAAGCTTGTGTAAATTATGATGAAAGTTCTGCTTTCATTATAGTGCTCAGATTTACTTTGAAAGGGAATTGAAATCAACCACTGGGAACACTCTAAAACAACTACTAATTTTAGGTCATTAGCTGTTCTTCTTTTGGAACATTAAACAGTTCTCAAATAACATTTTTTAACGTTGTTCTAAAATATATGCCTCTGCCTAGCCAAGTCATTTGGAAGTTCTTTCTTTCTGGGAAGCTAATTCATCATATTTTTAGTTTAAAAAAAATTTTAGTTCAAAGCATGTTTAGTGTTTAGAAACTCCTTAAGAAAAGGAACAGGATGTCAACCTGAGTAGTATCCAATTTAAAATCTGTTCTTGGATGTTCTGCCCTCAACAGAAAGCTGTAATTTGGGTACTGATGGTGCAAATGAGCAAGAGCTAAAGGTAAAGAGGGGCCTCAGGAAGACCTTCTGACCAATAGTGATATTTATTTAAAACACTTAAAACACTAAAATTTGAAGGAGCTTAAACTGCCTATGTTCTTTAACACAATAAAGAGACTAGTTAAAACATCTTGAAAACTCTAGATGAGATTCAATACTTGAAAATCAACTAAAAGAAATAAAAGGAAAAACTATAAATCTCAGTGTGTATTTGACAGACAGCTCTTGTTGGTTACTTCTCTTTTTTAATCGTTAGAGTACTGCTAAAAACTTTTTGAAATGAAGGGAAGATGCTAAAACATGTTCAAGTGTTCTCTATCATTGATCTACATTTTTTTCCTAATGCAATTATTTGTTTCTTGCCAGGCCCAAAGTTTTTCATTAACTTGTCTACTGTGTTCCAATTTTAGATTCATTTCAAAGGCTTTTATATATTTTCTTTCATCATGATAGGAAGTGACTGATCAACTCACTCATTCTCTGTTATTTTTCATGCTGATGGGCTAATATCCTGTAGAGTCATTTTTAAAATTATGTTTTAACCTTACAGTACTGCCTGCCTGTACATATATAAAAGAAGGGGACTACTAGCTTCAACACAACTTCTAATGGATTTAACCTAGATTAATCTGTCATAAATCTGTAAACCTTGAGAGTCAATGTTTATAATTAATCCACACACTATACCTTAAAACAAAGCTGAACATCTATATAAAGGTAATGAGAAATATAAATTCTTCCACAGGTCACACATCTAGCTGAGAGACTCATTATCTTTCTCTATTTTATTTCGCCTGTTTTTGTTTGTTTGTTTGTTTTAATTTCCTTCTTCCTTAATTTCCTCATTCTCTTTTCTTCTTTCCTTTTTTCCTTCTTTCCATCCTTTTTTCCTTCTTTCCATCCTTTTTTCCCCTCCCCTTTAATTTTCCTTTCTCCCTGCTTCCCTCCTTCCTTCATGTGTTCTTTCACTCTTTTTCTTTTAAGTTTTTTGTCTTCCCTAACTTTCCCACCATATCTCTTCCTTTCAGTCTTTTTTCACTCTATTATTTTCCTTTCTTTGTATTTTTTCAATCTCTATGTTAAATTTGCCATATGTTCTCTGAAAACTAGGTAGGTATATGGAAAGAATAGATGATAAAATGAGGATCCCACCTTCCTTCCTTTATCCCTTCCGTCTATCCTTTCTTAAACACATATTTATTGAAAACTTCTTATGTGCACATGTCCAGGAATTTGAGGTGCAGATTCATGTTTTTTCTTCACAACATTCCTACAAGTGAGTAGGGAGGCAGTGGTTAAGCAAGGTTAATTAGCTTGCATAAGCTCATACAGTGAGTTGTAGGAGTAGAAAATGACTATCTATTCCAGGATTCCTAGCTTAGCCAAATTCTTTATACCTCTTTCACTTTCTAGATTTCTTTGTTTTAGACAAATCACTTGGCAACTGTTTCATATTTTTAGCACTCTGGGAAATGGGCATAATACTTGCCTCTTTATCTTCTTACTCAATAGAAAAGATGCCCTAAATTGTGCCAGGCACTGAATAATCAAGTCTTATGATGATTTTGGGCTATTTGGGCTATTATACCCTGTGCACATTTTATCCTTATTTCCATGCCCAGGTGCTGCAAGAGGAAAAAAAAAAAAGACATTTTTAACCAAACTCAATTTAGGTTGAAAAGAATATTCATTTAGGACAAATTTTTAGGACAGGAGGTGGTATATATGAATTAGCAGGCTATTTTTAAAAATATGACAGAATAGCACTAGAAAGGAAGGAAGAGTAGGAGGAAACTATCAATAGCTATGATCAGCTTTCTTCACTGTAGAGGAACAAGCTAGAAGGACTATCATCTGTAAATGATTGCTTAAAAATTCAAAAATAATTAATTAAAGAATAACTTATTTAATGCTGATATCTTGGGTTTGTAGCAAGCAGCAGTATAATATTCTGTGGATGCTTAGCTATTTAAGGTATTTTATTTCTATGGACTTTTTATGTCCCTGTATCTTTTGAGATACAGTCAGGAAAGTATGATTACTAGTTGAGAATTTGTAGTTGTTGTTAGTTTTCCATATATTTAGAAAAACACTCCCAAACTCCAAATAGGAGCCACACTGAACAGTTTAGAAAAACTGCCAAGGAAGAGGGTAAGACATATCATACATCAAAATTTATTTATTTTCAGTTACTTAAAAGTTAGTTTAAAATAAGCAAATCTAGCATGATGATGGTGGCTTGGAGATTCATCTGTAAGTGGTTCCATTTTGTAAAAGGAAAAGAAAATGTGGATCTCTTTAGTTATCTACAAGATAGCAGGTTTAATTATATCTTTCCCAACAGGAAAAAAAGTTTATAGTGCTTCTTCTTGGTTGGTAGCCCTGGGGTTAAATATTCAATATCATCATTATTACATCTGAATCACTACTTACCCAGAAGTTTTTTAACGCAAAGAAGGAGAAGCAGATCTAATACTGACTATTTTGGAATATTTAGCCCTAACTATCTGGACACACCATAAGCAGCATATTTTATTTTACTAGTTTCCCATATTCATGAATAATGCATCACTAGTCATACTTCTCAGATCATCTTATTCTGTATCCTCAACCTGACTGAAATTCTTAAATGCATTTAATCATGCCAAATCCCAGTGTGTTCTTTGGAAGCCATATAGGCATATCATGAGCAGATAATTAGTCCTTATTTTGACTGGACAACATTTTAAATAGTTAAATGACATTTCTTAATACAGCCGAAAGGATAAATGAATCCCTTAAGTCACTGCTAGCTTTTATTCAGAGAGACAAGTTCTCCTTGACAGTTACTTTAAAAGACAAGTCTCAAGATATTTGTTTTCCCTTTTAAATTCTCTCGCTTTTGCACTTAAGCTCTGCATTATTTAGGCTAGTTAACATGCAGAACAGAAAGCTGTTTCTTAACTTTGTTCCCCCTCTTTTTGAAGATAATTTAATTCACATTAACTGGGATTCTACACCTTTTATACTTTCTGATCTGTTTAAAGATTCTTTAAACTCTTTTTTCTTTTAAATGCTGATGCACTTGTAAAGTCCACCCAAGTAATAATTCAGAGATTATACTGTGTTGAAGGCACATAATCTCTTTAACTTTCTCAATTTTACCATCTTTTCATGTCCTAGTATAAAAAAAAAAAAGCAGCAAATTAGGATTTAAGCAGTAAAAAATGTGATTTTAAAGTAAGCAAAATAATAATTATGTAAAAATTGTTTCTTTGGGGGAAATGAGAGATTATACCTAGTCAAGTAGAGTACTAATTATTATTTATAGCCTTTAATATGATATACTTGCAAGTAACAATAGATTGTTTCAATTAACATTGAACAGCTAGTAATTATAAAATACAATGCTACTTGTCAGACAAATCACTGACTTAGGTACACCTAATCTTTGAAATTAAATTAGTTTACATTTCTTCTTCTAAGCTTCCTGTAGTATGCATTTTTAACATTTATTAATTTAAATAATTTTAAAATAAGCTTATTAAAAGATGTCTTTTTTCATCTACTCTTCTGGGGCTTTATTTTAAAGATGTGTATTTGGCAGTATAATTTATAGTACAAAAACATGAATTTATCATCTTTCATATATGAAGACCATTGTTTTTCTATAATTAATTGATAAATATCCTAAAAATGTAAGCTTTTGACTTCTTTAAATTATGCCAAGAAAAGAAGACATTGATTAAAAATATATAATTGTTGATAATTTAGAATCAATATTCTCCCATTCAAATATATGTGTGGAAAAGATTCATAGCATAGTAGTTAGAATAACAGTGATGATAACAGCAGAAAAATATACTAACAGTGATGATAACAGCAGAAAAATATACTAAGTGTTTCTATATGTAGATCTTTATGCTAAGCACTCAACACTCTTGTCTCATTTAATCCTCATAACAGCCCAATGCGATAGATTCAGTTAAGTAATTTGCCGGAGGTTACATTGCTGGTAAGTGGAAGAACGTGGACTCAATCAGACTTCCTTTGCTCAGATCCCAGGGTGTTAATCACTCTGATTCATTGATTCCCTCCAGTGAAGGGATGAAAGTAAAGGTTTTCACAAAGTGAATGTAAAAGTTTACACTGTACCTGGTTCCCTGGTTTTTTGCTCCAAGATACAGTTATGAAAAAGTATGAGGTATGTAAGTGTACGTAAAGGCACCACTCTTTTACCTCATTATATTTTAATATACATAGATTTCCTCATCCCTACAGATTAAAGCTCAGCTTCATGGGTTGCAACTATATATTCTCAAATAATCTAAAATTTTGGATATTAATCAATTACCTGATTAATACAGGGAATCAAGTTAGATAAGTATCACCCAGATATCTCTTTGTGTTCATTTTCTCTTAAGAATCAGTACACTCAGGTTTTCTATCCCAATTTAACCAACCCAATTGTGATTAATATGTCCTACCTAATCTCTTTGGTGCTTTGTTTGCCAGAAATGACTGTCCATACTTCTTTTTCTATTCTTAAAGCCTTTATTTCCACTCTCACATTCAGTTCACCAAGGAGTGGTTCAGCATCTCCCATTCTCAGAAGTTCAGCCCAGCACACTGTGGTTTCCAAACACGGCTTTTCTGTCTCTGGAATGACAATGATCCAAAACCTCATAATTGAGGTGTCTTTCTACCATGTAGAATTAAAAATGGACGCATATTATGAAGATGCAACCTTTTCTTAGCTGAATATGGCTTTAATAATAATAGAAGTTTGATGCTTTTTACCAACATAGTAGTTTACACCCCTTATTTTGACTTAAATACAAAATTCTTCATCCCATTCAAAGACCAACTGAGGGACAGCTGTCCCAATGTCATTCAGGCCCTGGAACTTCTACACACATGTTTCTTGAGTTTTCACCTTTCTGTTTGTCCCAACTAAAAATGTTCCCTTTATTTCAATCTAAGACTGTTGAGATTCCTACTATATCTGAAGTCCAGAGACATTGCTTTTTCTAGCTTTCTTCTATGTATAGGGAAATGCTTTTCTACTTGAATTCAGCTTAGGTAAAGATGCCTTTTTTCCTACTTATAACATGAGTTTATAATGCATTGATGTGTTATTGATTGAGAGAGAATGTGGTATAGTGGTTAAGAGCATAGCTCTGAGGTCAGAATGTCTGGGTTTGCAACCTCATTAACACTCACTATATGCAAACTCTTGGGTAACTCACTTAACTTCTCTGTGCCTTAGTTTCCTCGTCTGTAAAATGGGGGCAATATACCACCTGCCCCACAAGGTTGCTGTGAGCATTGAATGAGTTAATATTTGTAAAGTCTTAGAATAATGCCTGATGTATCAATATTTCTTGAATGAATGAATTTACTTTTGCAGGTTATGTTACCATAATAGTGTGACCTATCTTCCCTGAAACTGAAACCTTCATGCCAGCTTTGTGCAGTAAAGTCCATCTCTTATTTTCTCTGTATAGTGAAATTTCCTCTGAGTTCCCCTGTCCTGTCATAGCCAAGTCCTAATTCCACTAGTCCTTGGCTTATTTGCGGAAAGAGAAGGTTGACAAATTAGCAAGGTTCCCACCAAATAATTCACTTAAGTACTCACAGAGTACAATCCAATGATAAATACAGTACACATAAATTTTAACTATGTCATTTAAAGGAAACTCCTAAAGCATATGCTTTAGTGATGATTTTCATTACAATACTTGTAGTTTTATATATATATTTTTTTTTCTTCTTTTTTTTTGGTATAGGATTGATTCATTTGAATTGTACAAGACCCTGGGCAAAACACAAAAGCTTGCTAAAATTAATTCCATCCATCCAATCTGTTTTGCCTAAGAGCCAGTGAAGCTAATTCATTGAACACATGGAAAAATCTGTTTACACCATGAAACCTCTTTTCCTATGTGATGCCCACTGCTGGCAAAGTAAAAGCTGAAAACATTAAAGCATTGGCAAAAAAAAAAAAAAAAGAGAGACAAATAAAGAGCATGCATGGCAGAAGGTAGAGATAAATAGTTGATCATCACTCTCTGCTAATCTCACTGTATTCTGCGTTGTTGCATTACCATAATTTTGCCACGATTAGCTGTGAAATTATGTTGACTGTTAAGTTCTGATTCATGCTTTTCTTAAGTCATCTGCAGAAGAGATGACATTCTAATTGCACTCCTGAATTTTTTTGCACTATGAGTTTGTTAAGCACAGAAACGTTTTACTTAAAAAAAAAAAGTCCTAAATGTATGTAATTTGACATTGTGACAGATTAATACTTAGGCATTAGACCAGTGGTACAATTAGACAGCTTAAATGTGTCCTACATCTTAATGTCTATATGACTTTAAGAAGTCATATTAAGTTTTCCTTTTTTAAAGGGTCTGTTGCCATTTTGCTGATTGATATAAATCAAAGTCTATCAGAGGATTTAAGTGGCTTATGAGAAGGATCATCACAATTACACATAATTCTAGAAAATTGGAATCTAAGGAATAAACTGTAAATTCAGAATGTCTCAAGGTAAGAAACTGTATTTACAGTAGACTTCCTGAAGTGGTTATTGAGGATGTGACTAACTCTTATTCGTTGAGTTATCTGAATTCCTTTTTTTTTTTTAACATCTTTATTTGAGTATAACTGTTTTACAATAGTGTGTTAGTTTCTCCTTTACAACAAAGTGAATCAGTTATACATATACATATGTTCCCATATCTCTTCCTTCTTGCGTCACCCTCCCTCCCACCCTCCCTATCCCACCCCT
>NC_041220.1:87079481-87104367 GCF_002837175.3 Physeter macrocephalus | reverse complement strand
AATTTTTTTGTTCTAGTTCTGTGAAAAATGCTAGTGGTAGTTTGATAGGGATTGCATTGAATCTGTAGATTTCTTTGTGTAGTAGAGTCATTTTCACAATGTTGATTCTTCCAATCCAAGAACATGGTATATTTCTCCACCTATTTGTATCATCTTTAATTTCTTTCATCAGTGTCTTATAGTTTTCTGCATACAAGTCTTTTGTCTCCTTAGGTAGGTTTATTCCTAGATATTTTATTCTTTTTGTTGCAGTGGTAAATGGGGGTGTGAATTCCTTTTTAATGAGGATGAAATTTTAGTCTCTGAAGTACAATTGGAAATGACAGATAAAAATACATTTTAAAATTCACATGACATTCTGTGCATATTAAAATTATATTTTGTATTAAATATCACATAATATATAGCTTACTCAGAAGTAGCCAGAAATACACAGATTTCTACATGATATGATTTAAACTATAGATTCAGTGTGACCCAGAATAAAATATTTATTTTACATAGGGACTGAGTACACACATATAAATATACATACACATATTTTTTAAAACTACAACAAAATATTTACGAAATAATGTGAACATGGTGTACACTGGTTATAACTTTGTAAGTGGGTTCAACCACCAACCAGAGGATCATGATTCTCTGTTTGAAAAGCACTGATGTAAATTGCCCATGACCCTATTCACTTAACATGTACCCATCAGGTTGCTACGAAAAGGCAAATAAGATTTATTGAACTAAAATAGGTAGGCATATTGCCTACAATAGTTCCTATTAAAATACACCCACATTACAAGAATGAGAGAAGAGAGCTTTCTTCTTTTCATTTTCCATCACATAGAATACCTCTCCTTCATGATCCCATGCTTTTTTTTTTTTTAACATCTTTATTGGAGTATAATTGCTTTACAATGGTGTGTTAGTTTCTGCTTTACAACAAAGTGAATCAGCTATACATATACATATGTTCCCATATCTCTTCCCTCTTGCGTCTCCCTCCCTCCCACCCTCCCTATCCCACCCTTCTAGGTGGTCACAAACCACCTAACTGATCTCCCCGTGCCATGCGGCTGCTTCCCACTAGCTATCCACCCTATGTTTGGTAGTGTATATATGTCCCTGCCACTCTCTCACTTCGTTACAGCTTACCCTGACCCCATGCTTTGAAATTTTTCTTCTATGATACAAGCTGTGTATAAGCCAAAAATAAATTTTATTTCCCAAGTTTATTATTGAAAGATTTGTATAACTGCCAACCAGAGGTCCTAAAAACACTAAAATAACTATAAAATAGCCACCACCTGGGGGCTTCCCTGGTGGCGCAGTGGTTGAGAGTCCGCCTGCCAATGCAGGGGACATGCTTCGTGCCCCGGTCCAGGAAGATCCCACATGCCACGGAGCGGCTGGGCCCGTGAGCCATGGCTGCTGAGCCTGCGCGTCCAGAGCCTGTGCTCCGCAACGGGAGAGGCCACAACAGTGAGAGGCCCGCGTACCGCAAAAAAAAAAAAAAAAAAAAAAAAAAAAAAAAAAAAAGTTACTACCAATGAGCAAAGAAGCTTAACAAATTTGTTCATATGTGTAGTCTTGTGACCACTAAGTATAGGCTTTTCCCATTAGACTTTACTTTGCATCCACTACTGCTTCCAGTGACCCCACTAGCCTGTCCCAGGCTGAGGATGAGGACTGCATTTTGTTCTGTAAAATATATCCATGGGTTATTTCAATCAATTCCATTGTTCTGTTGGAAAGCAAGTCTCAACTAGAGATTATAGGACAGGCTCTGAGAGAGGGTAAGGAGAGTGAGTAGGAAAGAAATTCATTCAGATCTGCACATACTGAAACACTTCACCTTCTGTTCTTGGCCAATTACATTGTGTTTGCAATTAACATATGTCCTTATCCTTCGTTTACCTGTGGCCATTGTGGAATTAGACAGAATCATCAGGGATGACATTCAATGTCTCCCTACCTGTTTTTTTTTTTAATTAATTAATTAATTTATTTATTTATTTGGCTGTGTTGGGTCTTTGTTTCTGTGCGACGGCTTTCTCCAGTTGCAGCGAGCGGGGGCCACTCTTCATCGTGGTGTGCGTGCCTCTCACTGTCGCGGCCTCTCGTTGCGGAGCACAGGCTCCAGACGCGCAGGCTCAGTAGTTGTGGCTCACGGGCCCAGTTGCTCCGCGGCATGTGGGATCCTCCCAGACCAGGGCTCGAACCTATGTCCCCTGCATTGGCAGGCAGACTCTCAACCACTGTACCACCAGGGAAGCCCTCCCTACCTGTTTTTGATCCATCCACTCAAAAGGCACTTATTGAGCATGTGACTGGCTTGGTGCTAGCATCCCAAGTACACAGTTAAGTAACTTGTGAATCCTAGCCACAGGGAGTTACATGTTACAGAAAAAGTCACATGAATGGGTAACAGATTTTAGTGCAATACATTAAATGCTGTGGTAGAGACAGGCATAGGATGAAGACTAGAGAGGCAAAGAGAAGTCGGAATTAGACAGCATGGTTAGAAGAAATCTCAAAGCTGAAATGCTGAAACTGGATTTTGAAGGATTTGTGGGAGACAGATGACAAGGCAAGGAATAGCAGAAGAAGCAACGCATTAGGATTATGAAGACATGGAACAGCAAGGGGCTTTCTAGAAGTGACAACTACAGTAGGTCTGTTGAAGTGGCGAATGGGAGCATATAAGAATGGAAAGAGGTAAGCAGGACCCTGATCCTGAAGGAACTTCTGTGCAAAAATACAAAGTTTGAAACGTATACCGAAATTTATAGAAGAGGGTTTTAAAGTAGAGAGAGACTTATTCTACTTACTGTTCTTAAAACTATCATAAGGGCGCTTTTTAATTAGGCACTCTCCTGCTAATTACTAAGAGGGAACAGGACAAACAAACAGACAAATGTGACACAAGTTATAAATATCAGGAAGTCACAAAAGCACCATAATAATCTGACAGAGCCATCATTAAGTTTGTACCCTGGTACCTGGCTCTCCTTCCTATGTGTTATGCCAAATTCTCTTTCTTTTCTCTTCTTCGGAATCACACTACCCAAATTTTGAATGGCTTAAAGTGGATTATCTGGTAATAATCCCAGAGACAGCTATCACTGAGGGACGGAGGAGGAAGATGTTATCAATCAGAAAGGAGAGCTGTTAGCACTTTGCTGGACTTTGTTGATTGGTCAGATACAAATAACTTGCACTATTAGGTACTAGAATGTAGCAAAATTTTCAAAAGTGTAAAACAAAAATTCCTGAGCAGATACTCAAAAATTAGGTAAACATGACTCAATGAAAACTTTGAAAATCAAAATTTTTCCACTCCATTTTCTTCAATGGATGAAATATGGGTAGAAAGGGCCAAATATATGCTGTCTTACTCTGAGCAGAGAAGTGGTGAGAGTGTGTATCAGTTGCCATTGCAACTGTAACAAATTACTAGAAACTTAGTGTCTTAAAACAACAAAAATTTATTCTCTTACAGTTCTGTAAGTCAGAGGTCTGACCGTGGGTCTCCAGGAGCTAAAATCAAAGTCTCAGCAGCACTGCCTTCCTTTCTGGAAGATTGAGGAGACAATCTGTTTCCTTGCCTTTTCCAGTCTCTGGAGCCTGTCCATGTTCTTTGGTTTGTATCCTAGCCGCCTGTAATCTCCCTATTTTAAGGACAGTTTATTAGGAAAATTAATACCACCTGCAACCTTAATTTTCCTTTGCCCTGTGATCTAACATGTTCACAGGTTCTGGGGACTAGGATGTAGACATTTTAGGAGGGGAACCATCTTTCTGCCTACCACAGTAAGGTTGTGGGCTCAGTGAGGCGTTTACAGCATCACAGGGAGCATTTGAAGTGCCTCTGAATCCATGCAGCATGAAAAGGTATAATGTAGGCATAAGAGGATCTCCAGAGCTTGCTTATCTGCTCATCACAGGCTCGCAGGGAGATTCAACAGTGAGACTTTGCCACTCTCTGAAGAAATAGGAAGTAAATAAAGGAAAACATTTCAATGAGCAGCAAAAATCAATGAAGCAAACTGATCCAGTTTTGCTTCATTGATTTCCCCCACTTGAACTGCTCATTGAGTCCTGTTTGCTAGTCATCAGAGATCATTTCCTTCCTTTTCCTTTTATTTACCTGCTCTAAGCCCCCAAGCCCTTCAACACTCTTTTGGTCCTAATCGTGGTTGCCAATTTTAGTTTAACTGATCAACTTATTGACCAGAGTAAGGAGCCAGCATTCCAACAGTTTTTAAACTCTCCCCATAAATATTGTTTCAGCTCCTACTAAAAAGCTTTCAGAGCCTCATCTCTCAAAAGTACTTCAGAACTCAGGGTTTTTGTGAAACCTTCCTCAGTAAGGAACACAAAGGGGGAACTCTTTCTCCCGAATCATAATAACTAATAGAATGCTGTCACAACACAGCTTCTTGTAACAGGAGTATTTTCAACCAGATAAGCTTTCTGTATGATAAATATTTCAGTAGGTACTCCCACGAAAATAGTTTGAGAATGTGTTTTTAAAATGGCCATATCATTAGATTAACGGTATAGTTTCTCAGGATCACTACATTGAAGGAGAAAATGAACAGGTGTTGTGATTTTGCCATATGTAGAAAAAATTAATAAAGTAATATCTTTAGTAAATCTAAATTGCTATGATTTTCCTCTGTGCAAAAAATAATCATATTATGTTACAGTTCTATTTCATACATGATTTGAGCTTTAACATAGTCTATTTTAGACTTTCACACAAAATAATGCATTGAAAAAATACATAGAAAAAATTTATATCACATTATGGCCACTGTAGTGATTCTCTTTCTTTTTAAAACATTCCCAAATACTAAATTAATTTGTTTCAATATTTAACATGTTCACATTAAATGTTTAGATATTTAATACCAGCTACTTATTATACAACCTATTTCGTAACTTCTCACTTTAAAAAATGCTTTATCATGAGGGAACCCTCCTACACTGTTGGTGGGAATGTAAATTGGTGCAGCCGCTATGGAAAACAGTATGGCAGTTCCTTAAAAAAACTAAAAATAGAACTACCATATGATCCAATAATCCCACTCCTAAGCATGTATCTGTAAAAGAGGAAAACTCTAATTCAAAAAGATACATGCACACCAATATTCACAGCAGCACTATTTACAATAGCCAAGACATGGAAGCAATCTAAATGTCCATCGACTGAGGAATGGATAAAGAAGATGTGAGATACACACACACACACACACACACACACACACACACACACATATATGTGCATATATACACACACAATGAAATATTATTCAGCTATAAAAAAGAATGAACTATTGACATTTGCAGCAACATGGATGGACCTAGATTCCATCAGCATTAATTCACCACTTACTGAGTGAAATAAGTCAGATGGAGAAAGACAAATATTATATGATATCGTTTACATGTAGAATCTAAAAAATAATACAAATGAATCTATATACAAAAGAGAAACAGACTCACAGACATAGAAAACAAACTTATGGTTACCCAAGAGGAAAGTGGAAGGGATAAATTAGGAGAATGGGATTAACAAATATACACCACTACATATAAAATAGATAAACCACAAGTGTTTACTGTATAGCACAGGGAACCATATTCAATATCTTGTAATAAGCTATACTGTAAAAGAATTCAAATATATATATATAACTGAATCACTTTGCTATACACTTGAAACTAACACAATATTGTAAATCAACTGTACTTCAATTAAAAAATGCTTTATCATGGTTTATATGGGAGGAAAGAAGGTTTGAGAAAATATACTTTAATTGATTTTTCCAGTTTCCTTTTTTTCAGCTTTTTTATTTGTATAGAATTATATGTTATATGGAGAAGCAAAGATAAAACGGGCACTGCCTTCAAGACTACAATCCAAAGATAATATTCTTACAGTTAATAGAGCCTTTAAGTATTATTTTAGAATAAATAGCCATTCCTAAAGACAATGTTAATATTTATTGAAGATATATATTTTACAATTTTATAGCCAGTATTGAAAATATTGAAGATTTGAGATCATTACTGGAAAGTGACTCTAAATTGATATTTGCAACTCTTTTAGAAGCACTCACTTCACACTTTACTGTATGTAAAACCAATGTACAGTGGCTAACACATTTTATTAATTTAAAAAAACTCATCTGTATCATTAATGTTTTGTATAAAGTTCCTTAATAACAAGAATTCACCTGTTCATCTCCCTTCTCATGGTTAGTGAAGATCCAGCTGCTGGCAATTCAAGACACCGGTGACACCGGTGTAAATGTTGGATGTAGAGTCTAGGAAAGAAAATACATTTCAAGTTAGTGATCAGCAATCAGTAAAATCCACCCACAAGTATGAATCTGCTATTAATACAAAGCCTTATAACTTGTTGGGGCTTTTTAGATTTAGGCATTTAAATGACCTATGTATGTACAATATTAACATAATCAAATCTAAATTATTTTCCTTACTTCTAAATATGTGTTTCAGAATTTTGTTTGTTTGTTTTAAATCATTCTGTCACTATTTGAATGGCAATTTATTTATCACATGTAGATTTCTATATTTCAAGGATGAATGTTGATTTGTTAAATATTTCTTAACCAGTGATTTAAACTCAAATGAAAAAAGGTATCAGTATAAAAATGCACCCTTCTTTCTTCCATCCACCAGGATGCTGAAACCCTTACTCTGGTATCTTGAACCCCACTGAAATTTTATGCGGATTTTATGGGCACATGCTTTATGGAGGGAGGCAATACTTCCACTTTTCATCAGATTATTAGTCTATGACACCCGAAGCAAATAATTTCTAATTTAAGGAAACCCAAGAGACCAGAAGAAAAATCATGAAAGCTTTGATTATTGCAGTGGAAAAATAAACATGAATGGCCCACACAACCAGAATTTGGTCTGTTTTCAGTGGGAGGATCAACTGCTAACTTGTGTAATAAGTGTCCCCAATGTCATTCTGGGTTTTATAAACTCTTCTGATCAATTTTGGAGCATCTTCTCATTTCCAGCACTTAATTCCTCTCCTTTCACTCTCCTCACTTAACACTCCCTTAACCTCCACCACCTCTAATTTTGCATTCGTGAATAAGGAAATCAAAGTGAAGCCCCATCTCTGATGTGCATAAATAGATCACTCTCCAGCAGCCACCATACATTTTTCTGCTGTAGTGCAGTTTTCATGTACCAACCAGCAGAATCATGTTTGAGTTGATTCAGCAGGACTGCTTGAGACTTGGCTTGCAGTCTCCACTGTATATGCTAATACCACATTCAGAATGACAGTGGTCTAAGCCTCAGGGCAGTAAATGCTTCTTGAGATACATTCAATTGCTGTTTAACTGAGTTTAGCCTAAGGTACAGAGAAAAGTTGCTGATGCTTTCAAACAGGTTTAAACATTTTAATATTGTCTTGGCATGTCAGCCCGAACTAGAGCACTGTTAGGTGAAAAATGCAGTGAAATCCTGTAATTACAGGACCAAAATTTCCAGAGCTTTCTATGAGAGCCCTCTGCTTGAACTACTGATTAAATGTGCTTACAGCCCTGAAAATGTTTATGCTTTCCATAATATTGGTCAGTTTGTTGCCCATGATAAGAAGACATAAAAGAAGTAGAATATATTGTTGCCACATCTCAGGCTCTTTTTTGATTTACTGCAGATAATATAGTTTGTCCATGATCATGAGCTAAGTGACTTATTGCTGCATCAAGGAACTCTCCCCACCCGCTAAGGAGACAAAATCAAACAAACAAGCATAACTTATAAGCTTCAAACAACAAAGATTGATTACTTTTATGCTTCTGTGGATTGACTATTGCTTCTTCTGCAAGTTTTGCCTGAATCACTCATATGGCTGCATTCACTTGGGGGCTTTGCTGGGGGTAGGCTCTGCTGGGCCAGCTGAGGTAACTTAGTCTGTCTCTCAAAAAGTGTTTCATCTTCAAAGAGTCTAGATCACGCTTTCTGTCAGAATGGAGATGGCAGTCTTCCAAGGGCAAAAGCAGAAGCTGCTAGGACTCTTGAGACCTCTCCTGGAAATTGCACAGTATCACTCTAGTTGTCAAAGCTAGCCCAGCTTCAAGGGCTGTGGAAATAGAATCTCGACAGTAGGGGCAGTGATGTCACACTCCAATGGGCTGTGTATAGGAAGATGAGAGGAACGTCTGGCCTTATTTTGCAACTTAAAACAAGCCCGTACATACATCATAAAGTCTGCATAGTTTGTATGCTAGATGGCTTTTATGTCTCATTATTTTTGATCTCTGAAGGGTGTACCGCATGTGAGGTGCACCCTGCTTTTTGTTGTATTTTCTTGATTTCCAACCTCTTAGTCTTAGCTTATTGCTAATTTTTAATATGTCATTAAAATGGAGCTCTTTTTTTTTAATGTTTTGGCCCATGCAGGCAAAGCAAGATAACAACCCAACATCTTAGGGGCAAGTCTCTTTCAAATGAAAACGATTAATTGTGAGGTTGATCTGTTTAGGTTGTAAAGATAACTGCAACTAATAGAGCATTTGCCCTTCAGTTTTGAGCAACTATAATGACACATTCTGAATAAATCTTCACTGGCAAAGTCTTAATAAAGAAGCGTTAAGGGGAACATCTGATATAGAGTAACCAGTGACCACTGTATTTTCCTAAGTAGGTGGTAGCTCTGGCATACTATCAGCATAAATCCATGAGTACTATTGGAAAAGAAACTCCAAATACATGCCCTTTTGACTGATGATTGTTACTAGGTCCACAGTAAGTTATCTGAAACCCTTGGAAACAAAGAAATCTTAAAAATTAGAATCTTTCATATATTAGAAAAGGTAATATCATACATGTATATTATTTTAAATATCAAAGAGTCTGAGACAATGTCCTTAATTAAACACTGTTTCTCCTGGAAAACATATAAATATTCACACTATGTGAGATAAATAAAGATGAAAAATAACCTTGTACTGAAAGTCAAGTTTGTTGTAAATTTATGGAAAAAAAAAGCTTTTGGTTTTCAAAGCTATTTTGAGGACTGAATTGCAGATAAGGGATTGTGCACCTGAAGTTTCTAATATTTACTGAGGGCCCACTGTGTGTGTCAAGAATTATTACAAATACTTTACCTTTATTAACACATTAAATCCTCACAATAATCCTAAGAAGTTAATTCATTCTTATGCTCTTTATAAAGATGAGGAAATTTAAATGAATCAAGTAACTTGTTTAAAGTTACATACTTATTAAGTGACAAAGTTAGGATTTGAGTTCAGGGATCCTGGTTCTAGAGCCTATTCCCTTAATACTCATTCATTCAGGGAAGACTGCAGAGAGGAAAAAAAATCTATACTTCTTTAAATTTAAATTAGGAAATGGAAATATCCTTATATCTTCAGCCCCAAGCCAAGGGTCTGGAATAGGAATGGGTGACCAGGATTCTGGCAGAATGCATAACTGAGTCTATCAAAATCTTTACTGGTTCAGAGCTGTCTTTAAGAGTCTTAACAAAAAATTCCAGTGCTCTCCTTTAATAATGATACCTCTAAAGGCTTCTGAATTGTGTAGGACAGCTTCTGGAAACATCAAATACCTCTAAATCTGGGCTTTCCTTTTGATTTCTAATGATGCTACATATTGTCTGTCACTACTTGCTGAGGTCATTGCAGCAGTATCTTCTCACCACCCACTCATCTCCCTGCCTCTTAAGAGCAAATACATTTCTTTTCAGAGAAAGAACTTGACTTCTTAAATTAGTTATAATTACCTCCACTTTAGGAAATGTATAGTTTTAAAAAGGTTGAATTTTTTTTTTTCATTAAGTAGTAAAATTTGTGTCTTCGTGGCATCTATTTCCTGTGCTTGTCAGGTATATATATATTTTTCTCTTTCTTTGGGGACTCTAGCTTTTTCTTATGGCTGTGGGTAGCAGTAATTGACCTCTACATAACTCTGCTGTTACATTTTAAGAAGAAGCAATATGGTATTATGGAAAACACTAAAGCGAAAGTCAAAACACTTGTTCTTTGGCCTCAGCTCTTCCGTAGTCTGGACCCCTCACTGTTTCCATCCTCCTTGCTGTTGGGTTGAGGTGATAAGTAAAAGAGATGAAATGTGGGGAAGTATTTTATGTGTTATACATTGTTTGATATTATGATGGCTGAAAACTGTCTACTTTCTAGAGGGAAATTAACTTTATGTCTAAGAAAGGGCTTTAACTTTCTAAAGTTATGTAATGTTTTTAGTAAATAGCACAACTAGGTAAAAATGGAGAACTCTGCAAATGATTCTAAAGCAACAACAAGAGCTAATGAATACCATTTCTACTTCCGGTCCTCTCAAGATTTGATATGACTGAGTGCGTGTGTAGGGGGGATCCTCTAAGGAACTGAGTTGGTTATGGAAAATGCTGATAAAGAATACCATTATATTTCTATAGAGAACATTTTACTTTTTTAATTGATTTACTCAATACCAAGTAAACAGAGTTCTGATTAATTATTTTCCATTTCCACTCAGGTCAAAATGAAAGGGAAGAGTACTAAACTAAAGCATGAAATAATGTTCTTAGATATCACAAACCACCTTCTTCAGTGGAAGACTGAAAGACTAAGAAGGATTTCTATTTATGGAAGATCTGCCTCTGTAATCCCACAACAAATAGGACATTTTAAGAGTATATCTTTTATAAAAAAGAGAAAAAAGTGCATTTGATGATTCTGTAAGACCCCATATAACTTTTGTCTTTTAAAAAATATATATATAATATCTACTTGAATAATTAAAATAAGAAAATACAGAGACACAGAAAAATACTATTCCACTCATGCCTTCCTTTAATAGATTGCATCATAATATAAATTGTGTTCGTTAATCATTAGCATTTCTTTTGAGGATTCATTTGAGTCATCAAGATTGGAAGTTTTGATTGCTTGTGATGAATCTCTTATAGCCTTTCTTGATTATTTTCTAAATTTGATGATAAACACTGCAACATGTCTCAACCAATTAGTCTTGTCAACTTCCACCGTGGTCCCCAATCAAGTCTTTGACTTTGGAAATGACAGGAGATCCTTATTAAAAGTCATGCTTATAACCCAGACTATGAAGTAAAGGCTGAGGGAATGAATTGAAGAGTATCTCACTCCTAGTTGATTGGAAATTGAGTCAATCTAAATGAATATAATTTTTTTATGAGCTACATGGAGTTCAAGGTGCACAAGTTAAGTGTAACAGGTAGGAAGAGGTGTTAGAGTATTAAGGTAGCTCTGTGAGCTATCCCTAAATGCATCTCAACCAAACGAAAAACAAGGTGCTATGAATTTCAAACAGGAAACACAAATTAATCCCCATAGAGCGGCGACCTGTGTAAGTCATTGTGTAAGTAAACTGTCACATTACGTGAGACTTAAGTAAATATAGAGAGATGATTGGAGAGTATTCTGGGTCAGTTCTGCAGGGAATGACAACCACATTTATAGAGATTTTTCCTATTTCAGTAGCTAAATTTCTGATTATTGTCTTGTGTCCTTGGTGGGCATAAGAAAAAAAGAAAAGCTTGAATATATTTAAGCAGTGACAAAAAAAGGAATGTTTAGAGTAAAAAGTAGATTGATCTCACACTTTGCATTTTTATAAGGTTTTCTTTCTTTCTTTTTTTTTTTTTTTTTTTTGGTCTGTTCAAAGAATTTAGGTCAGCTTCAAATAAGCAAAGTATCCCAAGACGAGAAATATTCCCAAATAACTCAATTTGCTCATTTAAACTGACCAGATTACAAAAACCATTCACAAAATTTGTCAATAGTTTGATTTTTAAAATGCATCTAAAATTTGTGTTTGAGAAACAGAGGGAATTTAGCACAAAAAAATAAATAGGAAAGTGCTTTTTTTTTTTTTTTTTTTTTTTTTTTTTTTTTTTTTTTTTTGCGGTACGCGGGCCTCTCACTGTTGTGGCCTCTCCCATTGCGGAGCACAGGCTCCGGACGCACAGGCTCAGCGGCCATGGCTCACGGGCCCAGCCGCTCCGCGGCATGTGGGATCTTCCCGGACCGGGGCACGAACCCGTGTCCCCTGCATCGGCAGGCGGACTCTCAACCACTGCGCCACCAGGGAAGCCCGCTTTTTTTTTTTTTTGATGATAAAATTAATAGGGTCTGCTCACTTAAAAGTCAAATAGCAGCATTTGCAACTACAATAAATAATTATCTTTGCCGTTTGGAAAAGAGAAAAGTAATCCTAGATTTCCTATGAAGAACAACGGGATTTCCTTGCTGAACTCTGAGCACACAGCATAAAAATCTCAGGTCCCAGTGGTTCAAAAATCAATGAGTTGACAAATGTCAATATTTCAGTTATCCACCCTCACTGTAGGAAAAAAATGACATGCAGTATTGGACTGCCTTGATTTAGGAGTTTTGGCAGGGTAAAAATTCTAAAAATATCCTTATACAAATGATAATCAAATAAGAATATCATTATAAACTACATGGGATGTTGCATGGAGGCAAAAGCAGAGGGTTTAAATATATTGTATATAATTTAAATAACCCCCTATTCTATTTTAAACCAAGTCTACCCAGGATGCCTATGCAAATCTCACTGATTTCATTTGTTGTGAATATACTTGCAGAGGTTAAATTTGTCAGTCTTTTTAGTCCCAAGCCTTGTAATAAAATGATACCGAATGATATAAATTGGAGCATAGTCATATTAGTCATATTATGTTCTTATTTTTGGCAATAAAAGAAACTGTAAAATATATTAAATAAAACCCTAGAGGTAGTTTTCTTAGAATCTGTTGAGGTGAAGCAGGTTTTTCTCTCTCTCACTCTCTTTTTCGAACCAAAACAAAAGTTGTTAAAAAAATATTTTTAATAGTAAGAAAATATATAACTATTCTCCAAAGACGGACACATATAATGATATAACTTAGCTTTATGGAAATAGAAGACAGACATTTCCCACTCCATTAGGCAACACCATTAATTAAGAATACGTGCCATTTCATCAAAATTGTAGAAGTTTGACTCGATTTACCCAATACATTGCATTTCATATAATATTTCCATTCAGCAAACACACTGGCAGATATATTTCCATGTGAACACTCAACGGACTATCCTACAGCACACATTAGGTCATTAACAAGGTGGGAGGCAGGAGCATGTGGGCTAGAATGGGGTAGGTGGTGATACTGCTAGTGTGCTCACACTTGGAACCCACTAGTATTTTGCATTTTTACTTTTTAACCACATAATGTGCTGTCGATTTAGGTTCTACTTCTGAGTCACCCTGATGTTTTATAATGTATTTTTACTATAAGGTTTTGCATATTTGCATGCTATGAATAATATATAAGCAGGAAGGAATCCAATTGGCAAAGGTACACAATTTCTGGGATAATTTATAAATACAGAAAATTATCTTTTTGGATTCAATAACTTTTCTTATGCATGTGGAAAATGTACCCCTACAAATATACATGTGTACTTTATTTCTACTTGAGAATATGCACATGTACCTGTCCTGTAACACATGTATATATACCTGTCTGTTCTACACACTTAAATTTATCAGTTTGTCCATTCCTCTCTTTCTATAATATTTGATGTTTTTGCAAAACCTTATCTTTATTGGATATGAAATAAAAACTGTTCTATGAGATGATGAACAGCAGGGTGTTGAAAAAAGGGAAATAATATGGTAAAGGAAATATATATGTAATATATATATATAAATGTTATATATATATATATATATAATATATATATATATCCCCTCCAATTTTATATAGGTCAGGAAAGCCTATTGAGAAATGGCCAACTTTAATGGCTCCTTCTCCTTGAATTTCAGATTCAAGACCTCTTCCAGATGTAGCCCTAACTGGGAAGTGTACCCGTGAGTGTGATGAGTATGGCCACTCAGACTCCTGCTGGATGCCTGTCCGCACTTCTCCAGAGAGGAAGAAGAGCCAGCCCAAACTATCCACTTTCATGCCTGTTGATGAACGAGGAAGCCAGGAAAAGCTGGCCAATGGCGAAGCCGCCATCATGGGCGACCGCAACAGAAACCTCCTGAACAAAAAGTTGACCTCATCCTATGAGACCTTCAGTGCAGCTAGTTTCAGCAAAAATGAGGAAGCCAACACTGAGGATATTCCCCTTACAAAAACGGGGGAATACAAGCCATCTCCTGTCAATACTCTCACTAGAAGAGAAGTTTACCTGTAGGCTATAAAGAAGCGACAGCAAAGTTCTTTTCATGTATGAGAAGGAGAATAAGGGGTGAAAAACCTTACAAAACAAAACCTTGTAATCAAAAAGAGGGGGCTACCAAAGAGACGAAGCTTTGCCTGCCACTTCTGCCTCCAGATCGGGCCTTTAGTGAGTGATACTGTTTAGCCTGATTGTAATATACAATGTAGAAACACCATCCTTGTTACTTGCATGTCTAACCCCCTCACTGATTCCCAACACTCACTCTCTCTCTTCCCCACCCCCCTCCAGAAAACAAACAAACAAACAAAAAAGATGGTTGCGAGTTTCTTTCATGGTAACAAGCCTGATTAGCAGAACACAACACACTCTCATTATCCCTAAGCTGAAGTATGAGTTCAGTCACTTTGATTTAGTTCGAATGTCATCCGGTTGGTCAAAAGAAAGCAGATCAGGTGAAATATGTTTCAGATGTGTGATCAGAAATGATTAATCGCCATGGAAGGCAATCCCTCAAAAATGATAGAATCCTTCTAAAGGTACAGTCCTTATAGAGGGGAACTCTAGAAGCAGCATTTGGGGGAGGATCACAGCTTTAATATTCTAACAAAGGCCGAAAACTAAACAATACCCGGTTGGAGATTGCAGTCCCAAATTGGCATATGTTGTTTTTCTCAAGTGAGGAGCATCAACTTCAATACCATACCTGTGTTGAATATTCTTAGTATATACATAATCTTGACCACATGTATCAATTACACTAGTTAACAACTTGTAAAATATTATATATATATTTTTCAGAACAGCACCCCTATTATCAACTAACTGGAACAACTGTGTCATTAACAGGCCGAAGACATACGGCAGATCAGGGAAATCATGAAGTAGATTTGGTCTTGATGTGGAAATCCATTAAGTAATAAAAGTCAATGAAGCCAGGCACGCACAGAAGCCCTCAAACACCAGTTTATTTTACATTTTCTCTATACCCAGAAAGCATGCGTTTTCTTTTAAAATGGATTTTCTTTGAAAGCTCAGAAAATGAAAAGTCAATGAGATATATTTTTGGTATTAAAATAGACAATTAGTTGAGGTTAAAGTTTAGTTTCCAAAATATTATCAGGGAAGATTTTACTTTTTAAAATCATATTTGTGGGTAGGTAGGGAAAGAAAGATAGATCAGCATATAGTCTTTAAGTTCACTATAATCATTGTAGAGTCAGGTTACGCTTGCTGGTCTTATTCACGTTTCAAATTACCAAGTGTATTTTTTACGTGTTCAGTGCACTCCTCCACGTTAACAAAAGTGCATTAATTTTCAATCCTGTGCAATATGGCACATTTTGAGACTCACAACTTTGAAACAAGGTGACACCCTAAAAGACTTACTAATGTGATTTGAACATTATTTAACATATCTCCTAAAACCAATCCAGAGTAAATAAGAAAGAAATGAGTTCTGGGCAGTGACATGTCTCATGGTATACACATCTCAAAGTTGGAAAAGATGCAGTTTTTTTCAGTGTAATGTAAAGGAACAGAATGTGCAGGTTTTGAGTCACTTCCTCTACAGAGGATAATTTAATACAATTGGAAATTGAGCTGGGACATTCAGAAAAAGTGACAATCCAGGGACAGACTAGGGGATAACGGGTGAAGAGAGCAAACAGTCTCATCACTGAATGTTTGTAACCTGGTTAAGGCATAGCCTTGATGGCTCTGTAGTGAACTGTAGAAACTATGTATCTCTGGGTAGCTTCATGCTTTGCAATATTTCTCAGACTACAACATGAAGCAGCCTGGAATATAGGTTGTTAATTCACTATAGGTCATCAAATGCTTATCTTTGAAAACCACTTCTCTGTTTGGTGGGGTACTCTTTTGGGGTCATTTCCTTTTGCTCTTTCTTAAATGGAGTTTTCATCTTGATGTTAGTTTATGTGTAATAGTTAGGATGAAAGAAGATATGTAATTGAAGAAACAAAAACATTGGACTAAAATATCAATAATTGAACATGTTTATGTTTGATTATTATTTACATTATGGAAAGATACAATTCTAGTACTTTGTTAGGAAACTGCATTAAAGCAGTTCTGCCTTGTATAATCTGTAAGTACCTATTAAGACAAAATACTTCTAAAGATACTTATGAAATGTATACATATTTTTTCTTGCACGTGACAAAGGAAATATTCAATTGCATAACACATGTGTGCAACAAACTTTTTAATGCATTTTTTCTTTCTTTCATGAGACACTTGAAACATTAGATAGCTCATTTCACTCTATCTTAAAACCCTTCTGTTGTCTATAAAGCTAATACGGGTCATATGGGCTCTTTGGATTAATTGGATCCACATTCCCGAATGACATCTGCACCACATTCAAGACAGCCATGTCATTGTCATTTAACTTGTGAGCCTCTTTAGAACTAAAATGGGTATGAAAGAATAAAATTCAGTGTACTGTAAGTATTTGCAGTAATTCTAGTAGAATTAGCTATCATAACATGTTTATTATTATAATGAGTTGGCATGACACAGAAATATATTTTGTGTTTGTATGACTTTTATTTTGAATAGGTTAAATCTGGTGCCACTCCATATATAGAGTGCTTTTGAAAAAAACCAATAAAAAGAAACAAAAAAATAATAAATGAGTGAATGCAAAATAAGCAACTGTGCCTTTTATACCTGTTGTTATGGTAAAAAAACGGTTGTTGGGTTTGGACAATGAGGGGAAATGGGCTATTCTCACCTTTTTTGATCTTGTATATTTATCCATGTTTATTTTCTGAAAATAATAAATCGTATATTAAAAATTTGCCTTCTGACAAACTCAGATAGTGGAACAGTCTTAAATATCATTCATTCATAAAACAAAATTTATATGGGCTGCTTAATTCTGTCTAGAAGGCTAAAACATTTATTGTAATAGTAACACAGAGATTATCAGGGGTGAAGTCAGTCCATTTTGCAAGGTAAAATATTGATTTACAATTTCTATTCTTTCTTTTTTTGTTGTTGTTTTTCTTTTAACTGCTGTTTCACTTTGGTTGTACAGTATATAAACCATATTTGTTTTCTGTACACAAGAAGCTCAAGTAAATTTTGCATGCATTGTACATTAGGACACATTTATAAATTGAGTAACTATATAAATTTATGTGTATTAAAACGTCTGTAGCTTCAGTCTAAAATCTAATGCTCATTCTGAACCTCCAGATATCATTACGGTTTCTGACTGGCCTGCTGCCTGAGTTTCAGAAAACAAGGGAGGCATTATTTTTATGGGAAGAAAACTAAGATGGTAGTGAAGATGTCTGGCTGAAAGGCTACCCTAGGAAGCTGTCTTATAGGAAAATAAAACACAGAGACCAGAAGAAACTGCCAAGAATCAAAGAATCAAACAGCTGTCCTAAAACAGGCATGAGAAATCTGAAGATCTCAGTAGTTTTAGGTATATTGTATCAGTAATAAACATACAATGTGTCCTTAAGGAAAAAAAAAAACAAGAGTGAAGATGATCATGAGTATTGTAAAGCTTGTTAGTTGTGACCTGGGCAGAGGTATATATAACATCTGGAGGAAGGCGTCATTTTTTCAGCTACCTAGGGTTTACTTTCAGACAATTTTTCCTACATTTTAAAGCACTTGCATTCAGTGTGGTATGATCCGTTTGTAATGTTAATCATTGACTATTGTTCTGCTACTTGGATGTTGATAGTGAAGCAGAGAACAATTTATCATCGTTTATTATGAGTCACTATGCACGCAACTATGCTAAAAATGGCAAAATGTATTAAACACTCGTCCAGTCCAACTATTTATGAAATACTTTACATAATTTAATTTGCTTTTGTACAGTTTTATGTAAATAAATTGCTTGTCATTTTTGTCTCTGCAGATTAAAATATAACATGGTCAAATGGTTTCACACTTGTCAGTGTACTTCTCTGTTGACAGGTAATTCAATTTTGATTGGACGAGAAGTGAATGGATGCATGTACCAGTTTGATTTTAAATGGTATGATTTCTGCTAAATGAAGATGGAATAAGGAAGATAATGCTGCAGTAATTGTTGATTTAGAGGGCACTGGGCATAACTGTTTATTACTCTGCCTTATAATGGAATAGACCTTGGATTCTTCAGTTTCATCAAAATAATTCCTGAAACATTTACCTAGCTGGCTTTGAAATCTTAAGTCTACAGTGGAAGAACTTCTCATCAGTAATATAAAAATTGATTTTTTTCAGGTGTTATCTAGAGAAATTTTACATTTCAGATAAAATTAATTCAAAGTCAAAATGTATCTCTGTAAAGGAAATTTGGTTTTTAATCTAAAGTAATGATGAATACAAAAAGAGACTAAAAAAAAAAAAACAAACCTCATATCATGTTAGATATAGAGAAACTTGAAGCAAAAATTAGGATTTTTACCTTACTCATTTTTTTTAGTTGAACTTTCTCTACTTTTTATATTTTTTCAATCATTTACTGTTTTTTTACTGTATCACTATTGCATTTACTCTGTCAGATTATTACCCTAACTATAGTGGTTATCTTGTTTATTAAATTGTTATTTATTCAAACAGGCAACTTCTCTTCTCCAGTCCAACTCAGACTTAGGAAAGGAAAGAAAATACTTTTTATATAAGCTAATAGATTGCAAGGAATGTTTGCCCCATCTCACAACAGTACTCCTAAAATCTACGGATGTGAAAAATAGGAATTCTGAAGATGCTTGCCTTGAAGTTTCCCTACCATTTTTTTTCCCTTTCTTGGTTGAAAATTCAAAATACTTTATGTAGAATGACACATTCATTCTTAAATCAAAGATATCTTTGTAAATTGATTTTGGCTGGCAGCTCTCCTTCTCTAAAGAAGAAATTAAGGGTGAAGTATGATGAGAAAGTCTGCTGCAAGTTGTAATGATGTGAAAAAATGATTTATGCATTCATTTGGCTTTAAGATCATCTAATGGTGAGACCCAAACTTCGGTACCTAAATCAGTAAAACATAAAATAAAATCACTACTTTTCTTTTCTTTTTTTTGCGGTACGCGGGCCTCTCACTGTTGTGGCCTCTCCCGTTGCGGAGCACAGGCCCCGGACGCGCAGGCTCAGCGGCCATGGCTCACGGGCCTAGCCGCTCCGCTGCATGTGCGATCTTCCCGGACCGGGGCACGAACCCGTGTCCCCTGCATCGGCAGGCGGACTCTCAACCACTGCGCCACCAGGGAAGCCCCAACTACTTTTCTTTTAAATTCTCAATTTAGATTTAACAAATATATTTTACCCTTGAGACTGCGTCCTTTGGTTAAAATATTTTTTAAAATCTCAAACATGTAAAATTACAGTGATACATTTTAGAAAGTAGATAGACATAAAGCAGGTCAACAAAAGTTGTGTGTATTGCTTCCAAGACTTAAGTTTGATTATTCTACCACCTCTGATTCCTTGAAGAGTTCCATCTAGTTACTTAGAAGCTTGACTTAGCACAACAGTATCTTACATATACAGCACACATTATGGTTTATAAATGTTTTTGTAGGGTTGATTGCAAAATTCCCATAATACCTGTAATATAAACTGAACAATCTATTAGAATAGCCATGTATGAAAGATTTTACTTGTATTAAATTATTCTTAGATTGAAAATAAATTGAACACAAAATTCTGCCAGTGTTACCATCTTCTCTCTCCCAGCTTATGCACCAATGAAAACATTTTTTTTATAATTTAACAGATGACAAGGAAAAGGAACTCTTCCCATTTACCTGAATAAAATAGGCATTTGGTAGATTGGGAATGGGAGCAGAGAGGACACTAATTACTCAGACTGGCAGGTAGTTATCTTCACTTGACATCACACAACATACTCTGGCAGTAATTGTAACTTGTATGGGATTTCTGGCAGCAAATTGTAAATCTTGTAAACATCATAGCCTAATTTTCCCGCTGAATACCCTTGGCCTAATCTATCAGGCAATGAGGTTTTGGTGGACCTTGGCTGGATATCGAGTCATTCTAGGTTTGGGGACTTGAATGATCACAACCAACAATCAGCACTATCAAAATTGATCAGATAATTGTAGAATTCCCAAATTTACTTTGGTTTCAACAGACTGATTTCATAAAGAAATCTGTTCACGAGGTTTGGTTTTGTACTTTCTTCTCTCTATATTTAACTTCTTTGTGTCCTCATCTCAAAGCCGTTTGCCATACTCTGAGAAGTTTATTTGTTCTGTGTTTTTCCTCTTTCAAAAGCAAACCTAGTTTTCCCAGGAGGTGGCAGAATGTTAGGTAGCTAACCCAGGACTAGAGGATTTGCAACCCAATCAGCTTTATTTTCATGGAAATTTACAATATCACTCTTGAGTTCTTGGGAGTCAGAGTGAATAGGGACTAAACTTACATATGTTTATTTTTAAAAACAAATCTTTATCCCTACTTTAATACTTGTTTATAAACTGCATGGAGGAAGGTGATTAACCAAGATAATATAAATTTTCTAAGCTGCAGGGAGTGAGGAAAGGATATGAACATAAAATGTGAAAAGCTAAAAATTTATGCTCTTCTTTAGGCCTAACTTCATTTTTTTCCTGTCTTGCTGCTGTTAAATGTAAATTGTATTCATTGGTTGAATTTAATATGTGTGACCCACAAAGAAAGAATTTTGTCTTTTTACTGAACTTCCTGGGGAAAGATGTAGAAGTTGCTCAATTGTTCATAAATGCAAAATTTACCCCCAACATTCTCAGAAGATGCCTGCCAAAAATTATAGTTCGCTTGTGATATTCAGTTTTATTTTTCTCTATTAAAAGTTATGATTCAAATGATGTATCACCAAAAAGGTCATAAGAAAGGTGCATGAGGTCAACAGAGAAATGCAGATATAATCTTAAAGATTAGAATGGGTTTTGAAAAATAAAAGTGTTAATCAAAGTGCCTAATTAAAAACAAAATAGTCCATTAAAATAAATGCCTGAATGAGCAGTCTAAAGAAAGAGATAGAAACAAGATGTTTTATTTTGGTAATTTAATTGAAAGTACATTACAACATCCCAGACTTAGCAAAATGAGTAGTAACTTGATAGGATGAGGTCAGTTTTTTTTCCAAGTGTGTTTTATGCAATAGTGCATGGAATATTTTTATTACAGTTTTATGGCTTGTTTTAAAAGTTTGACCATGTATTTAAACCATTTTATAATACATTTATGAAAAGGAAGTAAGGGCAAAAAATACTAGAAAAAAAAAAGTAATGTAAAGTAAGTAGATGGCTAGGTCATTTACTTATAATTTTGAAACCTGCCTTTAATAGAGAAACACTTACTTGAATGTTTTTCCAGACCCTACGGTACAGCTGGAATATACTAGAATAGTGTTTCTTAAACTGAAATTTGTGATCCACTAAGTTTCTAGAGATTCAGGTATTCTATGAAAATTTTTAAAGTTTTGAGTTTTATTAATATGATATCAAAGTAATCTTTCAGCATAAATAGTTTTCAGTGACAATTCTCAATTGAAGCTGAATTTAATAGAATAAAATGTTCATTTTGTAAATCAGTATTTATCCATCTGTTGTGTGAGCAATTATATTTTCTGGGGTCCAAAGGGATTTTTTTTTCTTTTTTACAGAGGTCCGTATTTTAGTTCAGCTATGAGAAAAACCAAATCAGAGATTTGGATAAGAAGCAAAGTCTTAAGCAATGTGAATGATTTGACTAGAAGATACCAGCATACACAGACTTTCTATAAAGGGCTAGATAGCAAATATTTTAGGCTTTGCAATTCAAGAATCAAAATCAAGGATATTGTGTAGGTATTTGTATGAGAAGAAAGAAAACAAATGCCTAGTTTTTTTTTCAACCAACCATTTAAATGCATAAATAACATTTTTAGCTGAGGAGACATACAAAAGCACTGGGCTGGATCTGACCAGTGAATTACAGTTTCCTCACCCTGGTATACCAAAAACGGCTTCAGCTGAGATTAATATTAGAATTCATCACTAAAATTCCTTTTCTTACACCTTACTTAAGGATGCCCCGTCTGACCTGGACAGTGTTAGTATATGGCTTTATCCAGCAAAGTCACTAATAACCACCCTCAAATTTTAGACTATGTGATTGCCCTAGTTATCAGGATCATTTCTTCCCATTGACCAGATATGTAAAAATCTCATCCCTAGATCACAATAGGTAGACTCCTTAAGAGATGCAGGTCGATGTAAACAAATCCTCAGGCATCTGGAAAAGAACTCATAATCTTCTCAATGCAGGCATCATCGTTGTCCACTTCAGAAAAAAAATAAAAAGAGTGCCTTATACTGGGAGTTCCCAGTTTGGTTTAGAGGTGGAAGACTTTCTTTTTCTCATTGGATCAAAAGCTTTAAACATACTTCCATTTAAATGCCACAGATAAGGGCTGATTATTTTATGTATGCAGTTTATTTATGTTGAGTAACAAATAGTATGAAGTTTTATATTTAGAGCATGACATATGTAAAATAAAAATAAGAAATACAGTGATGAATGTAATGGTGGTTTTTTTTTAGTTCTTTTTTATGTTTTCCAAATTACATACATGAATATGTTTTACATTAACAATAAAAAAAAGTGAACATTTTGAAGTATCCTAAAATTATCTGTGGTTGAGTGAATAAACTTTAGAATAATAAGAGAAGCAATTTAATTTTAAAACATTGAACACTTTTCAACTGATAATACCCCCAAAGGAAATTGTGCTTAAAAAAAAATCTTAGATTATCATTCTAGTGTGACATTTGACATCATCTATTTCCTCTCCCAGGAAAGCAAATATGATATGCTAAATAACTTCAGAGATTGTTGTTACCAAACTAGTGCAAAGGAAATAATCTTTATAGAAAACCTAAATATGAACACTGCTAAACCTGTAAATTAGCTTTGAAGTTTATATTTTGAGGAAACTAACATATAACCATGCAGAAAAAAATCGACAACTACAATGAACCTATTTATCTAAGGTTTGATCAACATAGAAAATATGGATAAGTGCTTCAGCTTGTAAATTGTATTATTTCAATATACATTTTATAATATGACTATCTCCGAACCTTCCATCTAGGAATTATTGTAGATGTTGACTGTGTAGCAGTCAGCGCTAGTTGATTTTGTTAAACCTCCAGAAATGAAGCTATTGAAAAAGCTACCATAAAAATCTATGCCTAGTCTAGAAACAATCGACATTCTTATTGACTAAAATAATCTGGCAAGGTAACTGAAGAAAAGAAAAGATAAATTTTCAGTCATAACAGTGGGTACTGTCAGTCCATACATGGTTTAAGAAATAAAAAAGGCAAATGGGAATGCTACCATACTGGGAAACGCTTCAAAGCTATAGATATTATTGGCAAAGAGAGGGTGAACAGGGTAAGCAATATAGCCCTAATCCAAAGAAACTGATCCTTCAGTGAACTGTCCTTTTTTGTAGTATTTGAGCTATGCTTCTGCTATGTCAATTAATGGGATGCATAACGAGATATTTAGTATACTGCCTGTTGACTTCTTTCCTTAAATTGCCTGGAATACTCCAGGCTCGTTTTTTTATTAGATGAAAACAAATAGTATTAACAGGTGATTTGATTTTTTTCTCTGCTTAGGATTTATATGTGTTTCATAGCCAGCATTTTGTTATCCTCAGGTTTAAGGGCTCTAAGTCATCAGAGGAATACTCCCACTTGACTATAAATATAAGTCAGACGATAATAATGACAGTGTCACAGGTGGAAAAAGAATCTTCACTCTATTGTAATCAGACCCAACAGTGAAAAAGAATCATGCATTGCTCTGGTGCTTCAATGGAGATGAAGGCACCAATTTATACTTTAACTCTTCAAGAAGGGCAGGAAGATATGTAAACAGCAAGATATACTCAGGTTTAATATCAACCTGAATTACAAATATAAAAAGATTGCTCAGGATAGTGGATTGGAGCCAAATTACCAGAAGTTAATTTGGAAATGGAATCTGCCTTGCTTGCTTTCACTGGACTCATGAAAAAAATGCCTTGACCTCTGCACTACTTGGTCCCTCACAACACCATGGCAAAGAATTCCCAGAAGTGTCACTCCTTCCACACACGTTTAAAATAACCAGCATAGAGGAACCAGGTGGAACATATTTATTTCACTCACACCGTGGTCAACTACTATCTAGGAATGTCTAGATGTTCCTCTTAGTTCTAAATTTATATCTTAGCTGTAAGTCGATTCAGTTTTAACCAATGTGTAAGTCTTGGTTATAACTGTGTGGAGCATAGCATAATTTCTAGGCTAAGATCCCAATTAGAAAGTGCATTTCAATAACAGCTTCTTGAAGATGTGATGGCACTTCTCAGTCTTCTCCAATTGTGGAGGGAAAAAACTTCTGGAAAAGTGTCTATTAAAATGGTCATTGTCATTCTGACTTTTAAAGGTATTTCTCCTCATTTTCCAATCCATAAGGATAACTTAACTCAGAATAACATTTCTAAAAATGTATCATATTCTTTATTTATTTATTTATTTTTTTTTTTTTTTGCGGTACGCGCGCCTCTCACGGTTGTGGCCTCTCCCGTTGCGGAGCACAGGCTCCGGACGCGCAGGCTCAGC
>NC_041220.1:87075112-87079021 GCF_002837175.3 Physeter macrocephalus | reverse complement strand
TTTTTTGCGGTACGCGGGCCTCTCACGGTTGTGGCCTCTCCCGTTGCGGAGCACAGGCTCCGGACGCGCAGCCTCAGTGGCCATGGCTCACGGGTCCAGCCGCTCCACGGCACGTGGGATCTTCCCGGACCGGGGCACGAACCCGTGTCCCCTGCATCGACAGGCGGACTCTCAACCACTGCGCCACCAGGGAAGCCCAACGTATCATATTCTTGCAGAAAAATTGCTCATATATCTTTTCCCCCCTGAACTTTTTAACATTGTGCATTTCCTCCAGAAAATGTGGGTGTAATTTATTAACTTAAAATAATATGAGGTATATCAAACATAGTGATGGATATTTGGGGTACAATGAGCAAGTTATAGATGGTCTCTTCTCTTATAGAGTTATAAAATACATGGAGATAGCCAGAGAAAAACAACATTGAAACTGAAAAGAACTTGGTGTGGTCAAAGATGAGAAACTCAGTTGTTTAGGATAGCTTGTGAGGCATCTATCTTAGACTTTTGCAGTAGGAATAGCTACTCAAAGAGGTATCCAAGATCAGGAATGAGGATGGATGGGGATGAGGGGTGAAGAAGTTTTTTCAGGGAAAAATAACTGTGTATAAAGGACAAGGGGGTCTGAGAGAGTATGAAAGTTTGAAGAACTGGAAGAGATTCAGGATGGGGAAATGATAGAGAAGGAAGGGTATGCAGATGTTTTGGGGGTGGAGAGTGGAAGGATATGGAGTAAGTGTAATGCGGGTAATGGTAAAAAAGGGATGAACCACCCAAAGGTTGTTCTCATCTCCCTTCCTGAGAAAAAAAAAAATCCTAATATTGTGATTGAATTATTAAGTGTCATTCTGTTTCCAAGAACTGAGACATTTTCAGGTTGTTCCAGTAGTTGTGAGAAATAAGAAAGTTTAGGGTCCATCTTAGCAGCTGAAGCCCTGTCTCTCAGGGAACTGAATTGTTATTCGTTATACCACCCAGTTTCAACACTTACATTCATCTCCTGACTGCCATGGATCCCCTTATCTATTCTTAAACACAGCTGTGACTTGGCTCATCTCTGCCTCTGCTGCCATTTTTGCTGCTGTGGCCAATAATTGTACTTTTTAGGCATACCCTGTCCAATATGGTAGCCACTATCCACATGTGGCTATTTAAATATGAATTTAATTCAATTAGCATACTTCAGTCTCAGTTCTGTTACAATCTGACTGAGTTAGGCAGAATGATTGAGCTCATAGGTTGATGGTCATCCTACTGGTTGCTTTCAGGTCATTCTACTGCAATCGGTTGAGTGTGGGGTGAGATGAAGGCAAAGATGATAACCAAACCAGAAGGAAATTCCTGAATCTGCTGCTTTTAGTGGCAGATGGATGCTACAGGCATCATACCATATATATTTCAACAAATATTTGTAACTCTGCTTAATGCCAAAGTTGAAGAAGACATGCTCCATGAATTTAAGGAACATGTTAGTTGGAACTTTGGTAATACTAAATGCAAAAATAAATATCACAGTAAGGAAATACATATCTATAGTTCTTAGAACATAAAAAGGCTGATCTGGCTGGGGCAGCTGGAGAGGCTGAAAAAGGAGGCTCATTAAAGTTTAACCTGGAAAGATAAAGAGGAATTAGACAATAAGAGGAAAATAAATGTTCCAAGCACAGTGAACAGCAATGTTAAATGTTAAAGGTAAGAAAATAAAGAAATCAGAGGTTGTACCTTCAAGTGTCCCGTATTTCCAGAGCACAATGAAGAGGAGGGGCAGGCATCCTTACATCCTATCATACAGCTCTACCTCTTAGTTCCATTCTTGATACCCACACTGTGTATTATTTAATCTTTCTTCCACATTATTTGGATACATCACTATTGGTGGGCATCTGCCCTTTTCATCAACCAAGCACTCCTTCCACCTTCTTTTGGTAAAATCACCTCAGTTTTCCTTTGTCAGTTGTTTGCAGCTAAGGGTTTCCATTTTCCCCTGGCCTCATGTTGGGTAACTCATGTTGGGCCAATTTGACCCTCTCTCCAATTCAGAGGAGAACCCAAAACAGAAAATGGTTTAGCTTGTTGATTCTGATTGTGTCATCTTGAAGATTATTCCATAGTGTCTGCAGCCTAGAGCCCCAGGGCTGTTTCCAGCGAGCTCTGTAAGAGTTTACCTACTACCTGCCTTTTATCGAATGTTTTAACCTTAATACCTGCAATATGTGCTTAATGATATTCATTGAAGAAAAAAAAAAACAATACCGGAAAACAGATGCATATGCTCAGTGTTCTGTTCACACAGTTTTATCTTCTTCCCTTTTCAGTTGAATCTTCCTTAATCTCTTCATGACCACTCTGTGCCCTAGTTAGGCATCTTCACTCTTTCTGAACTTGCCTGGTAGATTTCAGTCTCTAGGGCATTTCGCCTCGTCCCAAAATGTGTGCTTCAAAATCCTGCCCACGGTGCAAGGCCTAGATCAGCCTTAGATTCCCTACCACTTTCTCTGATTATTTCAGCTCACGAATCATCTCTCTAATTCCTTGAAACTAATTTGGGAGATAAATATTATTTCTTCATTTCTCATTTCCTAGAGGAGAGAGTTTCACAAAATTCTCTTGGCTTCTTGCCTCACACCTCACTCTCTCACAGCAGAAGAATGAATTGATTTATGGATGAGAAACAGACAATTGCTCATTTTCTTTCTTGAGTCCAAAGGAGTTTTGTTTTTTTTTTTAATTAAAAAACAAAAACACAGGGGATAATTTGACCACAGGGGATTATTTTTTTTCTTTCACTTCCTCGGTAGAATATTTGCTTCTTGCATTTATGTACATCCTCATCCCATAGATCTTCTTGTAAAGCTATAGATATAGATAAAAATAGAGATGGAGATGGAGACAGAGATAGAGAATCTACAGGTTTCTCAGCATCTTCCCCAGATTGTTTGTGATATAAATGCTAGTGAAAGAATAGAGCCTCCCCAATATTACCAAGATTGATGAAAATCTCAAGACTCCCCAGATTGGTAAGATACTTACCATAATGTCTTAACTTTGCTTTTGTGGTCTCTTTTTAATAAGGAATATTATGTCTCAATTCTGAAGAATTTCCAGAGTGACATTACTTGTAGTAATGGAACAATATTCTTGGAAGTAATTGAGCACATTTTCTGCTAAATTACTCAGCATATTTCAACAGTCTCAACATTCACTCATGTACTAATTTTGAGTGACTGATTGCTGATTAATAGGTATCTTTATTCATTGTTCATGAAAAGTGACTATGATTTATAATAACACAAAGAGCCAAAAAAGTGGGCCGTAATGACTTTCTTTGAGATTAGCTTTACTATTTATTATACACATTGGCATAACTTTGAATATCTGTTTTGGAATCTGGAAGATACAAGAAATAACACTTATCCTTAGTGTCACTTTGAGAGTAATGTAAATTAATATATATCAAAATGTTCTTTGTTTTAAACTTCCTTAGACCCATTACTGATTAATATAGTCTGAGTTTTATACATAATAATAAATTTGTACAATACAAACAGCTCCTCTGCCTGCTTTTGTTATTGTTTTTATGCAGTATTTCAATTTCTACATATATAAGATGACATTAATATTGTTAATTGTCAGCTGAAGACCGATAGCCACTTGCATGCTTAGCTGTAATATAAATTTTTAAACCTAGGCAATGACTAAGGAGTTTATAATGAAGAGCATGTCTTCGTGAAATAGTAGAAATCTGTAAATATGGGAAGAACTAGAAAGGGGTGAGTGATGGCAGATCCTGTGCTTATGATGAAAAATAAATTTACATTTACAGTCATTTCATAGGCTGTAATATAAGTGATGTTAATTTTGGTTAACTTGTGGGAATAGGAGGAAAATTGGTGGAAGGCCTAGAATTTC
>NC_041220.1:87002938-87075077 GCF_002837175.3 Physeter macrocephalus | reverse complement strand
TACAGGCTCCGGACACGCAGGCTCAGCGGCCATGGCTCACGGGCCCAGCCACTCCGCGGCACGTGGGATCTTCCCGGACCGGGGCACGAACCCGGGTCCCCTGCATGGGCAGGCGGACTCTCAACCACCGCACCACCAGGGAAGCCCTAGAAATTTCTTAATATTAATTTTATGCTTTCAGAATGATAACAATAAAGATAACAATGATAAAAGTCACAATTATTTGTTAACTACCCATGTTCCAAGCTTTGAATTTAATATCATCCCATTATCATTTCTAAATAAATAAAAGAATTAGATTTTATTATCTCCATTTTCGATGGAGAAATTGAGTCTCAATCAAGTTAAAATACACTGTTTGGCTATTAACTGAAAGGAATCCCAAACCCTATCTGAATGACTTCAAGGTCCATACTTCTATGTGCTTAACACCATCCCCCATCATCTTCCAATGTAGACTTTCAAATCTGCTTCAATAATTGTTCCTAGTGCAGAGAATTTCCCTAGTTAGCTCAGCACACACTGCGAGGACAGGACAAGAATTTCTTTCTAGAGCAGGATTTCTCACCAGTGATACTATTAACATTGTAGCCCAGATAAATCACACTGGAGGGTATTTAGGAACATCTCTGGCTTCACTAGATGCCAGTAGTACCTCCTCCTCAGTCATTACAATTATATGTATAACTAAGTCACTTTGTTGTACACCAGAAATTAACACAACATTGTAAATAAACTATACTTCAATAAAATAAATTTAAAAAGAATTTCTCCAGCCGTTGCCAAATGTGCCTTCCTCCCAGAGTGGGGACTGGGGAGCAAAATTGCCTTTAGTCGAAAACCACTATTCTAAAGGTCATTTGTTCTTTAATCTTGCCAAAGTCTAGGTCACTATTGAGTGTTGAGAAATACATGCTTTGTGGTATCTTACATGGTACACATCAATGTAGAATTTTAAAGCACATCTTTTTCCTAATCTAGTATACCATTTAAGAGCAAAACAAATACAGAGGGTGATTCATGTTCTGAACTAGAATCAATTTTATACACATACATTAAAGAAATTGTTAGAAATGAATCTCTCTCTATCTCTTTCTCTCTCTGTTTTCTTCTATCTCCCCACTCACCCTGAGCCTGTATTCCATTCCTTTTTCTTCCCTTCTTTCTTTCCTCCTTCCCTTGATTCCTCTCTCTCTTCCTTCCTTTTTTTCCTTCCTTCCTTCCTCCCTCTCCCCCTCCCTCCTTCCTTCCCCCACCCCTCTATTTCTTCCTTTTTCCTTCTTTTCTCCTTTCCTTGCTGAGACAGGTCAAAAAGAAACACAATCGCTTTTCAGTAGTACATTTTTTATTTTTAAACATTTTTTTGATGTGGACAGTTTTTAAAGTCTTTATTGAATTTGTCACAATATTGCTTCTGCTTTATGTTTTGGTTTTTTGGCCATTTTATGTTTTGTTTTTTTTGGCCGTAAGGCATGTGGGATCTTAGCTCCCTCGATCAGGGATCGAACCGCACCTGCTGCATTGGTAGGTGAAGTCTTAACCAGTGGACCGCCAGGGAAGTCCCAGTAGTATACTTTTAACTTAGTCTTGAATGTTCTAGTCACTTTAGTAATTGAAAAAAAGCTAAATATTTGAAAGATTGTGAATTTGCATGAAAATTTAGACTCCAGAATGACTCACATTGCATTTTCTACAAATAGTTTTGAAAAGGCTTTTATTTTAACAGGAAATTACATACTGCCATTGAGATTAAAATAAATCAATTGCTACAAATGATGCTTGAATTAAAACATCTATCTGTGCTGGTCTTAATTTTGTGTAGATAACATTTTCCTGATATTTTTACTTTTTTTCACCAAGATTAAATGTAATAGAGAGTGGTGGGTCCAGCAATTTAAATGGCACTTATTAAACACAATAAGGCAAAAGTATTCAGAGCCATTTACTACCTGTTTAAAAAGCCATTTTATTCTTTCTGTACACAACTCTTTTGAGTCAATTGGAGCTCCAAGACAGTTATAATGAGAGGAAATGATTCTTTCTTTTACACTGTTGTCTTTTCTTATTTGACGAAAACACTAAGAGTTTTTAAGTGAGACGAAGAATCCATATGCAGTAAATAGAAATAAATCAAAGGGCAGCAGTCCTCAAATTGTTTAGGCAATAAACATGAGATTTAAAGTCAGAAGAATATTTTGTTCACTTTGGATTATTTTAGCTACTTACCATTGTGTTTCTTTTTTTTTTTAAAGACAATATAGATATGACTATCTAGTAATGAAATCCACAAATAAATTCTAGGAAACCATGCTATTAAAAAGACCACATATCTCTCTATTCTTTTTGAATCTGCCCTTCTCTTACAACTCTAGTGAATTTAGGTTTAGAGGTAATGTCACTCACATCTCTGAGCTGGGGTAGAAAGAGAGATGGATCCTTCTTCTATACTAAAATAACCAGCAGATTCCTCCTTGAAATTTTGTGTGAATTTTGCTTAACTGTTCCTGTGTCTTAAGAGTGGTAGGTAAGAATATCATATCTGGAACGATTTCCTCTACCTAGATCTAACTAGGGTAACTAAGAGACAGAATAATGCCTCTGATCTGTATTTGGAAAAAAAAGAAAAGAAAAAGCAATCATTACCCTCAAGATGTTTTTTTTCAGGGAGACATGCATGGTGAGCACTGTCTCCCATAGCTAGTACAAGAAATAATCTGCAAGGGAGAGTTTTACAGGACTTTTCCACTGTAATTCCCATATGGCTTCTCTCTTGCTCTTGATTATCTGACCTTAACACTAAACTTTCTTCTTCAGCTTGTATTTCTCCATGTTTCCACTCATTCAGGAGGTATATCTGCCTGCAACAAGAGAAAGGTGAGGTTTGGACATGTGATTATTTATTTCTGGGTCTCTGCTCAAGTCAATGACAGCTCATTTTCAAGTTAGCATAAAGTAACCTAGTATATACATACATACATATAGATATATGTGTTACTATATATCTGGTGCTATTGCAAGAGCTTTACTAATATTAACTTAGAACCTTCAAAACAACCCTATGAGAAAATTAATTATCATCATCTCACTTTTCCAGTGAGGAATCTGAGACACAAACAGTTTCAGCAAGTTGCCCAAGGTCACCCAATAGTGAATTACCAATTCAAACCCAGGCCATCGGCCTTTAGACTCTGCCCTTCACCACTGTGTGCTACCAGCTCGTTGACAAGTGACGTCACATTCACTCCAGCCCTTCAGACACAGGATAGTTGACTATTTGCACACACCCTTTCAGCAGGGAAAGAGACTTTCTAATGCTTTGGATGAACATCTCCTTCAAAAAATATTTCCTATAAATCAGAGGCATCTCATTCTCTGGAATAATCTAGTGATACTTCAGAGGCCAGGGAGAAGCTGACTTCAGAGGTGGTCCCAGGTGGACAGAGTACACAGGTTTATGGCACTGCATCTTCTCAAGGAGACTTAAATGATTCTGGGGATTCTATGAGCACAGTTTTTGGCCTACATAAGACTACTGAATTTCTGTGAGTTATAACTTCTATGTATGTTTGTTTATAATTGATAGAACTCAAACTTCAAAAGTGAGATTAATAAAAATTCAAGATATATGGTTTGCAAAAAATAAACCCAAGTCAATCAATATGCGTATTCAAATCTTAGAAATACATGTTGGATGGTCAGTTTTAGAATTATAAGGACCTAATGTCAACATAAGCAAATCTGAAACAAGGCTAATTAAAATGTTGTCATGCTCTTTCAGAGGTCATTGTACTTTTATTTATTTTTTCTGAATCTTAAAGAAAAGCTGAAGGAATGTCTGGGATTGAAATATTGGTGGGTAGCCAATCCTTGAGGTGAGGTAGAACTGATTTCAAGATTTATAAATGGAGTTGAAGTTGATCATAGATAATATTAACTTACCAACTGAAAGGCTCACTAACAGGAAGAAAGAGGGTTTGATTTTTATTTTTGTAGTCTCCAAGATGGATTCAGTTGGTCATTGAGATCAATGACATGAACAGACTCCTCAACTAGATTCTAAGTTCCCAGAGGACAGACAGGGTGTCTACAATATTCAGCATTTAATTAACCCAGTTCATGGCACATAGTTGATGCCCAACAACATGTGACAAAGGAAGGAAGGACAGAAGATGAAAAGAAAGAGGGAAACAAAGAGGGAGGGAAGGAGGGAAGGGGGGAAAGGTGGGAGAAAAGAAAACAGCCTTCTAACTACTTTATAGGAGGCCTTATTGGAAAGGTTCTTAACGGTCTGTTCTCTAATGTAATCCTCAAATGAACTGCCTTCTAATTTCACTGTGAACACATTCAGATGTCTTAGCCTGTTTTAGAAAGGATGAATTCACAAAATTACCTCTCCATTCTATTCTATTCCTATTATCTTGTAGAAAAAGCAATTCTCTCACAAATATCTATAGACATCTATAATTTCCATGGGGGGCATTCAAAATTATTGCAGTTAAACACAACACTTTCTCTCTTTTTTGATTGGCTCTGAAATTGTAGCTCCTAATATTCAAAACCTGAGAGGATAAACATGAATCATATCTGAGAGTTTATAAAGGCCATGAAGACAGCAGATTGCAACACAATGGATTTTGACCTAGGTTCTAGGAAAGTTCTTGTGAAGAGTCTTAAAACCAAGTTTGAGTTCTTCCCTATTCCAGGCAAAATTCCATTAACCTATTCCATTCATTCAAATATTTAGAACATTATGGCATGCCTCAGATCCTCATCCAAGATTTGTCTAGGATTTTTACAAGTAGTTTCTGTCTTCTCAGATAGAGGCTTTTTCTATGATTAAAGACAGTTAAGCAAATCAAGAATAGGCAGGCTCTTGGGATTCATTTTGCATTCATGAAATCGTTCAAGTCCTTTAAAAAAAGCCATCTTCTAACCCCAGCATGACTAATGCATTTCTGGGTTGTGGTCATAACACTTGAGGCTGAAAAAAAAATTAAACTCTTAGCTTTAGATGTTTTGCTTTTATGCTTGCCACCACTGGAAGTTTGTTAAAAAATCTTGATTAGGACAGGGCTTGTTTTACACAAGGTGTTCCTGTGAAAAGGGTGGAGGGAAATGAAGGTTAATGCATGAACAGAGTTCAGTTACTCTGCTTCTCCTAGTTTCTAGGCATTTCTTCTGAGTTATTTATAAATAGATGCATTAGACATCCTGTTATTTTGAATAAGTGTCTAGTTTTAATTAGGCAAGGTACATAAGCATTTTAATTAGATATCCAAATACATCACCTGAGATTTTTTCCCTTAGAAAGTAAAAGTAATTTGATTTCTTCTTCATTAAATATAAGGACAGTAAAATCTTATGAATATCTTTTCAGCTCAAGAGATTGATATCTTTTCGATAGGACTATAATATATGCACAGATTATTTCCACTTAACTTTCTCTAAGTTAATGAAGTGTATGAAAGTAATGAAGTTAAACCACAACTTGTTAAGTGTGGTGCAATTTTCCAACATGACAAAGAAAAAGTTTCTAGGTTAATGCCGGTGCCCTGAATTAGAGCCCACTTTGTTCTTTTGCTTTTTAAAGTCAGTAGAAAAAAGTGTTAATTGTGTGTGTGTGTGTTTGTGTGTGTGTGTGTGCTTTCTATGAGATGAAATGAAGGACAGCATCCTGTTATTCCACTGGAATACATCTGTCACTCTTTTTTTTTCTGTCACTATCTATTATTTAACTATAAAATTAGGGCATGAGTGTAGAAGAAAAGATCTTTAACCATAAAAATTGGACAGTGTAGACTCTGCATTTTTCAGAATGCCTTTAACATATATAAATCACAGGGATTTTCCACATGGTTTTCACTGCAATCAACCAGCTAAAATTTGCTATGACACTGCTCATCATTCTCAGTTTTCTTGCATAGAAGTTAAATCCTGAATAATATTGCAGCTACAAGAGACACTGGCTTCTAAATGGGGTCGTGATGATTTTGAAGCCCAGCACTTCTACTCACTGATGGGGTCCAGAGACCCATTATTTAACCTATTGGAAACTCACTTTTCTCATCCACATTATGGAGACTCTACCTACTTTATGGTTGTTGGAAAAGTTGCAAAGAATGTAAAGCGGCATCTGCTGTCAAATGAGTCCTCGTTTTATCATCTTTGCTCCACAGCCATTTCTTTATCTTTGTTTTCTTTAATTTCCATTGGCTCAGCCTAGACTATCTCCATGATTGAATATTACTCACACTTAATGTACAAAAGCATCTTTTTACTCTTTTCAACAGTAGTCAATGGGAATCATTTTGAGTCATCTGAGATTGTCTACTTCATTCCTTAATGTGTTGCAAACCTGAGATGCTTAATATGGACTTAAGGTTACAGCACAGTCTTTAATAACTTTTACCATGAATTTAAGAACATGTTTAAACTTGAGATTTATTTATGTTTTTGGAGGGACTTACTTAAATCATCTATATTTCTATCTGTTTTTTCAGAAATTTTATTGAATGCATCTTGAAAATCAAGAGTTTTTATAAGTGAGAGTATTTTTCACATTATCTTTGTGTGACTGTGTGTCTTTGGACGATTCTATTCTTGGGAAAAGTGTGTTTCTGAATGACTGTGTGCACTCAGATAAAAGCAAATGTGGGCCTACAAGCCAAGTGAAACCTAAGTAAATTAGGATAGATTTCAGAATTTAAAAAAAAAATATTTATTTACTTATTTGGTTGCACTGGGTCTTTTTTTTTTTTTTTTTTTTTGGTGGTACGCGGGTCTCTCACTGTTGTTTTTTTGTGGTACGCGGGCCTCTCACTGTTGTGGTCTCTCCCGTTGCGGAGCACAGGCTCCGGACGCACAGACTCAGTGGCCATGGCTCACGGGCCCAGCCGCTCCGCAGCATGTGGGATCTTCCCGGACCGGGGCACGAACCCGTGTCCCCTGCATCGGCAGGTGGATTCTCAACCACTCCGCAGCTCGTGGGCTCCTTAGTTGTGGCATGCGTGTGGGATCTAGTTCCCTGAGTAGGGAATCAAACCTGGGTCCCCTGCATTGGGAACTTGGAGTTTTATCCACTGAGCCACCAGGGAAGTCCCCAGATTTCAGATTTTGAGATATCTCCTCTTTGATGCATGGCTAAAGTTCCCTTCCATGGTGGCAGTCATATTGCAATACATAAATGTGCCACATCAACACATTATACACTTTGAAGTTACACAATGTTATATGTTAATTGTACCTCAATTTTAAAATGAATAAATTAATATTTTTGGAGGGGTATGATTTGGAGAGGCCAAATAATCCCTAGATATCCTCTGGGGATGATCATTATGTATTTTACACTATTTTTAGAAGGCATTTTCTTCTCTTTATGGCCCAGTTCAAGGAACAGCTCTCTGAAACTACCCTTGATGGTGCAGAATTAATTGCTCTTTCATCCAAGTTCCTATAGTACAGGCTACATATTTTTGTTAACTTATGTATCACATTCCATTTTAGTGATTGTATGCAAGCATCTGCCTTACTAGATTTAGTCTCCTATAGGTAAGTGATTGTACTTTTCCTGGCCCCAGAGGGCACCCAGGTAGAATAACCCCTCTGGATATTCACTGGACTTGTGGATATTATAGAATTTGATGTTTTGTTACTCTTAAGTGTTGATATGCACCCTGTCAGAAAGCAATCCCCAGAAAGCAATTCTACTAAGTAGCCTTTGTGGAAAATTTTGCAATAAGTAAGAATTTATGCAGGATTTCATAGATTGGCATGAATTAGGGATTTAAAAATTATTTTACTAGGATGAAATTATAAATTCATTGTATTTACATATCTTCATGTTCCCTAATATTTTGCCACTTTAAATGGTCCAATATATTTTGCATGCAAATAGAGGTATTTAGTTCAAATTCCTAAATTAAATGTGTTGTTTTAATCTCTCTCCTAGTTGCAAAATGGGTATTTACTGATAAAAAGGGGAAGAGTTCCCCCAATGTCCTCTGGTCACTTTCCTGAGCTCCTTACCCAGGTAAAACCACAGTTTGCTGCATTTTTCTAGTAGACCCTTGAGTTATAAATAGACTAAATATATCTGCTTTTAGGGACATTTTACGTTCTTAAGAGTGCACAAGCTCTCATTAATAACTGAGGCAATTAGATTTAATTAGAGGGGTCTCTGACTACATGAAATCAGGATAAGATCAAATTAAGCCATTTTGCCTTATATAAGGTCTTTTCTATCTCCTCTCTTAATGCCCTCAAAATTGAGTTTCCCTAACCCTACTTTTCTCATAGAACTAATGATATTCTGCAAAGCAAAATGTCTGATTTTTAATGGTCTAAAAAAGCTAAAATATATTAACACATTTACCCTTACTTAGATATTTGAAGTCTTTGTAAAATTTTTTAATTTTTATTTTTTAGATTCTGCAAGGGTAAATCAATTCAACTAGCAATGGGTAAATTTCTATAGGATCCTGTGACTGGGTCCCACTGCTCTGTAGATCGAGAACAGAATATTTATGATCAAAATTGCTTTTGTGCTCCACGTTAGGAAAGCTCTGGGTGTGTCTGCCCCTCTCCCTTTATTCTCTCATGCCTACACGTTTATGGGTGTGCATGTCATGTGTGAAACAGAAGAACATTCTTATCTCCAAGGCTCAGCTAATTTTGTAAGAGATAGCAGCAGTCATAATAACATAAGGAGATATTTTTGGATTCAGACGCTGAACCCAGCCAAATATTTCATGTAGTGCAGTACGTCCACATGGAGCTGAAAAACAGCTTTTGTGCTCCAAGGAGTCCCTTAAATTGAAGCAAATTTAAACTAGGCTGCAAGGTCAGTAAACAATATGTCCTTTTAATTCCTTTCTGTGTGTATGTGGATTTCTAGCTCGCTTAAAGGATTATCATGTGTGCCCGTAATAGCTTTCTTATATTAAGGAATTGAAGGACTGATAGCATATTATATGTAGAGAGAGAATACTAGGGAGCAGTTGCAAAGTATGCTATTTTGGAGTAAAATAAGTGATAAGAAGATATAAAACTACATTAAATAGCTAGAGGGAGAGATAGGAAAGATGATGCCTTTGGGGGTGTAGAGGAGTTGAGTTGATAACTCATTTGTCTGTTATTTTTCATAATTTTTTAAAATTTTCTATTTCTATTTAATGTATTTTCATTCATTGTTATATGACAAGTAGGTATTGTGTCCTATCATGTCTCAGACATCATGCTAGATGCAGGAGATACAAGGGTAAACAAAACTAATGTAATCCTTGCTCTTGTAGAGTTTGCAGTCATTAAATGTGTATGTGTGCATGCATGTGTGTATATTTGCAATGATATAAGAGACATGGGAGAAACACAAAGATAGAGGGTGATATAAAATAGTAAAAACAGAAACAAAAACCTAGCTTAGTCCCAGGAGGCAGGGAGTCACTCCTGGAGGAAATGACAGTTAACCTGAGATTAAAAGACTGAGTAAGAATTGATTAGGTAAGGGTGGGAGGGGGGAAAGCAAGGAGGAGGGAAGGCGGGGTGGATGTGATGGGTTGAGATTTGGAGCAAGAAGGAAATTGGCCCATTTAAAGAACAAATTAAGTTGAGGACCATTATGTCTGAACTATAGTAACAGCAGGTGGTAAGTCTGAGACAAGGAGGAAGAGTTAACTATTAATATGACACAATGTCATTTTAACATGGGAAGAGATAAAGTACATACATGGTTTTAGCTCTTTCTGGAGTATTCATCATACATAAATATTACTCTATAAATTACTGGTTATCGTTTTATAAAAACTTTCCTGAAACTCCCAGGCATAATTTATGACTTTAAACCCAGTATTATGTTGATAATTAGTACCTATTTTCCTGCATTCATTGATTTGTTCAACCAACTTGTCCAGATACCAATATGTTCTGGAGACTATGCTAGATGTTGATATAGGGGATAGAAAGTTATGCTTAACAGTGTTCTTGCCCCCAGGAAGTTTATATTAGAGAGGGAAAATGCTTGTCTCACTGTTGTATAGTATGTCTCAATAAGCTTTCTATTTTATAATATTTCTAGATTTACAGAAAAATTGTGAAGATAATACAGAGAGTTCCTAGAGTCTCACACCTACTTCCCCCATTAACATCTTAAATTAGTATAATACATTTGTCATAATTAATGAACCAATATTAATATATACATTCTTATTAACTAAAGACCATACTTTATTCAGATTTCCTTAATTCTTACTTTATGTCCTTTTTCTGTTTCAGGATCCCATCCAGGATATCATACCACACATTTAGTCTTTTTTGTTTTTGTTTTTTATTGAGGTATAGTTGATGTACAGTATTATATAAGTTTCAGGTATACACACAGGGATTCACAATTTTTAAAAGTTATAGTCCATTTATAGTTATTATAAAATATTGGCTATATTTCCTGTGTTGTACAATATAGCTTAGTAGCTTATTTATTTTATACTACTACATTTAGTCTTAATGTCTCCTTAGGCTCCTTTGACAGTGAAAGTTTCTCAGACATTCATTGTTTTTGATGATCTTAAAATTTTGAGGAGGTCTGGTCAGGTATTTTGGAGAATATTCATCAGTTGGAATTTGACAGTTCGACAGTAGTTATGGGTTTTGGCAGGAAGAGCACAGAGGGGAAGTATCCTTTTCATCGCATCATATCTAAGGTACACACTATCAGTATGACATCATTGTTGCTATTGACTTTGAGCTCCAGGCTGAACTAGTGTTTGTTACGTTTCTCTACTGTAAAGTTACTCTTTTTCCTATACCACCTTTTTTGGAAGCCCATGCTCAGTAATGACTACTCAAGTTCCACCACCTTGGGGGAGGAGTACCTACATAAATTATTTGAGATTCATCTGCATGGGAGATTTGTCTTTTCTTCCCTATTTATTTATTTATGTAATTATTTATATCAGTATGGATTCATGGATTTTTATTTTATACTTTGGATTATAATTCAGTACTATTTTAGTTATTTTGTTGCACAAATTGTTACAGATTAGTCCATTGGGGGTTCTTTTACTTGGTCCCTGCTTCCATTTGCCTTACCCCCAAACTCTAATCATTTTCATTCTCTCTGCCCCTAGCACTTTCTTTTTGACACTACATGATGTTTCAGGTTTATCTTGTGTAGTTCCTGCCTCAGTAGTAAAATCAGTCATTTCTCCACGGATAACTTTTTTGCTTTATTTTCACATGCATATTCTTCAATATGTTGAACTCCTTCAATTGAGGTTTTTGCTTGTCTGTTTCAATATCTATATTCTTTAGACTAAAATCATGTTTAATCCCATGTTAAGACAAATTAGATGTTTGCTCAAGAAATGAATTAATCATGCATATGTTCTGATGCAGAGGTCACTCCATATTTATGTTTTCTTCTGTTCTCTAATAATACCTCTTATTGATTCCTATTATGTAATAGCCTCTATGCTAAAAGGTTGTCCTCAAACACTAGCTAACATTAAAATCTCCCAACTCTTATTAACCTGGTATTATTTTATTTACGCTTGACAGGTGAGGAAACTGAGGCACAAAGAGGTTGCCTACCTTAGCTAGTCACACAACTGAAGTGTGACCAGCAGGAGACTTGAGTGATGGACTTGCCCCAAAGACCAAAGCAGGCTCAGTCTTGATAAACAGCCCTGGGTTTTTAAGCTCAATATCTGGTCTCCTTTACTACATGTGGATCCTTCTGGTCATCATGGTTGCTTCTTTATTTCAGCAAGCTCCAAATCCTATCTTTCACTTGTAGGGATTCACTCTGCTCTTGTCCTCTCCTACCTTTGATAGCTGCTTCCATCTAGATTATGTTCTTTGGACTTTTCAACTGACTTCCCTTATTGTGGGATACCGCCTCTCTAGTTCTTTATTAACCCACACAACCATGCAGACCTTTTTCTTCAAAGAGGCCTCTGATATTCTTCACATGAAAAAATATAGGTAATAACAAAATTAACAGAGAGGTTTAGAAGATCGTAAAATACTGATTCTTTACCTACCGCTCCTGATTCCTTCACAGAGGATAAGTTGAAGCCATAATTGGGCTTTGAAATCCAATCTCCCTCCTCCATCATCACTTTGGTGAAATCACATTGTTCTTTCCTCCCTTGATTATGCCTCTTCTGAGATGAAGTCACCATAAAGACCAGAGATTGATCTCCTGTTTCAAACCAATGGCTAGAATCTCTGAGGCTTCCAGGTGAGCTGGCGCTTAATTCACTAGGTCTCTGCCCTGATTAGAAATGATTTCCTTGTAAATTTCCTAACCCTTCTTTTGAGAAACACTTCTGAGTTCTTACATTTCTAATCAACCTCTGTATTAAAAATTCCTACCCTTTCCTCTGGACTTTTGAAGTGCTCTGCCTTCAACTGTGTGGCATTTCCTAGAGGAATTTATTTTCCCCTCTAGTTCTGGCTATTTAGATTAAGCAAACAGACATCATTTTAGCTTTGCCTTTTTGCCAGGCATCCTTCAAAATATCTTAACCCTGTTGTCGATCTCTCTAATTTTCATAGACCAGATATGCATGGGGCATGTCAGGATGCAGTGTTCTTGAGATTTCCAATTGATAAAATAGCTAATAACAAAGCTTTTTATTGTATATATTTTCCCTTATGAAATCTATTCAGCTTTTAATTTTGATCTGAAGTTTTTCTTAGTTCACTCAGAATTGGAATGTAATAAAAGTTTTTCTTCCAACTCCATTCATGGAGCAAGGGATTGTTTTTGATTTATTATATTAGACATACCCTGAAGAGACAAAAAAGTTCAGGAAATACTTGTAAACAGACCAATAATCTTGAGTTTTATAAAAATCACCTGGCAAATCTACTGCCCCATGCAACCTTATGGCCCTGATATTTCTAACTCAGAGTGGGTCAAAGAATGTGCTGTGCTCCCCAAGGGTTTCAGACTGGAATGTGCCTCTTAATCCCAGACATATCTGGGTATTGCTGAGAGCTTGTATACGGGCAGTCACGTGTTTTTAACCATTTACTTAAGTGTCTTTACTATTTTGGACATATCCACTCACTTGATAAGAACTATCAATTTAAAAGTAGCTGTTCACACACACTACTATGTATAAGACAGATAACCAGCAAGGACCTACTGTATAGCACAGGGAATTCTACTCAATATTCTGTGAAAACCTATATGAGAAAAGAATATAACAAATCATGAATATATGTATTTGTATAACTGAATCACTTTGCTGAGAACCTAAAACTAACACAACATTGTAAATCAACTATACTCCAATAAGAATAAATAAATAAAAGTAACTTTACATAAATTAGAACATTTTGTTCCAAACAGTAAAAACAAATTTGAGCTAGATTAAGTCACAAGGGAGAGTTTGTTCTAAGGACATAAAAGTGTGTTTTAGGGAACTCATAAGGAAGCAGTGCAGGCACTGTAACAGGAAATTAAGAGCCTTCCAGAATTCGAAATCTCTCTCTCTAACCCCAGCTGAGACTGGTATCTCCTGTTCGCAGTTCTAAATCTCAAAGAAAGGAACTCTGATTGGCTCCCCTTGAATCATCTGCCTGCCTAGTGGTCAAGGCCTCAGAGAGGGGCTTGACTTCTGGAGACCAAATTGGAGAGTCAGAGGTTGGCAGATCATAGAATCCATTCTAGGTATTTAGAAGCAAAAGCATTTACAGGTATTAGAAGGTGGGAAAGTGAAGATCAGAAAAGACTTCCTTTACATCAGAAATACTAAAAGCAGCTGAAAGTAGAGTCGGTCACCAATAATTTCCTCTTCTCCCGCAGCGTCCATGAGAGTGTGTGGTGAGTAGGAAACTAACTAGTGCTTGATTGACTGATAAGCTGGCAGTGTGCCTCAGCCTTGAGTATTGTGTGATATCCTTTATTGTTAAACATGACTGGTAAATCATGCCACAGTTGCTGAAGTAGTCAGATCTGGGACTTTTCGAAGACACACTTCTTTGTCTACTGCTAAAACAATCAATAATTAGTAATACATTGTAGATCTTCAGTTCTGATTTCAACTTCATAAAATGTTGCACAAAAAAATATGTGTGGAAAGGAAGAATAGAAAAAAACACTGAATAAAACACCACGGAAAAAATAATTTGGTAAGGTGAAGAACATGCTAGATCTCCTGATTTCTTTTTTCTTTTTTTTTTTTTTTTTTTCCGGTACGCGGGCCTCTCACTGCTGTGGCCTCTCCCGTTGCGGAGCACAGGCTCCGGACGCGCAGGCTCAGCGGCCATGGCTCACGGGCCCAGCCGTTCCGCGGCATGTGGGATCCTCCCAGACCGAGGCATGAACCCGCGTCCCCTGCATCGGCAGGCGGACTCCCAACCACTGCGCCACCAGGGAAACCCCTGATTTCTTTTCGTGATTTATTAGCTAGTGTTATGCTACCTACAAGGGAGATAGATTCTATATATCCATTAACTTTGGGGGGTTGAAAATTACATATATCTGTGTTTTTATTATACTACAACAAATTACTTGTAAGAATTTTTGAAGATTGTTTAATACGTATACAATAATTCAAATTAGTATACTGTATTTATATTTATTTCAAATGAAAATTGCTATTATAATGCTTTAAAAATACACTTTAATATAGATTATATATAAACATATATATAATTTCAATTGCTTCTTACTCTGTTTTCTTTATCAGATGAAAAAGCAAAACTTCAGAATGTTACCTAATTACTGAGTCATTCAAATAAAAAGTGGTAGAACTGGGTTATTTCCTTTTTTCTTTTAGTTATTGTACATTCATGTACGTTTTTTCTTTTTTATTAACTTTTTTTAGAGCAGTTTTAGGTTCACAGGAACATGGAGGGGAAGGTACAGAAATCTCCCATCTACCACTTGCCTCCACACATGCATAGCCTCCCCCCTTATGGTATATTTGTGGCAACTGATGAGCCTACATTGACACATCATAACCATCCAAAGTCCATAGTTTACCTTGGGGTTCACTCTTGGCATTGCACATTCTGTGGGTTTGAATAAATGTGTAATGACATACGGTGTCATACAGAGTATTTTCACTGTCCTAAAAAATCCTCTGAGCTCTGCCTGTTTCTCCCCCCGCAACCCTCACAGTCCCTAAAAACCATTGGTTTTTTACTGTCTCCATAGCTTTGCCTTTTTCAGAATGTCATATAGATGGACACATACAGTAAAAATGCTCCCTACAGTAAGTAGCTTTTTCAGATTGGCAAATATTTTCTCCTGGTCTGTGGCTCGTCTTCTCATTCTCTTGACATTGTATTTTTCAGAGTAGAAGTCTTTAATTTTAATGAGGTCCAGCTTATCTATATCAAGCAAGTTTAAAAAAAAATCTGTTTTCAATTAAATACAGTGATGTTACTTCATAGCTGCATTTCACTTGCAAAAATTAATTCATACCTTACACACACACACACACACACACACACACACACAAGATAGAGGAAAACAATATCCTTTTAAATGGTGTAAGCTATTTTACCCACATTCTACTCAATAAACAAATATCCCAGAACTACCATGAAAAGCTAGAATGTAAAGATGTTTTTCCATTACTTGGCCTGGGTTCCCACATATGTAACATAGTGTGAAATGATCACCATACCGAGTGGGTTTCTAGTATTTAGAGATATGTACTTTTGGCAACGTGCTCCTAAATACAATCCAACTACTTCATCCAGTGCTCAGCTTAAAGAAATCACAACTTATTCCAGTGATGGAAGTTATACCTTCAACTGCCTGCTAACTTGAACTTAATGAGAAATGTCTGGGAATTTTCAAGGGTATTTTTGACTGTATGTGACTATATGTACATCTTTTGTTTGGTTGTTTCTTTCTTTTGTTTTTTTTTACTCTAGGATTTTACTGTAGAAAACCAGCATAACTAACAATCTGTAGACTATTGAAGGACATCAGCTGCAAATAAGATATAAGGTATGATGATAAAATAATTCAACTTAATTTTTGGCAAACCTATTCCAGCATTGATAAACAAGTGTGAACAAGTTTCTTAAAAGCTGGCACCCATTCTCTTATTCCAGAATTCATTTATATTCAGATATTTTCTAATTTCTTCTTTTAGAATATCCTTTGAAGCTTGCTCAAATCGTTTAAATTCAATTAACCTTGGCATGTGGCCATTCTTCGTGAGTAGACTTGGTTTCTAGTAATAGTCAACATTCTTCTCATATAAGTGTTAGGCACTTAAACTGGCAAAATTATTTTAAGACAAAATGTGTTGTGCCTCTAGATTAAGAAGACTGCTTCACTCCTAAGGCTCATAATCTAGCTCTGAGAGCAAGTTGCGGGAATGAATTTCAGAATGCTGATGGGAACATCACTGGAATTAATAAATAAATATGATGACCACTTTGCAAAAGACAACACATATTTGAACGCGATGGTTCTAATACATTTGCTTAAATTTTTACTCTCCAGTAGCCAAATCTCCTTTACTTAAAAAAGCTTCTTACAAAAAAGGACTGTAAAATAGCTTTAGACCTTTACCTGCATGCTGTTTCTAAGGTCATGAAAATAGGACAATTGTCTTCCCCCTCTTAGTCCTATTGCATTTTCAAAGAAAAACTTTAGTTCAGGTTATTACTTGTCATGATTTCTTTTTTGGCAGCTCCCCAAAAGACATACCACAATGTGTCCTTGAGTATCAGATTTATAGAGAATGTTCATTGGGCATGCCTGGACTTTTCTATGATTCTTAGCATATAAAATTAGAATAGATTCATATAGTGTAGGACTGGGATTATTTGAAGTGAGTGAGGCACTTACTGCAGGTACAAAGTTTAAGAAGCCCAAAACACTGTCATCAAGATAAATAATATTATAAAGCAAAATATTAAGCACATCAAAATTAATGAAAAAAAGTTTTTGATGTACAAAATATTAATTTTTAAAATAAAATAGGGGTTGGTTTATTTGCCAACATGCATGATTTTGCAAGAAAAAAGTGTCAGCTTGAAGTTCCTCGGCTGAATAGATTCCATGTTGCCATGTTGGTTTTGAGAGCTGACAACCGTGTGGGAACAGATTAAATAATATAGACTGTAATGTATCATTGTTTTTTGTTTTTTGTTTTCTTTTTGTGGTACGCGGGCCTCTCACTGTTGTGGCCTCTCTCGTTGCGGAGCACAGGCTCCGGACGCACAGGCTCAGTGGCCATGGCTCACGGGCCTAGCCGCTCTGCGGCATGTCGGATCTTCCCGGACCGGGGCACAAACCCGTGTCCCCTGCATCGTCAGGCGGACTCTCAACCACTGCGCCACCAGGGAAGCCCTATCATTGTATTTTTTGATAGTAGAACTTCATTACATTTTTCCAACTGGTTCTAAACATGGAAGAATCTTTTCTAAGTGTATGTAGGAGAGCACATTTTCCTCAGCCTCCAATTTTTTTCACAGCTGAATTTGCTTTTTGCTACCAAGCACTGATAGTCACTTTTTTAGCTCCCCAAAGAGTGTGTGTGCAATTCACCATCATCCTGTGTTATATTACATAATGGACAGTCAGTACCATTGGTAGAAATCAACTTGAATGTTTGTGTAGACAAAACTGTTATTATTTTTTCAGATTGATATATTGTTTCAGAATAGTGTAAAGTATGTAAAGGGCAGAAATAATGTGAAAGTATAAACATCAAAAGATAAATACTAAAATGTACTATTATAAAGAGAAAATTCTGCTTGTTCTTTGATATTTAAATGTTTGCTGTTTATTCAGCATATGACCTGATTCAAATTATTTACAATTCAAGTATTTGTGTCTACTGTGGAGCTTGTTTTGGCTGTTTAGTCTAAAATGGTTCTCCTTGTTATTTCTTGTATACTGTATACAACCTAGATTAGCATAATCACTGTGATTAACATTAATTGAGGAGAAGAAATGAAAATGGTTGCTGAAAACACTTTGGCTGATATGTACAATGGTAAAATTTTGTATTACATGAATAGTCAAATTATAACATTTGACTTTAGTTCTAAAATCTCTGAAGCATTAGTGGGAAAATAGAATTGTGGGCATAGATGAATATACAAACGTATGCTAGACAAAAATGCAGACGTGATCTGTATAGGAATATGCACTGCTGTCCTAATGTATTTACTTGGAGCACCATAATATGGCTGTTAAGAGCATAGACTTTACAATTATGCTAAGACACAAGTCGACCCTTGCTTTAAATGTTAGCTGTGTAACTGTGAGTCAGTTAGTGAATGTCTCCAGATCTCAGTTTTCTTACTCGTAAAATGGGACTAATTAATATAACTTAGTTAGTAATGTGGTTGTAAGTCTTAAATAAAACTCTTTATGCAAATTTTTGGCATAATGTTAGGCAAATGATAAATGTTTTTAAAATATTATCTATGATCTATCACATCTTTGATTTTTTTCTGCTGTTTCATTGCCTAATGTCACATTCTTTTTCACTGTTCTGCACTTTATTTCATACTCTTTCCACTATAGTTTTCACTGTTTGTAATGTTAATGACTTCCATAAATTTACTTTCCTTTTCATTTCTGTAGAGAGTTTCTGAAATTCTCTATAGGTTTTCTTTCCCTTGTTTCTGGGCCTATTGTCCCATTTCTGATCCAAAATTAATGCAACAAGTGCCAGGTTTTGCTCTGGAAAACACACTAAGTTATAGTGTGTGTTCAATGAAAAATGGCCTCCTATTGTTTATTTCAAATAAATTTAAATTGGATAAGTCTACCTCAAAAATACAAAGGATATCTGCTTCAAAAATATCAATTTTGGAAGAATGGCTAGTGGAGTTCATTATTAACTGCTAAAAATTATAAATATATAAATATTAATTTATTTATAAATATAAAATTTAAAAGCTTAAAAATAAAAATATAAAAATAAAGGTTGGTTTGACTTCCCTGATAATCAGATATTTTTTGTGACAGGTACCAATAAAGGTAGAGAAAGTTGTCAGACTACCTATCATATAAGAAATTATAATAAACTTCAATATTGAGACTGTAGAAGAGATGTCTTCTTTCTGTTATCAATCACTAAGAAAAATTTGCTAGACTTCCTAACCTTTGTCTTCCAAGACTGTATCATCAGGAACACATTCAGTTGCAAGTAACGTTAAAAAAATATAAGTACTATTAAAAATATTTTTTTTCTTCTACACAACAATTAGTTTAGAGATAAAAAGTTGGTAGTGTGAGTTCAGTTATTCAGTGTATCATAAAGAACCCAGGATTTTTCCATGTTTCTACTCTATGATCCTCAGAATTTTGGTGTTTTAGTCTTAAGTTTGTTGACTCATGGCTACGAGAAGTCTACTATAGCTCCAGATATCAAGACCTCGATCTAAGACAGAGATGTAAGGCAGAGCTGTAAGACAACTTCTCATGCCACTTTCCTGCTTGTGAAATTTTTACACAAAGACGCTTAGCAGAATTCTCCTTTATCTCTTTTACGAGAAATGGAAAATGAGCACTCTCTAAACAAGAAGTTTTATGCCCATTTTCTCTGAGATCAAGTGATCTCTTCTTGATGTCTTGAGAAAATCAAAGCTCTGTTAGCAAGGCAGTGGTGTGTGAGCCACCATTATGCCTGTCACATAGGCATACACACACACAACACACACACACACAATTTTAGTCTACAGGAGGAAGCATGAGGTTCACAAAGTGACTGTCATCTCTCTTCACATTAACTTCCTATTTTTTCCTATTTTTTCACTGGCTCTAAAAATGTTAGAAATGTTAGAGTGCTAATAATCACAGTTAATGCTTCTTTGATCAAGGGTTCTTCTGAAACTGAGGTTCTATTAGAGAATATACCTATTTTTGAGGTGGCTGTTATATCTCTCCATACTCCATAAATAGGGAAAATGAAGAGCAAAGAGAAAATACATGCAGGGAAATAAGATGGTAGATACATAAAATGCATATCAAACATGTTAATCTCTTTTTAAAAGTTGGTCATAATGTTGGCTTTAAACTTCTTGGCAACCAAGAAGAAGAGGAAAATCAATCAAGTCAAGACATTCATAGTATCCATAAGACAGAAATTAACTTCTGACTCACAGGAAACCCGATTAATCTGGAAAAATCCAGAGGTGTTTTCTCCAGGGTTCTGATAAAAGGAACAATGTATAACCCAGTGAATATGGTTCCATTAACTTCTTTACAGCAAACACATTGCAGCATTTCTCAGGGGCAATTTCCTATGAGCTCCTTCAATTTTAACAATAGCAAACCACATAAACATGATTCAGAAAACACAATTTTTGGTCAAGCACCATAGACCTGGTAAATCCCGAAACAAGAAGGATAATAGAAAAATATATAATAAATCTATCTTCCCTTTCCTCCTTTGAAAATTCATCTTCATAAATGAGAGTAACAGACGCAGGAAATGTACAAACAAATCTATCTGGCCTCACAATTGACAGTACATTTGGTCAGTTTTGGTTAGTTTATTACCTTTTAGTTCTCAAGATCTCAACAAGCTAATATTTTTCTTAGGTTTATGCTAGTGGGATTGCAGCATCTACTAGCAACACTTAAAAAAAATTGCAATAGAACAGAGACCATAAGATTCAAGTAATTCTCAGAACAAACTGGAGTTGCCATTTGACTTATTATTTTTAAAAATTTACTTTCTTATATATATTTCCTAAAAATAAATTAAAGATTTTGTCATGAAAGACCCTTCTGAGCAATAGTGTGTCAAAGGATTACCTTTGATCCTGACCACTGACTTTATATCTGTAAGTAATTAAATATTTAGGGAGTTAATTCATTTCCAACCATTAATTTTCAACTCAGGTTAAGTGGTTTGTCTGTTTGACTTCATTTCAAATTATCATGACTTGAACTTAGACATCATTTGGCAAAAGATAAAAATCTCAAGTGTCCAGGAGCCCCAATTATTAATCCCTCTTATGGAGGTAACCATTTAGCCTGCATAAAGGGCATATTTTCAATATAACCTTTTAACCTTCCATGACACATGTAAAGACAAAAATAGACATAATTTATAAGATTTAGGAGATGTGCTATTGTTTTTTAAAACAGTATTTTAATATATAATAAGTGTATATAACCCTTTAAAATTGATCTCTAAGTTTGTTCTACTTGTAAGGACTGTTCTTTTGGAAAATGTCATCATTATTTTAATTAAAAATAACTCAACTTTTTGACTAAATCATTGTCAGCTTATCCATTGCTTGCCTCCAAATTCACCTTAGAAACACAAAAAAAAAATTTTTAAAGAGTTTAAGCAAAAAACCTACTATCTGGTAAAATTAGCAAGTTGGAAATGTAAATAAAGACATGCATACTGATTGCAAAAGGTCACCAAAATTGCAGGTGCAAAAATGCAGGTGCAAACAATTAACCTCTTGAGCAGGAAACTGGCTGATTGCAGGTGCAATTAGTGAAATGCAGAATAAAGAAGGAATGGTGGAGTTGAAAATTTAATCTCAAATTGTATGAGTTTTCAAACTACATTGCAGTCAAGTTAAAAGTATTGTAGAAAGTTCAGAAATAACAGATGTAAAGCTACTGTATCACCTGTTAACCTAAAAGAAATAGAATGCCAGATATCTCTCCAAAAAAAGATGGGTTTCTTTGGGATCAACAAAGAATTGCAATCCAGGGTCTGCAACCAGGGTGAGCAAGTACCTTCATGGCAAAGGAAGAACACTTTTATAGAGAGGAATGAGGAAGTTGGGAGGGCTAAAGTTTCATTGGCTGCATCCTTGCCAAAGAAGAGGAGTCTTTCCTGTTGGGCTCTGCTCTTATCACAGGGTGTGAAAGCTCCCACTTGTGGTCTCCTGACACTATTTAATTGAGGTTTCTGTGTATTAATTTTTTTACATGCTGAAGAAGTAATTAGTAAAAGTTTATTGTGCAAATACCAAAAAGACAGTTTGTAACCTGGGAGCACTCAAACAAAGACATGGAATGAGCCTCAGGGATATACTGTTACAAAGCAGCTTATACAGTGAGAAGGCGGTGACTGTTTATTCTTCATAGTGATTGTTTATAATATTAGACTTTTCTTAAATGATAGAGAATTGGTCAGTGGTTACCTCATATCAACCTTCAGAAACAGTTTAAGCTTTGCTTACAATTTCCAGAGGTGTAAACAAGACATGACTCAGGTCAATTTAGCCTTGCAAAATAAGCTAAACTAAGTTTGGCTTGTATGACTAAACTGGTTTCGTCTGCTCAGGGAATTTTCAAGGCTGCTATCCATTTGTTTTTGATTTTATCAGTATCAAAAATTACCTTGCTAACATTTGGCTTTCATAGCATCTGTCTATTTTGTAGTAGTAAAGAAAAGTAATGCTGTTAAGAAAAGCCATAGGATTTTCAAATAAGGTTTTAATTCCTCAGGAACAATGTTTCTGTATACCTGATCATAACAAAAGTTAATAAAAGAATAAACTTGATGTCTGGATCAGGGCTTACTACCAATTTGAAGAACTGAGACCCAATAGACAAAATCCATTTCTCCCCTGTTCCAGTATTTCCTAGTTAACTATTTATTTTTTTTAATGAAATCATCAATATAGGGACTTCTGGAAAGAGCATAACTGTGTAAATTTTTATCTATCCCCTTTCCTTCCAGTAATTCAAAAGAAAAAATTCCCATTTTGAAAGAAAGTTGAAGAAAGACTTAATTCAGGGATTTCAAAATAAGAGTAAGTTCTATTAAAAACATCTGGAATAGGGCAAAAAACTGAACTAGAGGAAGTAAACTAAAAAAAAAAAAAAAAAAAGTGGAAAAGGGGCCAAGTGGTGGCAGATCTCAGAAAAGACCAGCAAAACACAGTTCCTGAAGATGAGGGCATGATTATAAAGTATAAATACTGAATCTCTTGTGGACAGTAATAGTTGTGGAAATTGGGGTGAAGAGGGACAGCAAGAGAAGCCCTCCTGGGCACAAAACCATAGGGAAAGAAGAGGCAGATCCACACAGAGTTTAACAAAGTTGTATTTGCAAGATGTTTCCTTTGCAAACCAAAGGAAGGAAGCTTTGTTTTGTGAAGTCAGGAAGGTGATCCTGGTATCCTACCTTCCATACCCTCCATGGGATTCTTCTGAAAAGGGCTAGTCAGTCAAGAAAAAGGCAACTCATTTAATAAAGGGTAATAAGAAAAATAGCAAGGACAGCATTAAAAAATATATATCATAAGAAGTTAGAAAAAGGATGCAGAATTTTTAAAAAGACAAAACAATTGCACCCAAAATTTGTTGTTTTGAGAAAGCAGATGAAAATTATAAACTAACATTTCACCAAGAATTTTTAAGAAAAAACAAAGCATCACCTCTTTGAAGGAAAACTAAGCAGCAGAGATGCAAAACCTCAGGAAAGTGATACTAGATAACAAAATGAGATGAAGCAAAAGTGGTAAAATCAGAATGAAGGAGCAGAAATAAACAATATCATTAGAAAAATAAAATAAACAGGGATTTAGGGGCTTCCTTGGTGGCACAGTGGTTAAGAATCCGCCTGCCAATGCAGGGGACACGGGTTCGAGCCCTGGTCCGGGAAGATCCCACATGCCATGGAGCAACTAAGCCCATGCACCACAACTACTGAGCCTGCGCTCTAGAGCCCGCGTGCCACAACTACTGAGCCCACATGCCACAACTACTAAAGCCCACGTGCCTAGAGCCTGTGCTCCACAACAAGAGAAGCCACCGCAATGAGAAGTCTGTGCACCGCAACGGAGAGTAGCCTCTGCTAGCTGCAACTAGAGAAAGCCTTGCCCAGCAAAGAAGACCCAACACAGCCAAAAATAAATAAATAAAATAAATAAATTTATTTAAAAAAAAAACAAAAAAACCCCCAGGGATTTAGGAGCATAAGGGAGAATTACAGTATAAGTAAAAAGAATAAAAATGAGACCAGCAGAAATAAAGATAGAAGACAAAAGCAATAATTACAGAAGATTCGCAAAGGAGGTCCAACATAAGTAAATGTGTGATACTCAGAGAAGAAAACCAGAAAATGTATTATTTAATTATAAGTGTATTTGAAGTACAAAAGTATATTTGAAGATGAAACTCATGATACATTTCAAGAAAAATAAAATAAAACAAAATTTACCTTGTTAGGATATGAAAACTATATTATTATGTTATGAGTGAGGAATAATTGACCTGGAATGGTCAACATCAAGATGCATCATAATAAAATGAAAAAATTTAAGGCAGAATCTCTTAAAGGGTAAAGTTAAAACCAGCATATTTCCCTACAGCCAAATTCAACCAATGAAGACAGGGAAACAACATCTGTGATACTTAAAGAGGAAAAGTGTGAACCAAGGTTTTCTATCTAGCCAAATGGTTTTTCTAGATAACGACTACTGAAAACAATTTGGACCATGCAAGAGTCCAAACTAAATCACACTGAGATATGATTTTTTACATTCTATATCACCAAAAATCCAAAAAAGTATCAACATAACATACAAAAACTAAAAGATAACTGTTATACACTCAATTTATGAGGATAAATTAGTGTATCTCTGTGCAGGTCACTTTAGCAAAATTAATCAAAACTGCAAACACATATCCACTTTAAACAATTCTGTTTCTAGGATTACATTGTTCAAATACCCTTGCATTTTGGAAATAATGCATGAAAAAGTGTTATTTACTCAACATTATTTTTGATAACAAATGATGAAAAATAAAATAAATGTCTATCAAAATAGGACTATTTATATAAACTGTGATTCATCCACAGAATGGAATACTACAAAGCTATGAAAATGAATAGGAAAGCTCTTTATGGACTAATATAGAAAGATTGCTAAGATATATTAAGTGAAAAAAGTACAGAATAATATGAATGTTACTTTATCTTTTGCATAAAATATAGGTTTTATACTAATATTTGCCTACATTAACACAAAGAAGATTAATGATAATGGTTACTGTATTTTCAGGGGAGGTAGCAAGGGCAGTGGGTGAATATGGGACAAAGCTGGGAAGGTACTTTTAACTCTATACTTTTTCCTTTATGTATGTTTTTGAATTTATTAACTTTTTGAGCAAATTACCTATTCAAAAAATTACAGAAATATAAATGAGTTGTCACAAAATTAATGAGTGTTGTTCCAAATATTTTTCTAAGATCAATCAATATACTTTAATATTGAGAATTCTTTCTTTTTAACATCTTTATTGGAATATAATTGCTTTGCAATGGTGTGTTAGTTTCTGCTTTATAACAAAGCTATACATATGCATATATCCCCATATCTCCTCCCTCTTGCGTCTCCCTCCCACCCTCCCTATCCCACCCCTCTAGGTGGACAAAAAGCACTGAGCTTACCTCCCTGTGCTATGCGGCTGCTTCGCACTAGCTATCTATTTTACACTTGGTAGTGTATATATGTCCATGCCACTCTCTCACTTCGTCCCAGCTTACCCTTCCCCCTCCCTGTGTCCTCAAGTCCATTCTCTACATCCATGTCTTTATTCCTGTCCTGCCCCTAGAATTCTTCATCTGTCTTCCTAGGACAGTTTCTTGGTAAAGGAAGATGAGACACTTCAAATATTCATATAATTTTATTGTTTTGTCTCAACTTTTATAAGAGTTTGATGAGATACTTTTTATTTCAATTCTCTGAATAATACCTCACTGTTTTGCTTTAGATTATGTTCTTAGGGATCCCCAAGCTGACTTTAAACACCACGTGGGCAGCAGCTTTGCCTGTTATGTTCATTGCACTTTTCTCACAGTCTGGAAGAGTATCTGGCACATAATCAGGCTCCATATACACTTGATAAAAGAGTGAGTTCCTGTGAGGGTACATGCATAAGGACTTTTAATGCTTTGGGCAAAACAGGCAAATGGGATTTTTCTTTAAGTCAATCTCTGATCCTTTCTGTTAATGAAGCCTCTTCTAAGGCTGTATTCTCATCCACAGGTACTTTCTTACCTCCCAGGGCTTGCTGTTGGTGTAGTCAGCAGTAAACCCAATAAAAATTATTTTTATTTATGTCAACAAGTTGTTCTGATAATCTGGCACATTCTAATATGATAATGGGGTAGGTCTAGAAGGCATACCTAGGTTATTTATGTATTCATTTTAATAAGGGCTTCTGGGACAAGATGCCTATATAATATATATAATATATGTATGTTTATACACATATATGTATCAAATCAAACTTCTTATGTGAGCACTTTCTTTTTTTTGGCATACGATTGGTTTGGTTCAGTGTAACCCTCAATGAAATGACATTTTGTTGGTAAGTCTCACGATAGGACTTACCTGATAGGATCTACACAACCTCATAAGACAACTGATTAGCTACTTAATAACTCTTATTGAAAACCCCCAGAGTAAAATGTAATCAATTTTTCTGTGATTTTTATCGATTATTATTATGTCTACTCTTTGGCCCTTAAAAATATAAGACATGTCCACTGAACAGCCTTTCAAATATTGGAAGGAAGTTGTACCATCTTCTACTAAAGTCTTTTTTTCCCCCAGCTGGTATCCTATGTCTTTTTTTCCTTGTCTTCATTTTATTTCTATATGTTTTAATTTCAGAAAAAACAAGTTTCATTAATTTTGCAAATTTGTGAACATATATATCCTTAAATTTAATTTATGAAATTTTGATTGGTTCTATTTTGGCTAATTTGGCTTCAGAGACATTTTATGCAGAAATTCCATTGAGTCATGAAAATTGGTTTACATGAAAAATGCTAATGCAATTGCACATGCCATCCTAATAAAACCAATTTCCATTTGTATGCTTTCAATATATGTCAAAGAACAGAGCTATAGAAATATTATCACTCTGTAGTTTATTCTTCATTTATGTGCTTGAAATTTGCAGCAACTTAACAAAATAGAAAGCAAAATAACCTTATAGTTCTAAATTTGCTTTAAAATATAAACTCAAGAAACAGAGAAGTACTGATGTCACCAGGTTATAGCTAATAGAAACAAACACTAATGAAGAAGTTACTTTTTAATAAGCAGACCTTGGAAATGCTCTTGAAACTGAATTTGTAAAAGACAGGAAGTAAGTTATTAGATTTAGAAATTTTACAATAAAATCATCTGTTATATATTTTAATGTATCCTTAGTGCTCCCACTAGGTTAAATGGCATGTGTTTTCAAAAATCATTTCTGTATTTTGAAATCTTTGTATATAATGTCTTAAAGTTGTCAACAGTTTGAAAACAATAGATACAGTTCTTCTAAAAGTAGGTTGTGTTTGTGGGAAGCAGAGAAGCAATCATACTGAATAAAATGCCTGGGCAATGACAGCTAAACCCTATAAAGGGAAGAATTCCTGTTCCAAAGGATGTGGTGCCAGCTAGTCAGCTGGTCTGAGGCCCTGCTGGATGCATGAAGCAAAAGAATGGGTTGTGGCTCTAGCCTAGAGCTTTTCAAAGAGAAAAGGAAACAAAGAGACTAGACTTGATAGGCCAACTGTACTATACATCCCAGTGTCTCCAGCAATGGGACCTTTTTTTTTTTTTTTTTTTTCTTTCAATCCCCTCCCTAAAGCCAAGAAAGAAAGGCAGAACCTCTTTAAAGAACTCCCACAGCATATCACTGGGAAACCTTTCCAGGGAAACAAATGACAGGGAGGTCATGGGGGAAAAAAAAAAAAGAAACAGAAAGAGAAGGAGATGGCTTTGGGAGTCTTGGAAAAATATAGCAAATGTTCTACCTTATGTTATACAAGTAGTAGCCAGAGGACAAAAGTTACTGGAGTCTGCTGATACTCCTGGGTGTAGAGACAGCAAATGTCTTAGGACATTTTGTTGATATGTGTAGAAGGATATTTATATCACTCACCCTCTAAGTTTTGATATGAAAAATGGGGGCATTTAAATAGTTGGGCAAAAAAGATCAGCCAAGCTTTGGATTTATTATAGATTCACACATATTCTGATTACCAAATTCTTAATGCAAGGTCAGAAGGAATGAAAGTTGTTTTTAATGATCTAAGAAACAAAGTCAGTAGGAAACCATCTCACAAGGAACTTATTTATTCAACAAGCAGCTCTGAAATATTTCATCTGTACAGGTTGCTATAGTTAAGACATAATCAAAATTTGTCTTGGTCGATTCACTCATTTGTACATTCAACCATTTATTTACAAATTAATTTGAGGAATTACATTTTTTCAAATATTCCAGACAGTAGAATTTGTCCAGTGACATACGTAAAGTTTTTTTTGAATACTATTTTGTAGTATAATTTAATTTTGCAATAAATGTAGAAATTCCTTTACATGGATTCAAATGTCATAATATTGAAGTTTAATACAGTAATGATTTAAGACTCATGTCAATGAGCCTTTACCTCTATCTAATTTTCTTAATTAGGTTCAAACATTGGACACTTGAATATTTACTATATCTTTAGTATACTATATATATACTATGTATATGTTAAATTTTTTACTTTTTCCCACATAAAGAGTAGTATGAAGAGATCACAAAAGATACGAGAAAAGACCATCTAAGGTCTTTAGGTGATGACCACAGAGATGATGTTCTGATATGAAATTTTAATAATATAAAAAGTTTTTAACAATAGAATTTTATTCAAGTTGTAAGGCTGTTTTTCCTATAAAGACTCCTAACCTTGTAATAAAGACAAGAATTCTTTAGAATTCTGCTATAGCAGAGGCTACTACTTATCTAGTAATAGCTGATGTTTTCTTAGTCCTTTTGATAATGTAAATATAAACTTAATTCCATTTTGGTCTCTATATAACAGCAGCTTAGCTTATACCTTAACTAAGGCAAAACTCTGTCATTAGCCAGCTTTTCTAATGGTGAAAAATTATTTAGTCTTTTAGGATTTCAGTGGGTTAATCGCACTCTAAGAATTTTTCCAGCTTGAAATGTCCATGAGCCTAAAACTAAAAGTTGTTATGCAACTGTGGAAAATCATTGGTATTCCTCACTGTAACCATCACAATACCTGAAGGATCAAATTAATTTAGGGAGATAACTGTACTAATATTTTTTTGGTAAGAAAAGTTCCATTGTGAAGTCTACCTCTCTTCTTAGCCCCAATTGAGTGATTGATATTGCCTAAGACCCATTCTTGGAAGCTGTATGACATAAGTGTATTTCAGGATAGATCACTAATTGCCCATAAATAACATGAGTGGTTGGAATAGGAAAGGACCCAGAGAAATATGGACATCAGAAAGCAAACTGAATGGGAATTCCCTGGCAGCCCAGCAGTGGTTAGGACTCCCGCACTTTCAGTGCCAAGGGCCCAGGTTCAATCCCTGGTTAGGGAACTAAGATCCCACAGCTGCATGGCACGGCCAAAAAAAAAAAGAAAAGAAAAAGCAAACTGAAGGAGAAAAACATGGAGAAAAATAGAAGAAAAGTTAAGTAGTGAGACCTTGTATCACTAGAAATAAGAGAGAATAAAAGAGCAAATTTGATATTTGTTATAGAGAATCTTTCGTTCAACACACTAAAAGAAAGAATATAGTCACAGCAGAGAGCTGAGCATATTGTTGGTTTTCAATAAAGCTGTTAGTGACTATTGAGTTCAACTGATTATAGTATATAACTAATGAGGCCACGGCCCAGTCCCCATGTGGTCCAGTTAACTGTGCCCTGTTCCACATCCACACAGCATGCCCCTAACTTTGGCCAGCAGTCTCCAAAATGCATGCTTTTTTATCACAAAAGGGACCAGGTGTATATGGATCAGTAAAAATCTATTCTCAACTGGGAAAAATTCTTAAGGCAGATGGTAGGTCAGGAATGTCACTTTAGCATATAAAGGATGGCATGTGTTCTTATTTTGAAAAGTAAAGCGCAGATTTGTCAGTTATCCAATTGTAATTGAATATCTGGGCTAGAAATCCAATCAAGTTTAGTTTAGTCGGTCAACATGCAGGTTTATGTGATTTACTAAAGGCACTACCACTTCAGGGTCTCAAACTAAAATGACTTTGGTAACCAAAGAGATACTCTGGCCTTCTGGATGACATAGGGAGTGGTGGAAATGGTAGCAAATTGGGCAGTTAATGCTATACCTAATGTGATTGAAAAATGTAATAAGAAAAACTTATTCACCAAATTCCTGACTTATTTGTGTCTGTTATCCAGAGGAATAAAAAAAATCACATTGCAGATGGGTCTTAAGTGCCTGACGATAGAACAAAATATGTTGATTTAATAAAAAACATTCACAATACTTAGTATTTTTTATTGTAATTATTTGTTTGAATGTGTATCACCTCACTAGATATTGAATTCCATGAAGAAAGCACGATGTCTTGCTTATCTTTTCTATCCTAGAGCATAATATAAAATATGGCACCCCATCATCCATGAATGGTAAAATTTTCCTAATGCATGGCTATAGTGTAAATGCAAGATTATATAACAGTCTCAATTATCTATAATATTAATTTCACTTTCCTAAACATATTTAAAATCTCGTGTGTTAGAAGTTTATTAGAACAAATAGATATAATTAGTTATGCAAAATCATATTCCCAGTAGACAACACAAAACTAAGTTAATTTAATCCATATAAATTACAACAATTGAAAAATAAATTTACTCTTACTTCAACTAGACTTTATCAAGGAAATTAAATGGACTTCAGTTTAGTGTACATCTCAACAGAAACATTAAGAAAAGTATTTGCTTAGTTGCTAGATTTTATGTTAAAGCAGATGAAGATAAAACAGAAATAAACAGTAATTAAATTACACAGAAATTTCTGGATGAAATAAAACAATTCTTTACAGTTTCTAGGTAATGCCAAAAGTGTTCCTGGCAAGAAAAGCATAATTAACAGCAGTGTTAAAGCTTTTCTTTACATTCTTTTGGCAATTGAGTCTGCTAAGTTGAAAGCTGTTGCGTATTTGAGTTTCATATTAATTTTCATTTCACTTGACTGCTTTTTACTGTTTTGCAAGCATGAAACAGGGAAGTCTGGGTTCAACACAACAAATTACTGTACAAAATAAAAGATTGCTACCCAAGCAGCTTTGTGTTTCTACTGGGTTTGTCATGCTGTGAGTAAAAAAGAAAAAAAAAGAAAAAAGAAAAAGAAGTGTTGATTCTTTTAGAGGCATTTCAGCACCAGGTCTGCACTATCAAAAATAGTCCTCGAACATAGAGTTATCTAGAAATTCAGCAGTTTGCAAACAAGTTCACTAGGGAGTAGTTTTTTCACACTAAAATATTTTTGTTCCACATCAGCAAGTCCTTGAGGAGAGCCTGCTGGCTCCAAAGGCCTGCAGTTCGCTGTCAAAATAGCAGAGCAATAATATTTAGCTAATATTTAGCTAATATTTGTGCTAACAGGGAAGCCATGATATATCTACTCTTTATGGTGACTATTACATTTGACCAAAGATGGCTTAACCACTAGGATTGAAAGGCAGGACTTCATTATAAATCTTAACTTCTTAACCTTTGATACCTTTTATTATTATTATTTAGAAGTGCTAATTATACACGCCACCTATTCTTTTCTTAGGCATTGATCACAAAATATAGAATGAAAGATGACTGATTTCCAAAAATAAACACATTCTAGTCTTTGTGATTGTGCTTATTGTGTGTGTGTTTATGCAGGTGTATGTACTTACCATCAGTACTGTGTTTTGTTTAAGAGTTGGCAATGATAAAATTAAAGCAAAGAGAATCTTGCTGCGAGGGTATTATTACCTGAGTCTATTAGTTCTCTGCAGTATTAGAAACGGAGTTATTGCATAATAATATTCTTAAAGTCATTAGAATATTTCAGCTTCCCTTTATCTATGTCAGTTTCTTCCTCCATATTAATGTAGGTTTCAATAATTATATGTTAATCTAATTAATTCATATTACCATGGGTAATCTAAAATATTTTAAGTTTTTGACCTTTAAACTTTTTACTTCAGTGCATTTATGTTTTTCACTGAAAACCTGCAAGAGAACAGGTATGTAAAAAATATGACTCTAATAAACAAGGGAATAGCAATTCTTTATTGAAGGAGTTTTTGTATCGGCAGCTATCCAGATGGCAAATAGTTGTTTAAAGATTTACTCGTTAGTGAAATGAAATGGTATCAATTTAATTCATTCCCATTTCATATTTCCTATGTTTCAAAACAACTTTTTAATACATGCTCTAAAAGATTCTCTGGAGCTCTTGTGCTGTAATTTGCTTTCTTTTTCTAACTAGAGATAAATGAATAAAGTCATACCGGATGAGGTGTTGGGCTCCTCCTAAAATCTTCCTATTCATTTGTTTGAGTTTGGCTGTAAATTTCAGTGACTGCAAAATCACACCACGTGCATCACTAGCAGGACTCAGGGGCTGAGATGTGTTAATGAAAGAGACCTTAAGTGTCAGATGGCAGATGCATCCCAAGACTATTTAAGGCGACTAAGAGCCTGTCACAGTGGGAGAAACTGCTGTGTAGTGCTAGGTTTATCTTGAGACATTCAGACAGGGAGATAAAACGCATATTAATCCCTAAGGATAAACAGTTCTTGCTATTGTACTGGATAAGCATCTGTTTTGTCAAATTTAGCCTAAATGTCGGCAAATGGAGAGAAATCAGTGCTGAATTACTGGATCAGGGCTGGGGGCTGAGAGAAGGAAGTTAAAAGAGTAATAGATGGTGCGCACCACACTTTGGCAATATGTCCCAGTGCTGTCCTCTTCCAACTTTACTGATGCATCTGCATTTTGGGTAGCCTTAAATAAAGCTGATATTTTCATTCTCTTCTAACGCCTTTTTGCCCAGGACCTACCAAGGGGAATCTAGCGAGCAAGAGGGTAATGGACATATCTGAACCAACAAGCATCAGGACCCTTCACATACAGTTTTTAAATTAATTTTTATTGGAGTATAGTTGTTTTACAATGTTGTGTTAGTTTCTGCTGTACAGCAAAGTGAATCGTTTTACATATACCTATATCCCCTCTTTTTTAGATTCCCTTCCCATTTAGGTCACCACAGAGCATTGAGTAGAGTTCCCTGTGCTATACAGTAGGTTCTCATTAGTTCTCTATGTTATATATAGTAGTGTATATATGTCATTCCCAATCTCCCAGTTCATCCCACACCCCTCCCCTTCCTTGGTAATGAGAAGTTTGTTTTCTACATCGGCACATACAGTTTCTTGAGGTTGAGGATGTTGTATTGTTTTGTACAATTTTTCTATAATGTCCAGCCCCATATTAGGAAAAATAAGTACTACATAGATCTTTGTTGAATGAGAATCCCAAGGATTATGAGGTTTTTACCTTCTAAGGCCAACAGTTGTCGTTTGTTATTTTTACTTTTTCTAAAAAGGAACATTGCAAAAATCAGACCATAAGCCTTTAGATGAAGCAGAACAAAGAGTTTTAAATTATTTAACCATATTCTGGTCCTCAATCTCAAGCATCACCTACTTTTACTGAATCTTTCCAAAAAAGCTAAATAAACATACCTTACCTTATGTTACAATATAGGAACAACTTTAGCCTTGGGGGCATCACCATAGGTCACTGTTACCACCAGCAAAAGGCAAGATTTGGAACACAAATCCAAATAATTACCCACTTGTTTTGAATACTACCTTAACTGTTCTGCTTAGAGAAAACATTAGATGACTTCTTACATTTCCTTTCAATTATGATTATTTCATAACGTTAAATTTAGAGCATAGGGGATTTTTAAAATACTGGCTAAATTTCCATTCAAACAATGCATTTTTAGAAAATGTGTCAAAATGAGTCTTTAGAAGCTGTGGCTACTTTTGCAAGGTTAATTCCGTAAGCACCCAGTTGATAGATGCTGTATCAAGGCTTCAGATACTAGATATGGAGCAAATATTTTCAGTGGTTTAGATCAATTTCCACTTATATGATGTACATATCAACAGTATTCTATTTTTCAAGAAGGCTTCTGAATACTTCTTCTTAGTCTTCTTTCCCAAAGGCAAATGTAAGGATAATTCTAGAAGACAGAATCAAAATATTTTTTTAATACTGATTTCAAATCCTTTGTAGATCATGGACATTTTCTCCTCACTGCCTGTGGGGATTTGTTTCACAGCTGAGCTTCTGTCTGACAGATTTCCCTATAAATTCTGTATTGCTTATGGTGGCAGCCATCTCCAAGATGGCCCCCCAAGGAAACTTGCTACCTGATATTAATTCCCTTGTGTAGTCTCCTCACAAATTGTATCAGGATTGCGCTGTGTGACCAGTAGAATGTACATGTGGTTAAATAAATTGTTACTTCTACCCGATTCTCCTGGATTGCTCACTTAGGGGGAAGCCAGCCACCATGTCAAGCAGCACTATTGAGATATACAAGTGGCAAGAAACCAAAACCCCCTACTAAGAGGAAGAACCAACTTGCCAGCCATGAATAAGCAATCATGCAGTTGGATCCTCCAGGCATAATCAAGCTTGTAGATGACTGCAGCATCCACATCTTGACTGTAACTTCATGAGATACCCCATGCTAGAACCAGCCAGCTATTCCCAAATTCCTACTCCACAGAAACCATGAAATAATAAATGTTTATTTTTGTTTAAAGTAATTAAATTTTGATGTAAATCATTATACAGCAATAGGTAACTAAAACACCCACCCAACAAACTGCTTTCTGAAAGATTTGAAGGAGTTATCTTTTAAGGATTTTTGTAGGGAGTGGAATAACATTCTAGGTTTGAGAAAATCTTGGTATACAAATAGTCACTGCTGGGGTCAATGGGATAATTCCTCCCAGAGTGAAAAAATGATTTTCCCTGATATAATGAAAGAAAAATCTTTCCTCATCTTCTTCTTCTTTTTTTAAAGCACCTCTCAGGTTTATAATTTGGAAAGTTAATATGTTTACACTACTTTAATCAAGTGAGGAAATTCTGCTAACTAGAATCATAGGAATTTTTTAAAGCCCATCACAGTAGGCAGAAAAAATGGTTTCCCAACGATGCCTACATCCTAATCCTTGAAATGTGTGAACATTTCCTACTTGGCAGATATAAGACCTTCTCCCCACCAATTTTACAGATAGGAAACAGGTAGTAATACCACTCAGCTAATGGTGGAGCCATGGGCCCAGAATCACAAGAGGATTATTTCCAGAACTCTGAAACAAAATGGGATTTTCCAGGCTGGATTTTGAAATTGTTTGGTACTGGTGACTTCCTTTTTTTCCTCTTATTTTCTCCCTTTTTGAATGGGAATGTTTATAATTTTATCATATGCCAGACAATCTCTAGAAGCTAGAAAAGGCAAATGAACTCTCCTCTAGATCCCTCAGAAGGAATGTCAACCTTCAACATTTTGATTTTAGCCTAGTGAAACCCTTTATGGACTGCTGACCTCCATAATTATAATGTGTGTGGCTTTGAGACACTATGTCTGTGGTAATTTTTTGCAGTAATGATCGGAAACAAATTCACCCACGTTTCAGAAAAAGTAGTAAAATTTAAGAGGTAATGACTATATAGTCTTTATTTTATTTTGTCTCCTTCAACCAAATCTTAACTAATGTTGAAATGCCAGGCTCAAATATATCACTTCCAAGAAGTCTTTTTAATTCCTCAGTTTCAAAGTGTTCTTATCCTCTGCTCTGAAGATGAAGGCAAGACTTCAAGTTACAGTTAACAATAGACTGTTTTGTACTATCACTTACATTTGTATTTAAAATTATTATTTAACTTGTGTGTGTACTCTTTCACTGTAGTTAAAATATCTGTTGCTTGAGAGGAGACTGGTTTTCATTCAATAAATACTTCTTGATTGGAATTGTTGTAATTTCACTTTTTCTTTGTTGTTGTATTTGTCCATCGAGGTGTAATTTACATTAAAAAATGCACAGGTTTTAAATATTCATTTGACATTTGAATGTTTGTTGAATTTATGCAGCAGTGTAATCACCATGCAAAACAAGATACAAAACATTTCCATCATCCCAAAGTTTCCTTCCTTTCCTAACATCAATTCCTATTCTCCAAGAAGCAGTTACTTTTGACTTTTTTCATTCAAAAAAATGTTTATTATTAGTGGTATCTCATGATATGACTATAATGCAAATTGTTTATCTATTCTCTGGTGCTGATTTAAGGGAGATATTTATTCAATTTTGTCAGACATTGATAACTTTATCAGAACAGCGCTCCAAAGTCTACCATTTTACACCTCTACCAGCAGCGATGAAAATTCGTGGTGTTCTACATTTTTGCCAGTGTTTGATATTGTCAGACTTTTAAATTCTAGCTAGTCTAATGAAAATGAAATAATATTTCATCATTGCTTTATATACACCTTGTATATTTTGGTCCTTTGAAATTTATTAAGTTTTGTTCTTTGGCTCAACATATGATCAATCTTGGTGAATGTTCAATATGCGCTTGAAAAAAATGTGAACCTGGTTTTTGTTGTGTATAGTAATCTTTCCATGCCAAATAAGTTGGTTAATAATCCTACTCAAATCTTCTATGCCATACTAATTTTCTTCTATTTCAAAAAAATCAGTTCCCATGAAGAACATTATATATCCGGCTAGGATTGTGGTTTATCTTTTTCTCTCTTTAGTTCTGTTATTTTTTTAATTTATGTATTTTATTTTATAATAATTTTCATAATAGATATAGCCACATATACTCACACAAACATGTGTATATAAACACACATATGTTTATAAAAGCATACCTACACATATATCTATAAAAATAAGCATAATTTTAAAAATCTGCTTTATTTATGCATGTGAATACCCTTGGTGGTGTTTTTATTTCTTTCTTAACATCCAGAGTTCTGTTTTCTGTCATTTTCCTTCAGCATGAAGAACTAATTTTGTCATATTTTGCAATAAAGTTCTGCTTAGAAGCATATACATTCAGCTTCTATATGTTTGAAAAATGTCCTTATTTTCTTTTCATTTTTGAAGCATATTTTCACTGGATATAGAATTCTCTAAGCCTTTAATAACTCTGTATCATTGCCCTCTGATCTTAACTGTTTTCTAATGAGATGTCTGCCTTAACTCTCATTATTGTTCTGTATGTTATGTGCTTTTTTGTCTTTGCCCAATGATGAAATTTTCTATTCATTTTCACTTTATAGCCATTTAACTATGATGTGCCTAGATAGATTTTATTGTATGTATTATGTGTGAGGTTCACTGACCATCTTGGTTACAACATGCATAGGTTAAAATATTTTCATTAAATTTAGAAAATTCTTAGCCATTATCTTTTCAAATATTCTCTCTATCTTATTCTTGTTCTCATCTCCTTCTGGGAGCTCTATTTCACTGTCTATACCTATATTTCTCTATATATCTGTATATATGTACAAGTCTACAATAATCTAGCAAACACACTTTCTTCCATTTATTCTTCCTTCCCACTAGGAAAGTGTATACTTATATTTGTAATTTTTAGGTCTTGGAAATGCTTTGTGAAGTTAAGCAGTTCTAAGAATAGGATAAATCATAACTTCAAAAGCCAAAAGTGAACCCAACAAAAGAAAAAAAAGTACAAAAATAATAACAAATAATAAATTGGAATGCCTAAGTGAGTTTGATTATTTCTATCTTCATGTCTGGTACCCTTGAGAATGCTCAGAGAAACAGAAGAGATATGAAGTAGGTATATTTCTAAACATAAATGCATGTTCAAAAAATGTAAAGAATGAAACTTTAATTGCAAATTCATTGCAGTGTGGTATGCTTTCACTTTTTTGATGAACTATTACCTTTTTTGTTTGTTTCCACTGAAACCTTCTTAGTTTACATTAATCAAATTACCTCAAAGTAAAAGATAATGTACTTGGAATTTAATGATTCTATGAAATATACAAATTTTGAAATGCCTCTCTGGGGTGGTTAAATGATCCTTCATCTCAGCCAAGCACAAAATACTTTGTTAGTCAATAACAGAATATCTCTAAATAGAATGACAAAAAGTCCTCAAATGACTGAATTTGCTGTTCCTTATTCTCCATTATTGAATTAACCCAAGCACAGATTTTAAATAAAAACAAATATATCATGTGGGATAATCAAAATCACTACACTAAGTAGTTCTCTGTTTTTAAATAAGGCTAAGGTATAGAATCCTGGAATGAACTAAAATTTCATTACTAGCAACAATCATATTTATGAAATAGTTATACGAATATTATATGAAAATAATAGTCAATTAAGAATTGACTATTAAGGGTAGATACTAACAACAGTACTATAAATTCTATTTTAAAATTTTATACTCAGCCTTGAAGGGGGAATGACAGAATAGGTGTCAAGGACCTATGTGCCTATTTAAAACTGAAAGAATGATGGGTATTGTATACAATCATTGAGATGCAATTTAACTGAATCAGAGGTGAATAAAAGACCCAATTTGGGTAGGTTTTGTTCACAAGGAAACTAGAACTGGGAGTGAGAGATATCTAGCATGGAAAGATGGAGGAACCTTATGTATAGGGAGAAAGAGAAAAATGAGAGATACAAGGAATGCGCAAAACTGAGCGAGTTCTGATGACATCTGAGTTTTAAGTTATTTCCGATGATCCAGCACTATCCTGAGCCTACCTGTAAAATGTGCTTGGATTTTTAAGATACATTCCACATGTTTAAGTTAGCATTAATGGGTGCTAAAGATAAATTGAGGACCATTCAAATGTTCAGTTTATTCTAGTATATGTCAACTTCAACGGGGCAGTGCCATGCCGAAAGTGGTTAGGAGTGGCTCCACTGACAGGAGGAGATAGGGGAAAGGTTTATATAGAGAAAATGCAGAAGGAAAGCAAAGCAAAAAAGAAAAAAAAATTCTTGGTTAGAGATTAAGTGGTTGCCTTGTTTGGGAAAGCCTGGCTGTGATTGGTTGTTCTCAAATTTCACTTTCTCAAATTCAAGTGGACTCTGGCTTAGTGTTTGTGTGTGTGTGTGTGTGTGTGTGTGTGTGTGTGTGTGGTATGCGGGCCTCTCACTGTTGTGGCCTCTCCCGTTGCGGAGCACAGGCTCCGGACGCGCAGGCTCAGCGGCCGTGGCTCACGGGCCTCGCCGCTCCTCAGCATGTGGGATCTTCCCGGACTGGGGCATGAACCCGTGTGCTCTGCATCAGCAGGAGGACTCTCAACCACTGCGCCACCAGGGAAGCCCACTGGCTTAGTTTTTGTTTGGCTTATGGAGGCTACCAAGGCATTGGAGCCACCTCAGTCTAATGGCCTCCTTGTTTAATTACTTTAATATGGGTTTCTGTTATTTGCAACCAAGAGTCCTGAATAATGCAATCACCTACAGCAAGTGAGACTGACGACATTTCCTCTCATAACTGATTTCATCAGTAACACACATGCATCAGTTTGCTCTTTACAGTAATGTTCTGGAAGTCCTTATACAAGGTATCTAGTTCCCTTGATATCATCTACTTCATTCTGTTTTCTTTCTTTCCTTGTTTTTTATTGCCTAAATAATGCACAAATACAGAAAAGCACAAAGAATAATGTTTATAATGCTATTTCCTTTAAAAGAATCTCTGCCCATGTTTCCAGAGATCAATGCCATCAGGAAGTTAGTGTATACAGTTCTGATCTGTGTTTATCCCTTTACATACATGTATATTTACTTGTAACAATTTTACTTTTGAGAGTGAGATTAAAAAAATAGGGATGATAATGGGACTTGATTTTTCACTTTATTTTGTTCTTGATGTCTCTCTCCCTCATTTTCTGTGTGTGTGTGTATGTGTACATGTGTGTGCATCTCTATGTCTCACTATATACACTATTGTTAATTATTCCATTAGTATTCCACATTCTATTCATCTATTTCTCTAATGATAGGCATTTAGTTATTTCCAATTTTTAGTTACTACAAACAATGTTATGATTGATCACCCTCCCTAAGTTCAGCCATCTGCTGTGATTTCTACTACCAGATGATTTTCATCATGGTTCTGAATTTTGCCTTCTAATTGCATGGCTGGCTATTCTCCCATTATCCTTACCTGGACCTCTCCTCATGGGTCTCCCTCATCATGGTAAATGCTTTCAGCACTCAATTCCTGACGAAGGGACTTTGGGAGATTATCTAAGTTGTTATCCTGAAACTGAAGCCTACTTGGCTCTTTCTCAGATCAAATAGTTTGTGCAAGATCATGAATTAAATAAAATCACTATTACCTCTTATGGTTTCTAGTTTTTCCTGCTCAACCAGTGGGTATCAAAGTAAAATTCCAGTTTGTGTGCCGATTTGAAATGGCTTGTCTATTAATTTCTGCTCTCATAAGTTTTTCTCATGATTCTAGTTTAGAAATGAAAGATGCTGTTGTTGTTTTCCCTAATATTTGTTTTTGGTATTGTAGATGGATTCAATTCAAGAGGAAGAAGGCAGCTGGGCATTGTTTGAACAGCAATAGCTTCTCTAGTCTATAATAAAATATTGTGTTTTTTTGACAATTATCTATGGCCAATTCACTCTAAAAAAATATCAGTGGGCATCAGAATCCCAAGACTCTACTTATGACTCTGTTTGCATTATTAGAATCTTGTTATATTTTACCATTGAGTTTATGCCCACAGTTTATCTGTTGGACTCTCACCCAAGATGGTTTAAGATTGTATATCTAAAAACACTTGCCCAGGTCCTGAAACATTTAAATGTGATAAAAATCTATTTTACCTATGTGATTCCCAGCTGAATGCCACTTCAGATATACATCAGCTTCAAAAGAAATTAAAAGATAAGTGACAGGATTACAATCAGATTAGCCTGTCTAGGCAGACAAACGAGATTGCTGAGTTGTCTGAGTGAAGATACTCACTTCCTAGTGAGACCAGTTTACATCACATTAAACAAAAATGAGTTTCCAATGTGTACTATATAATAAAATGGGTAAATGGAAAATTGTACCCTTGTGACTGAATATGAAACAGGGAAACTCTCTGTTATTTTGAAACTATTTGAGAATTTACTGCCTGTCAGAACACTTTATGAGGTATCATAGAAGAAAAAAAGAATTATTCTCTGAGATTTGTTGCTTAAGCTAAAAGAAGTATTTCTTTGATTAACAGAACTCATGAAAGTCAAGAGAGTGAAATACCGAGTGGGGAAAAATCTTGAATCCCAACTTACTCTACATTGTAGAATAGAATAAATATTTAGAGGGTAACTCATGACAAGGGTCACATGTAACCAGAAAAGAGGTACATACATTAACGATTACTAACTAGACAATGTACCAGAATGGGGTGGGCCCAGTTTAAATTAACATGATATCTATAGTGAGCAAAAAAGCTCCTGACTCTATCTGATTCATAAAATACTTTTTATTATATTGCTTAGAGGGAAAAAGAAGAAAAAAAAAGAAGAACAAGGAAAGTTGTATAAGGCAGGTAGAAAATAATTTGGCAATGTTTGTTCAATCAAATGTGATAATGCATTCCTAAACTATTTTCTTTTTCGTTTGTAATTACTTTGGTTATAAAGAAAAAATATTCAGGAAATTAAAATAATTTAAGTGTCTTAATGATTGGACAATAATGTAGGTAGGTGCCTTGATGATTGGACAATTCCATGGTAAGAATGCTCTAGCAGTGAATTTTAAGAATTAAAAAAAGCAAAGTACATGACAAAGCTATTGAAGTTAGAGTAAGGGATATAACAGGAAGGAATGGAGTCTTGTGAAAGTGAACCCTAAATAGGAGAGTTATTTTTACACCACAGTGGAATAACAATTCTCCTAATGTTTCAATCATAAATGCCCATTTTCCCAATCACCAGTTCTGCTTTTTTTTTTTTAATGTCTTATGATTACAGAGCTCCTATACTTCAAGATTTCTTCAAATTGCACAGAATCTTAGGGGAACGTGTCTCAGACCTAGTATGTATTATAGAATAATTTGCTGACAAAAATATTACTAAACATCTCTTTAGAATTTATGATTTTTACTAATGTTTGCATTTTTCACAAAAGGGAAGAAAACTAAAAGATGAAGCATATGTCATTGGCTTAATTTGACCTCCTTAGGGAAAGTGCAGCTTTATCTTTTCTTCACAAAAAAAATGTAAAAGGAAAAGGAAATCCAGGGAAATGATTGTCAGGGAGGAATCTTGGGAAATATTTCAAGTAAACATTTTTCCTCTTCTAAATATAATGCAATACCTTGTAGCCTTATTTTCACAAAAGTTCAGTTGTACATATAACCTAAATATCAGATTGCAACATGCCACCATTTTAAGAAACTCTTAGGTCTCTGGTTTAGATCCATCTTCCTTTAAATTAAGCATAAATATATTTCCAGAAATATGTGAAACACTCCACTAAGTGCTCATCAGGGGAAAGCAACATAAAATTTTGACCAAGCACAATGATCCTCATGAATATGTTTGAGAAATATTGGTATTAATCATTGGTTACTCCTTTTGTATCTGGATATTTAATTTCTAGTAGTTCTTTCCAGAAATCAATAGTTGGCTCAGTTTTCAGTAAATGAGTTTAAATGAAAGACTTTCTAGAGCTAATTCATTTAATTTCTATGTAGTGATGTATTTTATGAGCAGTTTAGAAGTGGGACAACCATCTTGGAATGTATCAGCCTTGAAGAAATAGCCTAAATAATTTATTTCAGTTTTCATGGATCTTTGAATATAAGTCCACATTATTTTTTTCTGGCTCTCTTTTTCTTCTCCTTGTTTCTCTCCTGTTTTTTCCTCTATGTTAGAATTTTCTCATCTAAAAAATGGGCTTAATAATACCTCCTGGTGTGGTTGTTGTGATAATTAAATGAGTAAATCTATGCACAATACCTAGTCTGTTGCCTAACACATAATAAGTGTTCGAACAATATCCATTGCCATTATTCATTTAATTTAGCATAAACCAGGATTATTACCCATAAAGTAAAGTCAACTATATAATGCTAGGTAAAATGTGTGTGTAATAGGGAAGAACAAGTTAATCAATAAAGGGATGTGCCTATAAGCTTAAAGTATACATAATGGCCCATCTCTGGGAACCCTGCCTCCCAGCTACTGAGCGTTAACCTAAAACAACTTTTTTTTTTTTTTTTTTTTTTTTTGTGGTACACGGGCCTTTCACTGTTGTGGCCTCTCCCATTGCGGAGCACAGGCTCCGGACCTGCAGGCTCAGTGACCATGGCTCACGGGCCCAGCCGCTCCACGGCACGTGGGATACTCGCGGACTGGGGCACGAACCCGTGTCCCCTGCATCGGCAGGCGGACTCTCAACCACTGCGCCACCAGGGAAGCCCTAAAATACCTTTGTTTAGCTCACAGGAACATCCTGACCAGGCCCACTTGTGAATGGCTGCAGGAAGATAGAAATTAACACATCCCCACTGGAGTCTGGCTGGAACCAAGACTTTACCCCCTCCCCTTTTAGTATAAAATAAGCCTGAACTCTAACTTCGGGAAGATGGTTCTCTGCGACACTAGTCCACCATCTTCTGGGTCTGCTGACTTTCTGAATATAGCCACTATTCCTTGCCCCAACAACTCATCTCTTGATTTGCTGGCCTGATCTGTGGCGAGCAGTACAAGCTTGGACTCCATAACATGTGTAGTGGTACTGTTACAGGATTAACTGAGATAACTAATGGTTATTTTTTCCCAATGTGTGTCAAATAGTGTTCATTTTGCACAACTTATACACCAAGGTAGACTTATTTGAGATGCCCTTGTGATTTAAAATCTTCTCAAATTATAGGTTGCCCACCATACTGAAGGAGTAAAAGTTATTTAGTCTATAATTTCTCCAGGGCTTTGTTTTTGGGTCCCCTAAATAATCTCTTTCTCTCTCTCTTGCTCTCACTTTCTCGCTCTTTTATCTTTCATTTAAAATTGCATTTCATTCTTTATATTTCATTTAATTCAATTGGTTGAAAGATTCTATGTTTGTAAACCACTATCTGGAGCCAAAAATTCAGCTAGGAATTAGAAATTCTTAAGATTACTCTGCTATATTTTAACTTAGCCAAATTCCACTCCCCATTCTAGGCTTCTGTGCTATTTTCTCAAGATAGGACTTGTGTCATTCTGATTTCATCTGTCTTTTGAAATACAAAGTTCAGGGAATGCTTTGTTTTATCGATCAGTTTCTTCTTCATTTCATGTTTTATGTGTGGTGCTGTTTGGTTCAGTACCATGACTTCAGCAGGAGATAACCGTGGTCTTAGATTTGTCATTCACTATTCTAAATTGTAAAAAATTGGCCCTGCAAAGCAGATTCAGAGCTACTTCCTGGAAAGTACCTTGGGCAATATTAAACATAGTTTTTCTCCTTGGTTATGTGCCTTCTGAATTCACACTTAAAACCAAAACATTTTTGTCTATCTGAATATCTGAGTCTCTAGTTAGTTCCCATGTGATGAGTTGCTTAAATCAATAGGAAACTCCTCAATAAATAGTGAATTATTATTTCTCTGTGATTCACTGATTATGAGAGGGCATGACTGTGTGATTGCTAATTTTTTTCACATTTTTTGAGTTCATTGTGTTTTAAATTATCACCTTGACCCTTACATATGCTATTAGAAATTTTCCTTTTGTTAGTAAACCTCTTGGTTTAGGTTATGTTATTCATTATGTTATTCATTCCCAATTCCAAAAAGAACAAAAACAAAAACAAAACAAAAGAAAAGCAAAAACAAAAAAAAAACTTGGTTTAAGAGATGATTTGCATTGACTATATTATGTAAATTTCCTTTCTTTTAAAAATTGTTTTGGAATAAATATGAAACTTATTCCCTCTGTGTGCCAGGTTATTAAACCCTTGAGACATAATTAGGTAGAATAAGGTTCCAGCTGGTAAAGGAACTGTTAATGTTTAGCTCAAAAATAAGGGACTCTTGCAGAGAGTTTCAAGGAGTATAATTCTCTGATTCTTACATAAAGGAAGTCCTTGAAACTTCCTAAATTTCTTCTTTAAGAGAATGACTCAATACACTCATTGTAGTATTCCTTATTGTGGAATACTGTGCAGCATTTAAAAGGAATGATGTACATCAGGATGTAGAATCATAAAATATTTCCAAGAAATAGTGTGTAAAAATAAGAAGTTGCAGAAAAATATATAACAGTGATATTATTCATATTATATAAACATTATATATATACATTTTACATCTATCAATCTATCTATAATCTATCTATCAATCTAATCTGTCACAAACCAAAATAGTAAGAATTTATTTGTGGATGCACAGATATGTGTGTAAATGTAGAAAGATCTCAGTAAGAATACTCAACTAATGAATATGGAGCAGGGCCGGTAATAGAGGAATGAGGAGATGTGTGGGATTGCAATTGGGAGACAAAGGAGAACAGATTTATTTCTAATACTTGAATTGTTTTTTTTTGCTTTTCAAATTGATCTTTTTAAAAAAAATCTTTATTGGAGTATAATTGCTTTACATATTGTGTTAGTTTCTATTATATAACAAAGTACATCAGCTATATGCATACCTATATCCATATATCTCCACCCTCTTGCACCTCACTCCAACCCTATCTATCCCACCCCTCTAGGTGGTCACAAAGCACCAAGCTGACCTCCCTGTGCGATGCAGCTGCTTCCACTAGCTATTGATTTTACATTTGGTAGTGTATATATGTCAATGCTACGCTCACACTTCATCCCAGCTTACCCTTCCCCCTCCCCGTGACCTCAAGTCCATTCTCTACATCTGTGTCTTTATTCCTGTCCTGCCCCTAGGTTCATCAGAACCATTATTCTATTTTGGATTCTATATATATGTGTTAGCATATGGTATTTGTTTTTCCATTTCCGAGTTACTTCCCTCTGTATGACACACTCTAGGTCCATCCACATCACTACGAATAACTCAATTTCATTACATTTTATGGCTGAGTAATATTCTATTGTATATATGTGCCACATCTTCTTTATCTATTCAACTGTCAATGGACAGGTAGGTTGCTTCCATGTACTGGCTATTGTAAATAGTGCTGCAATGAACATTGTGGTACATGACTCTTTTTGAATTATGCTTTTCTCAGGGTATATGTCCAGTAGTGGGATTGTGGGTCATAGGGTAGTTCTATTTTTACATTTTAAGGAACCTCCATACTGTTCTCCATAGTGGCTGTATCAATTTACATTCCCACCAACAGTGCAAGAGGGTTCCCTTTTCTTCACATCCTCTCCAGCAGTTATTATTTGTAGATTTTCTGATGATGGCCATTCTGACCGGTGTCTGGTGATACCTCATTGTAGTTTTGATTTGCATTTCCCTAACTATTAGTGATGTTGAGCATCCTTTCATGTGTTTGCTGGCAATCTGTATATCTTCTTGGGAGAAATGTCTATTTAGGTCTTCTGCCGATTTTTGGATTGAGGTTTTTTTTTTGTTGTTTTTTTTCATATTGAGCTGCATGAGCTACTTGTATATTTTGGAGATTAATCCTTTGTCAGTTGCTTCATTTGCAAATATTTTCTCCCATTCTGAGGGTTGTCTTTTCTTCTTGTTTATGGTTTCCTTTGCTCTGCAAAAGCTTTTAAGTTTCATTAGGTCCATTGGTTTATTTTAGTTTTTATTTCCCTATTTGTAGATTTTCTGATGATGGCCATTCTGACCGGTGTCTGGTGATACCTCATTGTAGTTTTGATTTGCATTTCCCTAACTATTAGTGATGTTGAGCATCCTTTCATGTGTTTGCTGGCAATCTGTATATCTTCTTGGGAGAAATGTCTATTTAGGTCTTCTGCCGATTTTTGGATTGAGGTTTTTTTTTTGTTGTTTTTTTTCATATTGAGCTGCATGAGCTACTTGTATATTTTGGAGATTAATCCTTTGTCAGTTGCTTCATTTGCAAATATTTTCTCCCATTCTGAGGGTTGTCTTTTCTTCTTGTTTATGGTTTCCTTTGCTCTGCAAAAGCTTTTAAGTTTCATTAGGTCCATTGGTTTATTTTAGTTTTTATTTCCCTTTCTCTAGGATATGGGTCAAAAAGGATCTTGCTGTGATTTATGTCATAGAGTGCTCTGCCTATGTTTTTCTCTCAGCGTTTTAAAGCATCTGGCTTTACATTTAGGTCTATAATCCATTTTCAGTTTAGTTTGTATATGGAGTTAAGGAGTGTTCTAATTTCATTCTTTTACATGTAGCTGGTCAGTTTTCCCAGCACACTTATTGAAGAGGCTGTCTTTTCTCCATTGTATGTTCTTGCCTCATTTGTCATAGATTAGGTTATGATACATGCTTGGGTTTATCTCTGGGCTTTCTATCCTGTTCCATTGATCTATAGTTCTGTTTTTGTGCCAGTGCCATACTATCTTGATGATTGTAGCTTTGTAGTAGAGTCTGAAGTCAGAAGCCTCATTCCTCCAGGTCTGTTTTTCCTTCTCAAGATTGCTTTGGGTATTTGGGGTCTTTGGTGTTTCCATACAAACTGCAATTTTTTGTTCTAGTTCTGTGAAAAATGCCAGTGGTACTTTGATAGGGATTGTATTGAATCTGTAGATTCCTTTGGGTAATACAGTCATTTTCACAATGTTGATTCTTCCAGTCCAAGAGCATGGTATAACTCTCCATCTGTTTGTATCATCTTTAATTTCTTTCCTCAGTGTCTTATAGTTTTCTGCATAAAGGTCTTTTGTATCCTTAGGTAGGTTTCTTCCTAGGTATTTTATTCATTTTGCTGCAATGGCAAATGGGAGTGTTTCCTTAAATTCTCTTTCAGATTTTTCATCATTAGTGTTTAGGAATGCAAAAGATTTCTGTTCATTCATTTTGTATCCTGCTACATTACCAAATTCGTTGATTAGCTCTAGTAGTTTTCCGGTAGCATCTTTAGGATTCTTTATGTATAATATCATGTCATCTGCAAAAAGTGACAGTTTTACTTCTTTTCTGATATAGGATTCCTTTTATTTCTTTTTCTCCTCTGATTACTCTGGCTAAAACTTCCAAAACTCTGTGGAATAAGAGTGGTGAGAGTGGGCAACACCATCTTGTTCCTGAGCTTTTTTTTTTTTTTTTTTTTAACATTTTTATGAGAGTATAATTGCTTACAAGGTTGTGTTAGTTCCTGTTCCTGATCTTAGAGGAAATGTTTTTAGTTTATCGCAATTGAGAACGATGTTGGCTGTGGGATTGTCATATATGGCCTTTATTATGTTGAGATAGGTTCCCTATGTCTACTTTCTGGAGAGTTTTTTAATCATAAATGGATGTTCAATTTTGTCAAAAGCTTTGTCTGCATCTTTTGAGATTATCATATGGTTTTTATCCTTCGTTAGTATGGTGTATCACATTGATTTGCATATATTGAGAAATTCTTGTATTCCTGGAATAAACCCAACTTGATCATGATGTATGATCATTTTAATGTGCTGCTGGATTCTGTTTCCTAGTATTTTGATGAGGATTTTTGCATCTATGTTCATCAGTGATATTGGCTTGTAATTTTCTTTTTTTGTGACATAGTTCTCTGGTTTTGGTGTCAGGGTGATGGTGGCCTCATAAAATGAGTTTGGGAGTGTTCCTCTCTCTGCTATATTTTGGAAAAGTTTGAGAAGGATATGTGTTAGCTTTTCTCTAAATGTTTGATAGAATACACCTGTGAAGCCATCTGGCCCTGGGATTTTCTTGTTAGAAGGTATTTAATCACAGTTTCAATTTCAGTGCTTGTGATTGGTCTGTTTATATTTTCTATTTCTTTTTATTCAGGCTCGGAAGGTTGTGCTTTTCTAAGAATTTGTCCGTTTCTTCCAGGTTGCCCATTGTATTGGCATATAGTTCCTTGTAGTAATCTCTCTTGATGATTTGTATTTCTGCAGTGTCAGCTGTTCCTTTTCCTTTTTCATTTCTAATTCTGTTGAGTTGAGTCTTCTCCCTTTTTTTTCTTGATGAGTGTAGCTAATGGTTTATCAATTTTGTTTTTCTTCTCAAATAATCAGCTATTAGTTTTATTGATCTTTGCTATTATTTCTTTAATTTGTTTTTCATTTATTTATGGTCTGATCTTTATGATTTCTTTCCTTCTGCTAACTTTGGGTTTTGCTTGTTTTTCTTTCTCTAATTTCTTTAGGAGTAAGGTTAGGTTGTTTATTTGAGATGTCTTGAGGTAGCATTGTATTGGTATACACTTCCCTCTTAGAACTACTTTTGCTTCATCCCATAGGTTTTGGGTCATCGTGTTTTCATTGTCATTTGCTTCTAGGTATTTTCTGATTTCCTCTTTGATTTCTTCAGTGATCTTTTGGTTATTTAGTAGCGTATTGCTTAGCCTCCATGTGCTTGTATTTTTTAGTTTTTTCCTGTAATTGATGTCTAGTCTCATAGCACTGTGGTCGGAAAAGATACTTGATATGATTTCAATTTTCTTAAATTTACCAAGGCTTGATTTGTGTCCCAAGATATGATCTATCCTGAAGAATGTTCCATGAGCACTTGAAAAGAAAGTGTATTCTGTTGTTTCTGGATGGAATGTCCTATAAATATCAATTAAGTACATCTCGTTTATAGTATCATTTAAACCTTGTGTTTCCTTATTTATTTTCATTTTGGATGATCAGTCCATTGGTGAAAGTGGGGTATTAAAGTCCCCTACTATTATTGTGTTACTGTCAATTTCCCCTTTTATGGCTGTTAGCATTTGCCTTATGTTTTCAGGTGCTCCTATGTTGGCTGCATAGATATTTACAATTGTTATATCTTCTTCTTGGATCGATCCCTTGATCATTATGTTGTGTCCTTCCTTGTCTCTTGTAATAGTCTTTATTTTAAACTCTATTTTGTCTGATATGAGAACTGCTACTCCAGTTTCTTTTAATTTCCATTTGCATGGAATATCATTTTCTATTCCCTCACTTTCAGTCTGTATGTGTCCCTAAGTCTGATATGGGTCTCTTGTAAACAGCATATATATGGGTCTTGATTTTGTATCCATTCAGCAAGCCTGTGTCATTTAATCCATTTACATTTAAGGTAATTATCGGTATGTATGTTCCTGTTACCATTTTCTTAATTGTTTTGGATTTGTTATTGTAGGTCTTTTCCCTCTCTTGTGTTTCCTGCCTAGAGAAGTTCCTTTAGCATTCGTTGTAAAGCTGGTTTGCTGGTGCTGAATTCTCTTAACTTCTGCTTGCCTCTAAAATTTTAATTTCTCTGTCAAATCTGAATGAGATCCTTGCTGGGTAGAGTAACACAGGTTGTAAGTGTTTCCCTCTCATATTTTAAATATGTCTTGCCACTTCCTTCTGGCTTGCACAGTTTCTGCTTAAAGATCAGCTGTTAACCTTATGGGGATTCCCTTGTATGTTATTTGTTGCTTTTCCCTTGCTGCTTTTAATATTTTTTCTCTGTATTTAATTTTTGATAGTTTGAGTAATATGTGTCTTGGCATGTTTCTCCTTGGATTTATCCTGCTTGGGACTCTCTGTGCTTCCAGTTTTGATTGACTGTTCCTTTCCCATGTTATGGAAGTTTTCAATTATAATCTCTTCAAATATTTTCTCAGTCCCTTTCTTTTTCTCATCTTCTTCTGGGACCCCTATAATTTGAATGTTGATGCATTTAATGTTGTCCCAAATGTCTCTGAAACTGTCCTCAATTCTTTTCATTCTTTTTTCTTTATTCTGCTCTGCAGTAGTTATTTCCACTGTTTTATCTTCCAGGTCACTTATCCGTTCTTCTGCCTCATTTATTCTACTATTGATTCCTTCTAGAGAATTTTGAATTTCATTGATTGTGTTGTTCATCATTGTTTGTTTCCTCTTTAGTTCTTCTAGGTCCTTGTTAAATATTTCTTTTATTTTCTCCATTCTATTTCCAAGATTTTGGATCATCATTACTATATTATTGTGAATTCTTTTTCAGGTAGACTGCCGATTGCCTTTTCATTTCTTTGGTCTGTTGGGTTATTACCTTGCTCCTTCATCTGCTGCATGTTTATCTGTCTTCTCATTTTGTTTAACTTATAGTATTTGGGGTCTCTTTTTCACAGGCTTCAGGTTAGTAGTTCCCATTGTTTTTGCTCTCTGCCCCCAGTGGCAAAGATTATGTAGGCTTCCTGGTAGAGGGGACAGGTTCCACTTTTTTGGTGGGTTGGGCTGGTCTTATCTTTCTTGTGGGCAGGGTCGCGTCCGATGATGTGTTTTGGGGTGTCTGTGAACTTAGTATGATTTTAGGCAGCCTCTCTGCTAATGGGTGGATTGCCTTCCTGTCTTGCTTGTTGTTTGGTATGGCACATCCAGCACTGGAGCTCGACGGCTGTTGGGTTGGGCTGGGTCTTATCATTGAGACGGGCATCCCAGGGTGAGCTATCACCGATGATAATACATGGGGCTGGGAGGTCTCTGGTGGTCTAGTGTGTTGAACTCAGCTCTCCAACCTTAGAGGTTCAGGCCTGACACCAGGCCAGAGCACCACGACCCTGTCAGCCACATGGATCAGAAGAAAAGGAGAAAAAAAGAAAGAAAAAAATTAAAGCAAATAATAATAAATAATAAATATTCTTAAAATAAATAGATAAAACATAGACCACTGGGCAGACAGCAGAAGCAAGGAGAACTACACTTCTGCCGCCTGTGGAAGGAAAACTACATTCACAGAAAAATATACAAATGAAAAGGTGGAGGACTTTGTACCAGATGAAGAAACAGGATAAAACCCCAGAAAAACAACTAAATGAAGTGGAGATAGGCAACCTTCCAGAAAAAGAATTCAGAATAATGATACTGAAGATGATCCAGGACCTCGGAAAAAGAATGGAAGCAAAGATTGAGAAGATGCAAGAAATGTGTAACAAAGACCTAGAAGAATTAAAGAACAAACAAACAGAGATGAACAATACAATAACTGAAATGAAAATACAGTAGAAGGAATCAATAGCAGAATAACTGAGGCAGAAGAACGGATAAGTGACGTGGATGAAAGAATGGTGGAATTCACTGCTGCACAACAGAATAAAGAAAAAAGAATGAAAAGAAATGAAGACAGCATAAGAGACCTCTGGGACAACATTAAACGCAACAATATTTGCATTATAAGGATTCCAGAAGGAGAAGAGAAAGAGAAAGTACCCAAGAAAACATTTGAAGAGATAATCGTCAAAAACTTCCTTAACATGGGAGAGGAAATAGCCAGCCAAGTCCTGGAAGTGCAGAGAGTCTCAGCAGGATAAACCCAAGGAGAAACATGCAGAGACACATACAAATCAAATTGACAAAAATTAAAGGAAAAAGAAAAATTATTGAAAGCAACAAGGGAATAACATACAAGGGAACTCCCATAAGGTTAACAGCTGATTTCTCAGCAGAAACTCTACAAGCCAGAATGGAGTGGCAAGATATATTTAAAGTGATGAAAGGGAAGAACCTACAACCAACATTAATCTACTCAGCAAGGATCTCATTCAGATTCAATGGAGAAATCAAAAGCTTCACAGACAAGCAAAAGCTAAGAGAATACAGTACCACCAAACCAACTCTCCAACAAGTGCTAAAGCAACTTCTCTAAGTGGAAAACACAAAAGAAGAAAAGGATTTACAAAAACAAACCTGTAACAATTAAGAAAATGGTAATAGGAACTACGTATCAATGATTACCTTAAATGTGAATGGATTAAACACTCCAACCAAAAGAAACAGGCTCATTGAATGGATACAAAAACAAGACCCATATATATCTTGTCTACAAGAGATCCACTTCAGACCTAGGGACACATAGAGACTGAAAGTGAGGGGATAGAAAAAGATATTCCATGCAAATTGAAATCAAAAGAAAGCTGTAATTTGTAAAGCAATACTCATATCAGATAAAATAGACTCTAAAATAAAGAATGTTACAAGACACAAGGAAGGACACTACATAATGATTGGGGGAACAATACAAGAAGATATAACGATTATAGATGTATATGCACCCAACATAGGAGCACCTCAATACGTTAAGGCAACTGCTAACAGATATAAATGAGGAAATCGACAGTAACACAATAATACTGGGGGACTTTAACACCTCATTTAAACTAATGGACAGATCATCCAAACAGAAAATTAATAAGGAAACACAAGCTTTAAATGAAACAATACACCAGGTAGACTTAATTGATATTTTTAGGACATTCCATTCAAAAACAGCAGATTACACTTTCTTCTCAAGTGCACATGGAGCATTCTCCAGAAGAGATCACATCTTGGGTCACAAATCAAGCCTCGGCAAATTTAAGAAAGTTGAAATCATATCAAGCATCTTTTCCAGTCACAATGCTAGGAGGTTAGAAATCAATTTCTGGGAAAAAAAAATGTAAAAAACACAAACACATGTAGGCTAAACAGTATGTTACAGAATAACCAAGCGATCACTGAAGAAATAAAAAAAAAAAACTAGAGAAAAATTACAACGAATATACGATGATCCAAAACCTATGGCATGCAGCAAAAGCAGTTCTAAGAGGGAAGTTTATAGCAATACAAGCCTACCTCAAAAAAATAAATGAAAAACAAATTAAAGAAATGATAGCAAAGATCAATAAAACTAAAAGCTGGTTCTTTGAGAAGATAAACAAAATTGATAAACCTTTAGCCAGACTCATCAAGAAAAATAGTGAGAAGACTCAAATCAACAGATTTAGATGTGAGAAATGTGAAGTGACAATGGACACCGCAGAAATACAAAGCATCATAAGAGACTACTACAAGCACCTCCATGCCAACAAAATGGACAACCTGGAAGAAATAGACATATTCATAGAAAGGTATAACCTTCCAAGACTGAACCAGGAAGAAATAGAAAATATGAACAGACCATTCACAAATAATGAAATCGAAATGGTTATTAAATATCTTCCAACAAACAGAAGTCCAGGACCAATGGCTTCACAGGTGAATTCTATCAAACATTTAGAGGCAAACTAACTCCCATTCTTCTGAAACTCTTCCAAAATATTGCAGAGGAAGGAACACTCCCAAAGTCATTCTATGAGGTCACTATCACCCTGATACCAAAGCAAAACAAAGATACAACAAAAAAAAGAAAAGTACAGACCAATATCACTGATGAATGTAGATACAAAAATCCTCAACAAAATATTAACAAAGAGAATCCAACAGCACATTAAACGGATCATGCACCATGATCAAGTGGGATTTATCCCAGCCATGCAAGGATTCTTCAATATATGCAAACCAATCAATGTGATACACCATAGTAACAAAGAATAAAAACATAAGATCATTTCAATAGATGCAGAAAAAATTTTCAACAAAATTCAACTCAAATTTATGATAAAAACTCTCCAGAAAGTGGGTATAGAGGACACTTGCCTCAAAATAATAAAGGCCATATATGAGAAACCCACAGCAAACATCATTCTCAATGGTGAAAAGCTGAAAACATTTCCTCTAAGATCAGGAACAAGACAAGGACGTCCACTCTCGCCACTATTAGTCAACATAATTTTGGAAGTCCTAGCCACAGCAATTATAGAAGTAAAAGAAATAAAAGGAATACAAATCAGAAAAGAAGAAGTAAAACTGTCACTATTTGCAGATGACATGGTACTATACATAGAGAATCCTAAAGATGCCACCAGAAAACTACTAGAGTTAATCAGTGAATATGGTAAAGTAGTAGGATACAAAATTAATGCACAGAAATGTATTGCATTGCTATACACTAACAAGGAAAGATCAGAAAGAGAAATTAAGGAAACAATCCCATTCACCATTGCAACAAAAAGAATAAAATACCTAGGAATAAATCTACCTAAGGAGGTAAAAGACCTGTACTCAGAAAACTATAAGACACTGATGAAAGAAATCAAAGATGACACAAACAGATGGAGACATATACCATGTTCTTGGATTGGAAGAATCAATATTCTGAAAATGACTCTACTATCCAAAGCAATCTACAGATTCAATGCAATCCCTACCAAATTACCAGTGGTAGTTTTTACAGAACTAGAACAAAAAATCTTATAATTTGTATGGAGACACAAAACACCGTGAATAGCCAAAGCAGTCTTGAGGGAAAAAAAGGCGTTGGAGGAATCAGACTCCCTGACTTCAGACTATACTACAAACCTACAGTAATCAAGACAATATGGTACTGGCACAAAAACAGAAATATATATCAGTGGAACAGGATAGAAAGCCCAGAGATAAACCCATGCACCTATGGTCAACTAATCTATGACAAAGGAGGTAAGGATATACAGTGGAGAAAAGACAGCCACTTCAATAGTGGTGCTGGGAAAACTGGACAGCTACATGCCAAAGAATGAAATTAGAACACTCCCTAACACCATACACAAAAATAAATTCAAAATGGATTAGAGACCTAAATGTAAAACTGGACAGTATAAAACTCTTAGAGGAAAACATAGGAAGAACAGTCTTTCACGTAAATCACAGCAAGATCTTCTTTGATCCACCTCCTAGAGTGATGAAATTAGAACAAAAATAAACAAACGGGACCTGATGAAACAAAAGCTTCTGAAAACAAAAGGAAACTACACACAAGACGAAAAGACAACCCTCAGAATTGGAGAAAATATTTGCAAATGAAACAACCGACAAAGGATTAATCTCCAAAATTTACAAGCAGCTCATGCAGCTCAATATTAAAAAAAAACAACCCAATCAAAAAATGGGCAGGAGACGTAAATAGATATTTCTCCAAGAAAGACATACAGATGGCCAAGAAGCACATGAAAAGCTGCTCAACATCACTAATTATTAGAGAAATACAATCAAATTACAATGAGGGATCACCTCACACCAGTTAGAATGGGCATCATCAGAAAATCTACAAACAACAAATGCTGGAGAGGGTGTGGAGAAAAGGGAACCCTCTTGCACTGTTGGTGAGAATGTAAATTGATACAGGCACTATGGAGAATAGTATGAAGGTTCCTTAAGAAACTAAAAATAGAATTACCATATGACCCAGCAATCCCACTACTGGGCATTTACCCAGAGAAAACTATACTTCAAAAAGACACATGCACACCAATGTTCTTTGCAGCATTATTTACAATAGTCAGGTCATGTAAGCAACCTAAATACCCATCGATAGACGAATGAATAAAGAAGATGTAGTACTTATATACAATGGAATATTACTCAGCCATAAAAAGGAACAAAATTGGGTCAATTGTAGAGATGTGGATGGATCTAGAGACTGTCATACAGAGTGAAGCAAATCCAAAAGGGAAAAACAAATATCGTATATTAACGTACATATGTGGAACCTAGAAAAATGGTACAGATTAACTGGTTTGCAGGGCAGAAATAGAGACACAGATGTAGGGAACAAATATATGGACACCAAGCGGGAAAGTGGCAAGGGTGGTGGTGGTGGTGGGATGAACTGGGAGATTGGGATTGACATATATATACTAATATTTATAAAATACATTACTAATAAGAACCTGCTGTATAAAAAAAAATAACATTCAAAAAAATAATAATTTCTTGTTCTTTGGTTTCTCTACTCATGCTCTTGCTTCCTGGGAACAATATCTTTCTTCTCTTATCATGCAGGGCATAAAAAAAATAAAAATAATAAAAAAAAGAAGAGAGCAACAAAACCAATAAATAAATCCACTAATGATAACAAGCACTAAAAACTAAACTAAGATAAACATAAAAATCAGAAACAAATCAGTTGCAGACAGCAAACCTCATGTCTACAATTGCTCCCAAAATCTGCCACCTCAATTTTGGGATGATTCATTGTCTATTCAGGTATTCCTCAGATGCAGGGTACATCAAGTTGATTGTGGACATTTAATCCATTGTTCCTGAGGCTGCACGGAGAAATCTCCCTTTCTCTTTGTTGGCACAGATCCTGGGGTTCAGCTTTGGTTTTGGCACCACCTCTGCGTGTAGGTCACCCTCAGGCATCTGTTCCCACCCAGACAGGATGGTGTTAATGCAGCAGCTGATTAGGGGGCTCTTGCTCATTCAGGCTGGGGTGAAGGAGGAGACTGTAGTTATAACTGGAATGTGGAGCAAGCCTGTGGGAGCAGTGGCCCATGTAACATTGCAACAGCCTGAGGTGCACCCTGTTTTCTTCTGGGGAACTTGTCCCTGGATCATTGGACCCTGGCAGTGGAAGGCTGCACAGGTTCCTGGGCGGGTGTGGATAGTGACCTGTGCTTGCACATAGGATTCTTGGTGCCTGCAGCAGCAGCGTTAGCATTTCATACCCGTCTCTGGGGGCCAAGTTGATAGCTGTGGCTCATGCCTGTAACTGGAGCTTGTTTAGAGAGTGCTCTGCCTTCTGTGGGGCAGACAGGGAAGGAATCCTCTCTCTTCATGCACCCCAAAACAATGGTCTCTTGTCTCTTAGGCAGGTCCAGACTTTTTCCCTGATTCCCTCCCAGCTACCCGTGGTGCACTAGCCCCCTTCAGGCTGTGTTCATGCAGCCAACCCCAGTCCTCTCCCTGGGATCTGACCTCCAAAGCCTGAGCCTCAGCTCCCAGCGCCCTCCCACCCTGACAGGTGAGCAGACAAGACTCTCGGGCTGGTGAGTGCTGGTCGTCACTGATCCTCTGTGTGGGAATCTCTCTGCTTTGCTCTCTGCACCCCTGTTGCTGCGCTCTCCTCCATGGCTCCGAAGCTTCCCCACCCACCCACCCCCCATCTCCGCCAGTGAAGGGGCTTCCTAGTGTGTGGGAACTTTTCCTCCTTCACAGTTCCCTCCCAGAGGTGCAGGTCCCATCCCTATTCATTTGTCTTGCTTTTTCTTTTTTCTTTTGCCCTACCCAGGTACGTGGGGAGTTTGTTGCCTTTTGGGAAGTCTGAGGTCTTCTGCCAGTGTTCAGGAGGTGTTCTGTAGGAGTTGTTCCACATGTAGATGTATTTTTGATGTATTTGTGAGGAGGAAGGTGATCTCCATGTCTTACTCCTCTGCCATCTTGAAGGTCCCTCTAATACTTGAATTTTTAAAGAATAATGTATTTATGTGTTACTTTAGTACCTGAAAATAAATTTGAGAAAAATGAAAGCATTTGTATAGCAGGCACTATAATTTTAATTTTCTCCCACCCACTCTCTCCTGTATTTCCAAAGAGGGATTAGTAAGCACTTTAGTTGAACAGGACATTAAACTTGTAAGTTTAACTTCAAATGGACACTAAAATTATAAGATTCTACAAGATCCTTCAGTTTTGTATAATCAATTATTCTAGTTGAAATCATTCTTTTTTAATCATAATCATCAACACCATCCATTTTTGCTAAGAGATTATCTGCATACATGCATATATATGTATATGCTTGTGTGTGTGTATAAAATAAAGAGGCTGGAAATGCAAACAATCCATAAATTTTTCATTTGTGTTAAGACAGATACATTTAAACATTAACTGACAATAAAAAAGAGCATATCTTAGTGGCAAAATGAGTAGTACGCACAAGCATTAAGTGCATTCTGAACTACGTGAGACTGATATGATTGGCAGAGTGGTACCATGAATGATATCTCAAACAACAGATAAAACTTTCCAAAATAGAGAGAATTTAAATGTATTCCAGGTAGATGGTATAAAAAGAATAAAATATTGATAGGAGGATGGCATATGGTATGTTCAGAGGATGTTAAATAGACACTCTGATATATCCTGGGTATTTGGGCTCAAATAATTTTAAAATTTCATGTCAATTAACTATTGAATTACAGTTGATAATTTTTAAATATATAATATCAATGAATAGGCTACCTCTTTAGAGAGAAACTATTTTAAATTCAAGTGCCTTATAAGCTTCAGTAATATATATATATATCTCTTGGCCTTAGTTTCCTCTCTAAAATGTAAAGCTTGCAACAGATGGGCATTATAGTTGCTTAAGGCATGCACTTTCAAATAGAGGTTTTGTTTCTAGATTCTCAAGTCTTGGACTGAGTATTTCAGAGACTAATCAAGGCCCAGTCTAGTCTAACTTTGATGCAAAATATAAAATAATGGGGAGAAAAATGGGCCAGGAATCAGGAGATTTGAATTATAGTTCCAGCTTCATCACTCAGCAGTTGTGAGAATGGAGGTAGGGCCTTTAAAATCTTTGGACTTCGTTTTTCTCCTTTTTAATGTTGGGATAATAATTATCAATCATATTTTAGACATATAGTGTCAATCAACAACATACTATATGCAAAAGCTTGGTAATTTTTAAAATGTTCATAAGTGAAAAGCATTATTGTTAAATCCTAACATTGGTGATAAAAATGTAAAGCATCCTAGGCACACTGTCCTCTTATTATTCCTCGACAATGGTAAACAAGTTCTATTTCTTTCCCTTGCATTACTGTACCAACTGTGCCTGGTATGCTTTTTGACAGGATTATCTTCAGGGCTCATTTTCTTACTTGAAATCTCTACTTATCAGAGAGGCCTCCCTTTCCTTACATCTCCTATCAACTAGCAATACTCACCCAGGTACCACTATCTCCCTTACCATGACTTATTTTATAGCAACAACTGAAGCATTATCAAGTTATTCACATATCTAATTTTTCCACTTAATACTCCCTTGCCCCAACACACATAAGTGTAAAATCCATTAGAATAGTGATTTTGGTTTGGTTTACTGTGGATCCCTAGTCCCTCAAAGAGAGCTTGGCCTGTGGTAGGAACACAATAAATGTTATTAAACGACTGAGTAAACACAAATTGTCTGAGGGAGATTTGACTTTAAAAGTATAAACGAAACAAACTTTGTGACTCTTTTATCCTACAGGAGCTCACTTAATAAGCCTTTACATTTATCAAGGAAATACTGAAAACTCACACAATGAATACATCAGGTCAAAGTGCCAAAATTCCTTTCAGTTTTACTAACATGATTTATTTTTACAAAACTGTAACAATGTCTCTTGCAAGGAGATGCATTGGTGCTTGTCCAATGTCAAAACATGAAAAAAATATACCATTAATATGGAACTTACATGGATAAGAATCAAGGGATCCTTCATTGTATAATGTCAGTTATCTAAAAACAGATAAACCCTAATTATTTGTACAGCCAGTACAGAAACTATGGAAAACAATAATAAACAAGTAACCAAGTTTATTTTATCCACTTACCTTAAATGCCATGTTCATCACAGATACGCAGGTATGGATATGCCAAAACCATGTTAGACGACTTGAATTTTATATTGTTTACCTTCAGTTTCTTCAAAAGAGTACAGAACTTGAAAAGGCTAGAAATAGTTTATCTAGAAGAATGAGAAGCAAACCATAGAAGTAATATGTCGGCAAGATAACAATTCTAAACAATTGAAATTTGACTATAAATAACAATTTCTCTGTTCTTTTTGGTATACTTTTAGAAGACAGCAGCTGGGATTGGCATATCTCTGATTAGGTGCTATTCTTCAGGGTAATGTATTATTTGGAAAGTCACCTATTATATGTTGAACCTATTATATGTTGAATTAAAAAACAAACCTTTTGGCAGTTTGTAACAATCCCACCAGGAATTGATCATCTCTTCAATATAAATAGTTTTGACATTTCCAACTGAGTCTTGCCTTTTTATATTATAAAATTGCAACATTTCTAGAAATACTAAATGGAAAATGCCAAAGACTAAACTGATATATGGTGCATACTGTTGCTTTATGTATCAAAATGCAGCAAATAAAATCCTTCCAATCTACATATAGGGAATTTAATACACGAAGGACTTTAGAATTTAGTACACGAAGGACTAAGTGTTTATTTTAACATGAGTCTTTTGAACATATAAAGATACTAAGTATACTTTGAACATATGAAGACACTAAATATACTTATAATCTAGGTAAAGATATGAACTGTGTAAAAAATATGACAGTGTCCTTCTGGGAGTTAATGAAATCTTAGAAAGGCCATTATATTAACTGATAAAAGTTAAGGAGTTTTAAAGAAGGTAAAAAAACTTCTTCTAGTAATAGAAGTTCTCACATGAAATCTGGAGAAAGATTGGATTTCATAGTGTCATCAGTGAACTTCCCATAACAACATCAGCTTTAACTGTAAATTAATGTTGATCTGCAAATGTTATCCAAAGGTAAGCCTGTGTGTGTGTACGGATGAAGAAATAAGTGGATGAGATATTTTTCATTTATACATATATAAAGCCTTTGATACTCCCAGATAGGGAGTTTTTAACTTCACTGCAAATATATATAGTGGCTGCATTGAGTAAGTACATGAGTAGGTTGTCAAGATGAACATTTAAAGCAAAGAAGTTAGAGAGATTTTCAGAAATAATGCATCTCCTACGGACATCATGTCCATTGATGATACTCTTTTCTCCCCCCAGGTGTGTGGGGCTGGTATAAATACATCATCCCAAAGAACTCCAGAGTAGATTTTTAACTGTCTATAAAATAGATGAGGCCAGAAAAGTGCCCCCAAAACAGTTTGACAAAAACAAAATATAGTTGTGTCAACAAACATGTATTGGAACAGTGTGCCTCAAACTTCTCAAACCTAATAGCTGAGGGGTAAGTGAACTCAAGCATTGGGAATCTAGAGGCATAACATCTTGTATGAATATTGCAAGCTGGATGGTTCTGTTTGAAGTTATTCATGAAAAACCTATGATATTTGTTTTAATATATAATATTTTAAGTTATCAACAAACATAATATGAATGAATTTAACAGTAAAAGGAGGAGCAGCTCTGACACTGAATGTATCAACTAAAAGAAATTGGCTGAGATTATAATAGGTGACATCATTCTAGCAAGTTTTTTCATTGCTATATTTTCATAGTATTTTGATAACTTAGCCTTCCATAACTGTAAGTAATGTTATTTTTTTCAATCACTATGATCAGGTAATAACTAAGTTATGTTACCTAAGAAACCAATAAATAAGACATTAGTGGAAATTTTATTTTGGGGCATCGTGGGAGAGTGGGGAGGAAAATGCGAAGCCTTTTGCTCTGTGGTAAACTGAACAAGTTTTTGATACACTGGTCAATCTTTCCTAGTGCTTCAGGGCAATAATCACCAAACTGTTTTTTCAGTGAAGAAAAATAATTGGCAATGTTATTCTTTACCTTCCCATTGAAGCTGTAATTTAAACTGCATATAAATGAATTGAGTTCCATCAGACTACAATCCCCATAATAATTTCTCCTCATTCAGTTCCCACACTTTATTGTTTTTGTAGTTTTGTTGACTTATTGTTTTTTCAGTTTTGCTTTAAACCATAAACAAATTTATAGTTTTTGTCTTGAAGTTGCTCTTTAGGATTATTAAACCTTGGAAACATGTCCACAAAGATACCCAACTTGGTGGGGTGTTGCTTATTAAGGAGAAGACTGAATTCATTTCATTAATTAAACCTTAAATTCCTTTGCGTCTTCTTATTTTTTTCTCCTTCATAAGGAAGAAGCAAAATCAGCAACAAGAATTAAACCCTAGGTTCAAAAACTGTCAACACCTTCTATGTGCTGACAGGTGTAGCAAGGTGCCTTTGCAAATATTCTTTCTAATTTATTATACATTTGTTTCAAAGACAAGTGTTAAAACCACTGGGTTTTCTTTGCACAAAACTTCCAATTTTATCATTATATTGACTACCTTGTGATAATTAAGAGACAATACATTTGAGACATCATTGGTGATGAATGCAGGTAAAAATTTGGGTTTACAAAATTTTATTTAGAGATGCCACTCACATTCTTTGGCTCCCCATAGATTTAGCTCCATCTGGGCATGGTTCCAGCATTTATTATTATTATTTTTTAATGGTCAGTTTTGCTTGCTAAAGAAATTCACATACCTGATTAAAATATCTTCTACATCTCTTTTTCCATAGAGCAATTTGTAAATTAATTGTTCTGTAGAGACTATTATTATAAATATAAGCAAAATATAAATGTAATAGCTACTGAGTTAAGAAACTATCAGTCTATAGCTCAAGTATACCATTTAAATGCATCATTAGCTTTTCAAAGTAAAGTCGTCTTTTTCAGTTATGCTGCTTTGTAATGCAAAACTAATTCATCTATAAAAATTTTAAAAAATTAACCAAATATTCTCCTCTTACATAAGCTCTTCCTAGAAGATAATGAAACTAATAAATAAGAAAATTTGAGCCTTAAAAAATTTGCATGTTGACTTGCACTTTTATTTATTTATTAATTAATTATTATTATTATTTTGCGGTACGCGGGCCTCTCACTGTTGCGGCCTCTCCCGTTGTGGAGCACAGGCTCCGGACGCGCAGGCTCAGTGGCCATGGCTCATGGGCCTAGCTGCTCCGCGGCATGTGGGATCTTTCCGGACCGGGGCACGAACCTGTGTTCCCTGCATCGGCAGGCGGACTCTCAACCACTGCACCACCAGGGAAGCCCTTGACTTGCACCTTTAAATGTATTATTTGTAGGCAAGGCATCCCTCATTTTAATTGAATAAAATTCTTAGTTTCATTCAACTTTTCATTTTTAATGAAAATGAGTTTCAAATGTTGCTGCGAGAGCATTGATTTCCTACATGTGGTAGATTGTTTTCAAATATGTCTGCAATAGTTTCACCCATTCCCATGTCTACCACTTTGCAAAGAGACTTTGTTTCTCATACCTCCCATCAGGAAGTGCAGGCTATATCCTCTGACCATGGTAACAAATTACCATAAATTTGGAGACTTAAAACAACCAAGATTTATTATCTTATGGTTCTGACTGCCAGAATCTGAAATTAAGGTGTCAGTAGGGTCATAGTCCTTCTGAAGACTCTAGAGAAGAATCTTTCCTTGTGTCTTCCATCTTCTGGTGGCTATCAGCATTCCTTTGTGGCTGCTTCACTCCAAGCTTTGCCTCCATCCTCACATGGACTCTCCTCTTCTCTGTCTGTGCCTTCTCCTGTTCGGTCCTTTATAAGGACCCTTATCATTGGTTTCAGGGTTTGCCTGGGGATATCTAGGGTGGTTTCATCACAAGATCCTTTAATTTAATCACATCTGCAAAGACCCTTTTTCCAAATAATGTCACATTCACAGAGTCCGTTTACTAGGACATAGACATATCTTTGGGGAGGCAGTCATTCAACTCACTACACCACCCTTTAAATCTGGACTGGTATTCTGATGAGCCTTGACTGTTAATTTATGGCAGAATAAACATGGGCTCAAGTGGCATCTAGCTTCTGATTTTATCTTCCTTGAATGCAGCCCTAAGAGTATTAGGCAAAAGTCCAGTGTAGCCTATTGAAGCATGAAAAGCCATATGGAACAAAGTAGACTTTTCCAGCAGAGGCCCCATTGACCTCCCCCGAGCCTAAGCTGCCAGTTATATGAGTGAAACACTGAGCCCAGTCAATTGACAGATAACTGTAGCTGCATGTGGGAACACAGGCAAGACCAGCAGAAGAACTGTCTATCTAGGTCCAGCGAAAATTGCTGACAGAATAGTGGGCAAATTAAATGGCTTGTTTTAATCCATCAAGTTTGGGGTGTTTTTAAAGCACTGATAAATAACTGGTACAGATATTAGTATCTAGATGTAGGATAGTGTATAACAAGAACCCCAAACAAGTGGCATTAGCTTTGGTGCAAGATGGTGAGAATAGGCTAGAAAAGTTGCAAGGCTAGAGAAATGGCAAATGAATTATTCATGCACACTTGAAAAATAGTGAGAAGAATGCTAACTGAGGCTGAAAAACTGGTGACACATATTACGTAGTTGTGAAAAAAAATGTCAAAATTATCATGTCTAACAATGAGGAAGGTAGAAAATTCTTCTAATGAACATGTGGATCTGACTAAGGGAGGTTTTCAAGCCAAATATTAAAGAGGTCAATTGATTTATTTTAGTGTATTCTCATAAGTTTTTGATGTCTCATGGGATTCTGAAAGGACACTTTATAATAAACATATTGTATCAGTGGTTTATTGCTGTGTAACAAAAAAACCCCTGAACTTGGAAGCTTAAATTGTAACTATTTGGTCAAGATTCTGAAGGTCAGCTTGGGTTGGGCTCAGCAAAGCAGGGCTTCTGCTGGTTTTGCCTAGGTTCATTCATGCAACTGTGGATTTGACAGCTTTATTAGGACTCAGTAATCTAAGATGGCCTCACTCATGTATGTTGAAGTTGGTGTTTTTTGTCTGATGGTTGCTTCATGTGGCTTCTTTTTCTTCAATAGGCAAGTTAGGGTTTCTATATATGGTGATCTCAAGGTAAATTTCCAAGAGTCATAGAATAAACAGTGTAAGATCTCTTGATGACAAGGCTCAAAAATTGTACAATATCACTTCTATTGAATTAAACTGATTTGCATCTCTTTGATAATAAAGTACATATATTTAGTAAAAATCTAAATTATGCTATTTAGATTAACTACTGCTTCTACAAATTTACTAACCATAGTTGGGGTAGTGCTAAGAGAGTCATTGTAAAGTTCATTTCCTCCATTTGAAAGGTGACAGCATGCCTATTTCAATGCTCAATAATTGAAAATGATTTTGAACTTACCTAATTCAGTTGAATAAGTACATACTGAGCCTCTATTTCTTCAAACTTTCTGTTTTAACTTTTTATCTATGATTCCAGTTGAAAATATAATTTAAAAAATATTTTAATTTTAAACAATAAAAAAGAAAGACAAAATAAAGACACTTTTCAATGTTTAAGTGAAATATTGGATATTTAATTATTTGTTAACAGAAAATTTGATGGAGCACAATTGTCAATGAGTTTTGATTTGTGGACATGTGTGTATGCGTGTGTGTATATGTATATGTCTGTGTGATCATGAATGAAAATAAAAACGATAAACTAAAAAAAGTCCAGTGCTGTGTATCTCCCATTTTCAAGCTTATTCGACTGGGTTTGGTGGTAAGGCCTAAGATTAGCTATAGCAACCAGTGAAATAATAAAATTTGTTCTGGCCGAATCTAGGCTACACTATTAATGCCACTGATGCCACATGAGAGCACAAAAATAGCCACTATTCCAATGCCTGATTGCATATAAATATTGCATATTCATGAAAGAAGAAGAAAAGTATTAGATTGGCTAAACCAGAAAGCTAGGTCTGTAGTTTTGCTTGCCCAGTTTTAATGTCAAAAAGCAAATTCTTTAAGGTCATACAGTAAAACTAATTGAGTTATTGCAGTGAGATGGATGGACCTAGAGTCTGTCATACAGAGTGAAGTAAGTCAGAAAGAGAAAACAAATACTGTATGCTAACATATACATATGGAATCTAAAAAAAAAATGGTTCTGAAAAACCTAGGGGCAGAACAGGAATAAAGATGAAGACATAGAGAATGGACCTGAGGACCCGGGGAGGGGGAAGGGTAAGCTGAGACGAAGTGAGAGAGTGGCATTGACATATATACTCTACCAAGGTAAAAGAGATAGCTAGTGGGAAGCAGCCGCATAACACAGGGAGATCAGCTCTCTCGGTACTTTGTGACCACCTAGAGGGGTGGGATAGGGAGGGTGGGAGGGAGACACAAGAGGGAGGGGATATGGGGATACATGTATACGTATAGCTGATTCACTTTATTATACAGCGGCAACTAACACGACACTGTAAAGCAATTATACCTCAAAAAGATGTTTTAAAAAGTGCTGATATTTCCTGAAGATTATTTTTGGAGATTATATGGCTTTGCTTTAGCCCAGGCTAGTCTCTGGATATCTCCATTTTTAGCATACTTCAGTTTGAGAACTGCAGCTTTAGAAGATGAGCTGGCTGTGGTCTTTGTGGAAAACATGGCCAAAGAGAAATTATAGCCTTGAGATTGATTTTAGAGGGTAGGATGAACATAGGATCATAAATCCAAACCCAGAACTGGGTAAAATGAAAATATAAATGTCTAAAGTCAGGCAGTGCACCAGTGGTAACAATAGCAACAGTCATAATAGAAACAAAAGCAGGGCCTTCTTTTACAGTTAAATCTTGGGTTAGTGTTAAGGTAAGGTTAACTTTTTGAGGCATTTTTGAGGCATATATGAAGTTTTTTTTTTTTTGAGGCATATATGAAGTTGGCTCAATTCTCCCACTTCTATTCTCTGGACAATCCTATGCTCCCCCCGCCCCAAATTTCTGTGTATTTTTGTGCCCTTATATTCTCGTGGGTTCAATTCCTAACCCAATTGCATCCAGCCTTCTGTGTTAGTTTCCTATTGCTCTCATACCAAATTGTCACAATCATAGTGACTTCAGACAAAGAAAATTTATTATCTCAACGTTTTAGAGGTCAGAAGTGTCACAGGGCTAAAATCAACGTGTCAGCAGGGCTGCATTCTTTCCTGAGGCTCTAGGGGAGAGATCTCTTGCACTTTCCAGTTTCCAGAGGCTGGCCATGTTCCTTGTGTCCTGGCATCCTTCCTCTATCTTTAAAGCCAGCAAGAGTGGGTTGAGACCTTCACACTGCATCACTCTGATGACCTCTTTGGCCAAGCTCTTCTATTTTAAAAGGCCATGGTGATTATATTGGGCCTGTACAAATAATCAGGATATTCTCCCTATTTTAAGGTCAGCTGATTTAGCAACCTTTATTTCATCTGCTACTTTAATTTCTTTTTGCCACGGGAGGTAACATATTCAAAGGTTCCAGGGATTAGGATATGGACATCTTTGAAGGACTATTATTTTACCGACCACATCTTCCATGGCTGTTTTCTTTTTCTTATGCTAGAAAGAAAAAGAAAACAGCCTTATCTAGACCTTATCTGGACCTCACTCCCTGATTTCCACAAAGCATTTATAGGTATGAAAGACTGTTATGAATGTTTGGGGTGACAGTTTACACTAATAAAACCAAACTATATAATACATTAAATGTTTTTTGCCTTAGAAAAGTAACCTCATGCCAACTGAGATATATTCATTTTTTTAAACTCATATGGGAGCAAAAGGATATTCTTATTTAATAATTTGGAAATGGAAACTTGTAGAGAAACGATGAGAAAAAATATAGTCTCATATGGTTATCATTTTGAACAAACACTGCTGGCAGCTGGGGAATGTGTGGCTCTATCCTGAAGGGCGGATGGAGACCACAGCATCCACAACAGGTTGGCAGATCCCTGGACACATGGGTGTGAACAGAAACTAGCCCTGTTTGGAACATTCTCGCAGAACTTTGATTTTGCAACAATACAAACAAAACAAAACAAAACAAAACAAAAAACCTTCTCTTTGTTTTCACGCTCATCTAAATCTAAGTCATGGTTGTGAGGTACTGATGTTATTTTGTTGGCAGCCAACCTGACAGTGAGCTAGAGTTGATAATGTGATATGATATTGGACTACACTTCAAATAATGATGTCCCCTAAACGCAAATTTGTTCTTTAGCCATAAAATATAATTTTTAGAAGGGGACCAAGACCACAGGTATAAATGTTTACAATCCATTGCCAATAATCGCCTTATTGTCGGTGGGGATAAGACTCAGTTTGTGTCCACAAAAACCCAATTATTCCATCTATCTCCCTTCTTCCTATCTTGAGTGATATCTAATAAGGACCTGATCATAGAAACTGTCTTTCAATTCTGAGGTTGAATGATCTTCTGAGGATCGCAGGGAGAAAGATGAGAAGAGACAAGTTCCTTCATGATATCACTGAACCACTGGACCAAGACTGGAACTGCTTTCCACTAAATTTACTCCTGATTGACTGAGAGACTGAATGCCTTTATTGTTCAGCCTACTTTTATTTGGTATTTTGAGACTGCTGCTAAAACATAATAAATCTGGGAAGTTCTACGTAAAACAACCAAAATCATTATAAAAATTTAAAATGTAGAAAATTTGAAAATCTGGCAGAAGCTATTTTAGCTCACACTGCCATGACAAAATATTACAGACTGGGTGACTTAAACAACAGAAATTTGTTTCTCACAGTTTCCGGAGCCTGGGAAATTCAAGATCAAAGTGCTGACAGATTTGGTTCCTGGTGAGAGCTTACTTCCTGGTTTGCAGATGGCAGCCTTCTCGCTGTGCACTGACGTGGCCTTACCTCTGTGTGCAGGCAGCTGGAGCAAGAGTAAGCTCTCTGGTATCGCTTCTTTTAAGGACACTAAACCTATCGGATGAGGACCCTACTCTTATGACCTCACTTAACCTTAATTATCTCCTTAAAGGCCCGAGATAGGGGCTTAAATACAGTCACAATGGGGGTTAGAGTGTCAACATATGAATTTGATGAGGGCACAAATCTTCAATCGATAGCAGCAGCTAAATATACAAATATATATATTATATAAAGTATATCACATTTAATTATACTATATTTAGTAAATTTATAATGTAAACAAATAGAGTAAACTATATATATGGTATATAATGTATTATATACCATATATTTTATTATATAATGTTAAGATAATATACAATATATCTTACATGATAATATATTATACATGATATAGTATATATCATAACATATAATATACAACATTTTAGGTCTAACAGATAAGAGATTATATAGTATAGCTATACATGATATAATCTATTAGATAAATTAAATATATTGTATATTATTAAAATGTAATAATGATCATAGTTACAAATCTTTACCTCTTTATTAAACATGGAAATATATTTTAAAATTCCAATTTAATAAATATTTTCATTTTTAATCAGAGATTTATAGTTTTTTTGCTATTAAAAATAATATTATTGTTATATGTACATCTTCATTTGTATCTCTGAATATTATTTCTTTATGGTGAGTTCCTAGAATTAAATGATAATATTTTTCAAAAGTTTGAAATATTATAAAATTTGTTTCAGGAAAAATAGTCAATTTATGTTAGCATTAATGATGTTAAAGATTAGCAATTGCCTACCCTTATGAAAGTAGGATTTTTATTATTTTTAACTTTTTATTTTGGTAGCACTAAAATAGCATCTCATATTTTTGATTTCATTACTTTAGTAACAGTGACACTGAATTCAATTCAATTTCATCAGATGGGATGGGGCTTTATTTTTATTTCAACTTTTATAATTATTTTCCTTTAATTTAGGGTGCTAGATGGCAGGCAACTTTCTGAGATGCTTAAAGGCTGGGCTGTGGCCTTGCTGTTCCTGGGGAACTTGACTCAGGAAACAGCAGAGCCTGATGTTTGTAAATATTCACTTGAACAGAAGCATATTATATTGTTTGCATAATTTCAACTGGCAAATGATGTAAACCTGAATATAAAAATGGGGTACATAGTAAAAATTGGAGTGTGTTCTCTCCTCTGACAGGATCAACAATCATTCCCCCAATAGCACATTCCAGAAATTAGAAACAGCTCCTCTTCAGGACACTTCACTGCATGCAATCTGCCAGCAAACTGTCAAGTTTACAAATCTACAGTATTCACATCAACAAACCTACAAGCACTATGAATGCAAATTTTGTCCCTTGGAGTGGTGTCATACACAATTTACACATATAAGGACCAATTAAGGCTTTAGCACTTGGCCAAAACATAGGTTTCAAAGTATTTTCAGAGACTTTTGTTCTTTTAATCTGTTTTTACCTGTATGTATATATATATATATATATATATATATATATACACATATATATAATGTATTTATATATTTATATATTATGTGTTTGTATATATATACACATACACATATTTATATACATGCACATATATAAATATGTGTGTGTACTTACATCTTATATATAGTTATGGACTGAATGTTTGAGTCCCCTCCCTGCCAAATTCCTATGTTGAAATCTAATCCCCAATGTAATGGTGTTTGGAGGTGGGGTCTTTGAGAGGCAATTAGGTATGAGAGTGGATCTCTCATGAATGGGATTGATACCATTATCAGAAGGGGCCAGAGAGCTAGCTCACTCTTCTTCCACATTGTGAGAATACAGTGAGAAGTCAACTTTCTGCCAACCTGAAGAGGGCTGTCACCAGAACACAACCATGCTGACACCATGATCATGGATTTCCAGCTTCCACAACTTGTTGTTTAAGCCACCTGGTCAATGGTAATTTGTTAAAGCAGCCCAAATTTATATATATATATATATATATATATATATATACACACACAAACGTATACACATACATATTTTTTTCATGTACCAGATTTATTAATCAGTTCTTGGAGTTTCCTATCTTTGTGTACTACAAAGAAAAGCTTTCCTTAACCCATGAATAAATGTATGCAATATTTTTCTAGGTCCTTTATGGTTTCTTAGTGAAAATTGAATTTATTTTAAAAGAAAATAAAGTTTAAAAATACCATTTTATCCCTTATTTGCAGATACAGTTTTAAAAAGAATTTTAGAAAAATTCATCCTTTCACTAGAACATGAAAGTTCTCATCTCTCTCTGTGTATCTCTATAAATATATTTATTTATATCTCTTTCTCTCTTTTTGTCTCCCTGGCTCTGTCTCTCTCTCTCTCTGTGTATACATATACGAGTGTATATAAATATGAATATTTAGGTTTTACTCTCAGCAAAAATTTTTTTAACATCTTTATTGGCATATAATTGCTTTACAATGTTGTGTTAGTGGCTGCTGTATAACAAAATGAATCAGCTAAATGTATACATATATCCCCATATCTCCTCTCTCTTGCATCTCCCTCCCACCCTCCCTATCCCACGCCTCTAGCTGGACACAAAGCACTGAGCTGATCTCCCTGTGCTATTCGGCTGCTTCCCACTAGGTATTTTACATTTGGGAGTATATATATGTCCATGACGCACTCTCACTTTGTCCCAGCTTACCCTTCCACCTCCCTGTGTCCTCAAGTCCATTCTCTATGTCTGTCTGCATCATAATTCCTGTCCTGCACATAGGTTAGTCATAACATTTTTTTTTACATTCCATATATATGTATTAGCATACAGTATTTGTTTTCCTCTTTCTGACTTCACTCTGTATGACAGACTCTAGGTCCATCCACCTCACTACAAATAACTCAATTTCATTTCTTTTTATGGCTGAGTAATATTCCATTGTATATATGTGCCACATCTTCTTTATCCATTCATCTGATGATGGACATTTAGGTTGCCTTCATGTCCTAGCTATTATAAATAGAGCTGCAAAGAACATTGTGGTACATGACTCTTGTTGAATTATGGTTTTCTCAGGGTATATGCCCAGTAGTGGGTCATATGGTAGTTCTATTTTTAGATTTTTAAGGAAC
>NC_041220.1:86954077-87002755 GCF_002837175.3 Physeter macrocephalus | reverse complement strand
AGATTTTTTGATGATGGCCATTCTGACCGGTGTGAGATGATATCTCATTGTAGTTTTGAGTTGCATTTCTCTGATGATTAGTGATGTTGAGCATCCTTTCATGTGTCTATTGCTAATCTTCATATCTTCTTCGGAGAAATGTCTATTTAGGTCTTCTGCCCATTTTTGGATTGGGTTGTTTGTTTTTTTGATATTGAGCTGCATGAGCTGCTTGTATATGTTGGAGATAAATATTTTGTCAGTTGCTTCTTTTGCTAATATTTTCTCCCACTCTGAGAATTGTCTTTTCATCTTGTTTATGGTTTCCTTTGCTGTACAAAAGTTTTTAAGTTTCATTAGGTCTCATTTGTTTATTTTTGTTTTTATTTCCATTTCTCTAGGAGGTGGGTCAAAAAGGATCTTGCTGTGATTTATGTCATAGAGTGTTCTGCCTGTGCTTTCCTCTACGAGTTTTATAGTGCCTGGCCTCACGTTTAGGTCTTTAACCCATTTTGAGTTTATTTTTATATGGTGTTAGGGAGTGTTTTATTTTCATTCTTTTACATGTAGCTGTCCAGTTTTCCCAGCACCAGTTATTGAAGAGGCTGTCTTTTCTCCATTGTATATTCTTGCCTCCTTTATCAAAGATAAGGTGACCATATGTGTATGGGTTAATCTCTGGGCTTTCTATCCTGTTCCATTGATCTATATTTCTGTTTTTGCACCAGTAGCATACTGTTGTGGTGACTGTAGCTTTGTAGTATAGTCTGAAGTCAGGGAGCCTGATTCCTGCAGTTCCGTTTTGCTTTCTCAGGGTTGCTTTGGCTATTCAGGGACTTTTGTGTTTCCATACAAATTGTACAATTTTTTGTTCTAGTCCTGTGAAAAATGACATTGGTATTTTGATAGGGACTGCATTGAATCTATAGTTTGCTTTGTGTAGTATAGTCATTTTCACAATGTTGATACTTCCAATCCAAGAACATGGTATATGTGTCCATCTGTTTGTGTCATCTTTGATTTCTTTCATCAGTTTCTTATAGTTTTCTGCATACAGGTCTTTTGTCTCCTTAGGTAGATGTATTCCTAGGTGTTTTATTCTTTTTGTTGCAATGGTAAATGGGAGTGTTTCCTTAATTTCTCCTTCAGATTTTTCATCATTAGTGTATAGGAATGCAAGAGATTTCTGTGCATTAATTTTGTATCCTGCTACTATACCAAATTCATTGATTAGCTCTAGTACTTTTCTGGAGCATCTTTAGGATTCTCTGTGTATAGTATCATGTCACCTGCAAACAGTGACAGTTTTACTTCTTCTTTTCCGATTTGGATTCCATCTATTTCTTTTTCTTCTCTGATTGCTGTGGCTAAAACTGCCAAAACTATGTTGAATAATGGTGTTGAGAGTGGGCAACCGTGTCTTGTTCCTGATCTTAGTGGAAATGGTTTCAGTTTTTCACCATTGAGAACGATGTTGGCTGTGGGTATGTCACATATGACCTTTATTATGTTGAGGTAAGGTCCCTCTATGTCTGCTTTCTGGAGGGTTTTTATCATAAATGGGTGTTGAATTTTGTCGAAAGTTTTTCTGCATCTATTGAGATGATCATATGGTTTTTAAACTCAGTTTGTTAATATGGTTTATCACATTCATTGATTTGCATATATTGAAGAATCCTTGCATTCCTGGGATAAACCCCACTTGATCATGGTGTATGATCGTTTTAATGTTCTGTTGGATTCTGTTTGCTAGTAGTTTGTTGAGGATTTTTGCATCTATGTTCATCAGTGATATTGGCCAGTAATTTCAGTAATTTTCTTTTCTTTTTTTTTTTTTTTTTTGCGGTACGCGGGCCTCTCACCGTTGTGGACTCTCTCACTGCAGAGCACAGTCTCTGGATGTGCAGGCTCTGTGGCCATGGCTGATGGGCTCTGCCACTCCGCGGCATGTGGGATCCTCCTGGACCGGGGCACGAACCCGTTTCCCCTGCATCGGCAGGCAGACTCTCAACCACTGCACCACCAGGGAAGCCCTTGGCCAGTAATTTTCTTTTTTTGTGACATCTTTCTCTGGTTTTGTTATCAGGGTGATGGTGGCCTCATAGAATGAGTTTGGTAGTGTCCCTCCTCTGCTGTATTTTGGAAGAGTTTGAGAAGGATGGGTGTTAGCTCTTCTCTAAATGTTTGATACAACTTGTCTGTGAGGCCATCTGGTCCTGGGCTTTTGTTTGTTAGAAGATTTTTAATCACAGTTTCAATTTCAGTGTTTGTGATTGGTTTGTTTATATTTTCTATCTCTTCCTGGTTCAGTCTCAGAAGGTTGTGCTTTTCTAAGAATTTGTCCATTTCTTCCAGGTTGTACATTTTATTGGCATATAGTTGCTTTTAGCAATCTCTCATAATCCTTTGTATTTCTGCAGTGTCAATTGTAACTTCTCCTTTTCCATTTCTAATTCTATTGAATTGAGTCTTCTCTCTTTTTTTCTTGATGAGACTGGCTAAGAGTTTATCAATTTTGTTTATCTTCTCAAAGAACCAGTTTTTAGTTTCATTGATCTGTGCTATCATTTCCTTCATTTCTTTTTCATTTATTTCTGATCTGATCTTTATGATTTCTTTCCTTCTGCTAACTTTGGGTTTTGTTTGTTCTTCTTTCTCTAATTGCTTCAGGTATAAGTTTAGGCTGTTTATTTGATATGTTTCTTGTTTCCTGAGGTAGGATTTTATTGCTATAAACTTTCCTCTTAGGACTGCTTTTGCTGCATCCCATAGGTTTTGGGTCATTGGGTTTTCACTGTCTTTTTTTTCTAGGTATTTATTGATTTCCTCATTGATTTCTTCAGTGATCTCCTGGTTATTTAGTAATGTATTGTTTAGCCTCCATGTGTATTTTTTACAGATTTTTTTCCTGTAAATGATATCTAGTCTCATAGTGCTGTGGTTGGAAAAGATACTTGATCTGATTTCAATTTTCTTAAATTTACCAAGGCTTGATTTGTGACCCAAGATATGATCTATCATGGAGAATGTTCCATGAACACTTGAGAAGAAAGTGTATTCTATTGTTTCTGGATGGAATGTCCTATAAATATTAATTAAGTACATCTGTTTAATGTATCATTTAAACCTTGTGTTTCCTTATTTATTTTCATTTTGGATGATCTGTCCATTGGTGAGCATGGGGTGTTAAATTCCCCTACAATGATTGTGTTACTGTCAATTTCCCCTTTTATGGCTGTTAGCATTTTTCTTATGTATTGAAGTGCTCCTATGTTGAGTGCATAGATATTTACAATTGTTATATCTTCTTCTTGGATTGATCCCTTGATCATTATGTAGTGTCCTTCTTTGTCTTTGTAATAGTCTTTACTTTAAAGTCTATTTTGTCTGATATGAGAATTGCTACTCCATCTTTCTTCTGATTTCCATTTGCATGGAATATCTTTTTCCATCCCCTCACTTTCAGTCTGTCTGTGTCCCTAGGTCTGAAGTGGGTCTCTTGTAGACAGCATATATATGGGTCTTGTTTTTTATCCATTCAGCCAGTCTCTGTTTTTTGGTTGGAGCATTGAATCCATTTACATTTAAGGTAGTTATCGATATGTATGTTCCTATTACCATTTTCTTAATTGTTTTGGGTTTGTTATTGTAGGTCTTTTCCCTCTCTTGTGTTTCCTGCCTCTAGAAGTTCCTTTAGCATTTGTTGTAGATCTGGTTTGGTGGTGCTTAATTCTCTTAGTTTTTGCTTGTCTGTAAAGGTTTTAATTGCTCTATCAAATCTGAGTTAGATCCTTCCTGGGTAGAGTTATCTTAGTTTTAGGTTTTTCCCTTTCATCACTTTGAATATGTCTTGGCACTCCCTTCTGGGTTGCAGAGTTTCTGCTGAAAGATCAGCTGTTAACCTTTCCTTGTATGTTATTTGTTGTTTTTCCCATGCTGCTTCTAATATCTTTTCTTTGTATTTAATTTTTGATAGTTTGATTAATATGTGTCTTGGCGTGTTTCTCCTTGGATTTTTCCTGTATGGGACTATTTCCTTTCCCATATTAGGAATATTTTCAACTATAATCTCTTCAATTGTCTCAGACTCTTTCTTTTTCTCTTCTTCTGGGACCCCTATAATTCAAATATTGGTGTGTTTAATGTTATCCCAGAGGTCTCTGAGACTGTCCTCAATTCTTTTTATTCTTTTTTCATTTTTCTGCTCTGTGGTAGGAATAGAGCAACCAAATCAATAAACAAATTTACCATGATCATAAGCTCTAAATACTAAACTAAGATAAACCTATAAATCAGAAATTAGTCAGTCACATACTGCCAACCACAATTCTACACTTGTTCCCAAAGTCCACCACCTCAATTTTGGGTTGTTCATTGTCTATTCAGGTATTCCACAGATGCAGGGTACATCAAGTTGATTGTGGAGATTTAATCCACTGCTCTTGAGGTTGCTGGGAGAAATTTCCCCTTCTCTTCTGTGTTCGCACATCTCCTGTGGTTCAGCTTTGGATTTAGCTCCACCTCTGTTTGTATTTCTCCTGGGAGAGTTTGTTCTTCACTCAGACAGGACAGCGTTAAAATAGCAACTGATTAGGGGGCTCTGGCTCACTCACACCAGAGGGAGGGAGGGGTACGGAATGTGGGGTGAGCTTGCAGTGGCAGATGCCAGCATGACGTTGCAACAGCTGAGGCATGCCATGTGTTCTCCCAGAGAAGTTGTCCCTGCATCACGGGACCCTGCCAGTAGCAGACTGCACAGGCTTCCAGGAGGGGAGGTGTGGATAGTGACCTATGCTTGTATCCAGGCTTCTTGGTGGCTGCAGCAGCAGACTTAGCATTTCATACCTGTCTCTGGTGTCTGTGCTGATTGCTGCGGCTCTCACCTGTCTCTGGAGCTCATTTAGGCCGTGCTCTGAATCCCTTCTCCTCATGCACTCTGAAATAATGGTCTCTTGCCTCTCAGGCAGTTCCAGACATTTTCCTGGACTCCCTCCCAGCTAGCTGTGGCGCACTAGCCCCCTTCAGGCTGTGTTCATGAAGCTAACCCCAGTCCTCTCTCCCTGGGATCTGACCTCTGAAGCCAGAGCCTCAGCTCCCAGCCCCCACCTGCCCCGATGGGTGAGCATACAAGCCTCTCCGGCTGGTGAGTGCTGGTCAGCACCAATCCTCTGTGCGGGAATCTCTCTGCTTTGCCCTCTGCACCCCTGTTGCTGCACTCTCCTCCGTGGCTCCGAAGCTTCCCCCTTGACCCCCCGATCTCTGCCAGTGAAGGGGCTTCCAGTGTGTGGAAACCTTTCCTCCTTCACAGCTCCCTCTCAGAGGTGCAGGTCCTGTCCCTGTTCTTTTGTCTCTGTTTTTTCTTTTTTCTTTTGCCCTACCCAGGTATGTGGGGAGTTTCTTGCCTTTTGGGAAGTCTGAGGTCTTCTGCCAGCATTCAGTAGGTGTTCTGTAGGAGTTGTTCCACATGCAGATGTATTTTTGATGTATTTGTGGGGAGGAAGGTGGTCTCCGTGTCTTACTCCTCTGCCATTTTGAAGGTCTGCTCTCAGCAAATTTTAATTGTGTAATAAATACATCGTTATCAGTTATAGTTACCATGTTATACATCTGATCTTCAGGCCTTAATCATCTTGTAGTTGAATATGTAAAAATTCAGACTACTCAATGGCAAATAAACAAACAATTTGACTGAAACTGGGAAGAGAAACTGAATATACATTTTTTCCTGAGAAGACGTACAAATGGCCAACAGGTACATTAAAAGTTGCTCAACATTACACATTATCGGGAAAATGCAAATCAAAACCACAATCAGATATCACCTCACATTTTTTAGAATTGTTAATATCAAAAAGAAAAGACATAACAAGTGTTGTCGAGGATGTGGAAAAAAGGGAACCCTCATGCACTGTTGCTAGCAGTATAAATAGGTACAGCTACTATGGAAAACAATATGGAGGTTTCTCAAAAAATTAAAAATAAAACTCCCATATAATCCAGCAATTCCACTCCTGGGTATATATCCAAAGAAAATGAAAACAGGATATTAGATATTTGTACTCCTGTGTTCATTGTGACATTATTCACAATAGCCAAGATATGGAAACAACCTAAGTGTCTATTGATGGAATGGATGGATAAAGAAAATGTGGTGTATATATATATATATATATATATATATATATATATAGTGGAATGTTATTCAGCCATGAGAAAAAAGAAAATCCTGTTGTTTTCAACAACATGGATGGAACTAGAGTGTGTTATGTTAAGTGAAATAAACCAGATAGAGAAAGATGAATACTGCATGGCATGGTATCATTTATATTTGGAATCTATAAAAAAAATGTTGAACTCATAGAAACCTAAAGAAAGGGCTCTTATTTTACGAAGAGGAGTAAATAAGGCTAGAAAGAATGGGATGAAGAGGAATGAGAAAGTCAGGTGGGGTTCATCAGACAGTTGATTGGGGAATGTGTTTTCTAACATCAGCTGATTTCTGGAGGGATTGTTAAATAAGGAGTATTCCATTTTCCAGGGCTCAAAGACATGTCCAGTTCCCAGGGCCTGTGATGAGGGTAGAAACGAGACTAGTTAGGTTACGTCAAGTTAGTGGGTATTTTGTCCAGACTGGGTTTGTCCCAATAGGGACAGACAGTTCAGCTAATCATTTATGAGTCAAACAATGGGAATTTAGGTCTGTTTCTGGCCTTATTATAGGCAAACAGTTGGATTATCTATTAGTTTCTAAGTCACATGGTAAAGGATATTTCTATTCAGTAAGTGGTCTCCTGAAATACAAATATTAGGAGGATTTCTTTCTTGTTTTTTAATTGAAATATAGTTGATTTACAATGTTGTGTTAGTTTCATGTATACAGCAAAGTGATTCAGTTACACATATATATACATATCTATTCTTTTTCAGCTTCTTTTTCCTTATAGGTTATTACAAATTTTTTTTTTATTTTTTAAAATTATTTTTTTAAGGGAATTCCTTTATTTTTATTATTTATTTATTTATTTATGGCTGTGTTGGGTCTTCGTTTCTGTTCAAGGGCTTTCTCTAGTTGTGGCGAGTGGGGGCCACTCTTCATCGTGGTGCATGGGCCTCTCACTATCACGGCCTCTCTTGTTGTGGAGCACAGGCTCCAAACGCGCAGGCTCAGTAGTTGTGGCTCACGGGCCTAGTTGCTCCGCGGCATGTGGAATCTTCCCAGACCAGGGCCTGAACCCGTGTCCCCTGTATTGGCAGGCAGATTCTCAACAACTGCGCCACCAGGGAAGCCCTATTACAAATTATTGAATATAGTTCCCTACTGCTATACTGTAGGTCCTTGTTGGTTATCTATTTATTATATAATAGTGTATATATGTTAATCCCAAACTTCTAATTTATCCCCACCATTTCCCCTTTGGTAACCATAAGTTTGTTTGTCTGTTTCTGTTTTGTAAATAAGTTCATTTGTATCATTTTTTTTTTTTTTAGATTCCATATATGAGTGATATCATGTGACATTTGTCTGATTTACTTCATTTAGTATGATAATCTCTGGGTCCATCCATGTTGCTACAAATGGTAATATTTCATTCTTTTTTGTGGCTGAGTAATATTCCATTGTGTATATATACCATATCTTTATACATTCATCTGTCAATGGATATTTTGGTTGCTTCCATGTCTTAGAAAAAAATTAGCTATTGTTGTGGGATCCTCCCAGACCGGGACGCGAACCCGGTGCCCCTGCATCGGCAGGCAGACGCGCAACCACCGCGCCACCAGGGAAGCCCGCATGTATATTTTCAAATTAGAGTTTTCTCCAGATATATGCCCAGGAGTGGGATTGCTGGATCATATGGTAGCTCAATTTTTGTTTTTTTAAGGAACCTCCATACTGCTCTGCATAGTGGTTGTACCAATTTACATTCCCACTGAGTGTAGGAGGGTTCCTTTTTCTCCACACCATCTCCAGCATTTATTATTTGTAGAGTAGACTTTTTGATGATGGCTATTCTGGCCAGAATGAGGTGAAACTTCATTGCAGTTTTATTTTGTTTTGTTTTGAATTAGACCAACAGTTTTATTGAAGACGAGAACAGAGCCCTTCTCCCCCTGAGGTCCTGACAATGTCAGCTTCAGGCTCTGAACACCCAGGTGCCCTGTAGTACGAGAGCCTCACTGTAGTTTTGATTTGCATTTTTCTAATAATTAGTGATAATCATTGCTGTTTTCCAGGAGCACAGCTTTCAGGTAAAATATGACACTGTTATGTCTTCCACTTCCCAGGACTCTGAATTGGAAATTGTCCCCTCATCATGTAAAGATGCGTTTCCTACTCAACTTCATGATTTTTCACCTGATATAATTATTGTTTTCCCTGCTTTCTGTTTTTATTTGTAACCATCTGATTTTTCCCTCCTGCATATTCACTTTGACTTGTTTTATTCATTTGCTTTAAGTTTCTCTAATGAGCAGCATTTAGATTTTTCAATAGGAAATGTTAACTCATTTATACATAGTGTAATAAATAACTTGCTTCATTTCTGTCAGCATTTCACATTTATGACTCTTTAGTTTTTCCATTTTTTCTCATTTATTATATAGGGCCATTATTTTCCTTTCAATGAGTTTCTTTTTGTCCTAATTATTTGTAAAGCATACTTCACATTTTAGATTGTGTTTTTAGTAGAAATATAGTTAAAACTCCATTTAGCTATCATTTGACCTAATTTTTCTTTCCATCTAAACAATATTTTTAAAAATACTTGAAAGATTTAAATCACCAGAACCTGTGTAGTTGGTGGTCAGTATAAATTTCTTTTGGTTTGTAATAAACTCCTTCAAAACAGCTAAATACTAATCTTCCTTCTCTTAAGATTAAAAAATATATATATTTAAAAATATTATTTCTATTCCACTTCTTGTTCACATAATTATAATAATTACCAATGTATTTTATATTATATGTCTATTTTTAGTTTTCTGTATTTTTAATTCTCTGATTTTAAAATTCATAGTAGTGTTGCTGTTATGTATTATGGAACTGTTATACTGTATTTTTATAATAAATCTCAATTTGTTTGCAGTGTAGTTATGATTATAGTCTTGTTTTGTTGCCCATTGTTTTGGAAGAGACGATTCAGAATATTTAGACTGACTTTTCTTCTTTTTCTTTTTTAATCTTGATACTAATAAAATAAAAATTCTATGACCCCAACACAAAGAAACCAGTCAGTTTTCACATGTTTTTTACTTCCACTTAAATGCAGTGACAAAATAACTTGAAGCAGTTTACAATGCTTTTTACTATAAGCAAAATAGTTTATATCATAAACTAGTACATACTTACATATTTAGACAGACGTATATCTAAGTAAATGAAAAAAATTGTGAAATAACATATATAAAATCTGCAAAGCCATCAGATATTTTTGTTCCATTCTCTTTAATCTTCTTATTTTAAAATGCTGTCATAACAAAATACATTTATTTCAAGATTTAGTATTTAGAGATTTCCTGCAGTTTAAAATTACTGAATGAGATTACAGTACACTGTTTTTAGCACTCTGACTAAGAAAGCGATATTGTTAAAAAGTCTGGAGACCTGAGCTGGCATTGCTCGCTCTTGTTAGGGACAAATGAAGAGGCGATGCCTCTAGCCTTCAGCTTAGTCTCAAGAGGAGATTTTGGTCTCCCACATTAATTAGTCCTCTCCCTTTATTGAGTTCCCTGGGGTTTGAGGAGCATACAGATTGAGCTGATGAAGAATCTATTCACATCCTCCCCCCTCCTCACAACATTTTCTAAGTAAATTCCCATTAAGCATTGCTCAGGGGAATCTTCTTAGAGCTTAAAGAAAGGGATGGACCTGCTCCTAAGTAGATTAGGTACACACAGAAGGATCACCAGGAAACAAACAAAAAGAAACTTCAAGCATGGAATCAGTATTCTGTCTTTCTCAGTGCAAATTCATAGACACATTTAGCAGTTGTCAGGGTTCATTAGGTTCTCAGGAAATCAGATTGATGAGTCTCAATCAGCATTATTTTAAATGAATTAGAAGAAAAGAGAAGAGAAGAGAAAGTTCCAGACAGCATTACACATAGTATTGCTTCAGAAGACTGTCATTGTGTGTTTGTGTGTTTATGTGCATAAGGTCATGATGTAAAATGATGTCTTCATTCTAGATAGTGGTTATCAAAGTTTGAAAGCTCCTGCCTCATGAGATATGGTGCAGAAACTTTAAGCCCAGCTTGCTACAGAAAAATATTTATATTGTTTTTCTCTATCCCATAAATGGGAAAAATCATCACATGGCTAGAGACAGAGGAATTCATATCTACATTTGGGTATTTTCCTCCAAATCCTACTTCTTGTATCATTTATATTTTTGCTAAAGCATCACTTGTTTCCTTAGCTTTCTTCCCTAAATCTGATGGTTAACATTCCATTTCAATCTGTATATCATCAGCCAACCTTTTATCTCTAGCTTCATAGAGTGTATGTTTTGTTTAACTTCGTGGGAATTTCTAAGGAGATATTACAGAAAATTTCACTTTCACACGTAACTATGTTCTTTTCTTCCTATTATGTTACCTCAGCTTTTTTTTAATATTGATTTTATTCCGTTATTTTTGTCCCCCCAATTACCCACTCTTGAACAAAATGAGGTCTATCCCATTACTTTATTACCTACCAAATACTATAAGTGAATTTCTCTTGATTCCTTTAAATATTTACTTGGATGATGTTAGATCTTTCATATAAGATCAAAAACTTGAGAGTTAATGGATGGAGGTCAGTATTAGCACCTTAGAGATCACAGCCTGAAGAGAACAGAAATAGAACTGTGGAAAGGTCATCTCTTACAAAGAAAAGGTGTATGTTGATATTATGCCATCGTAGATCTGTTTCCCTCCTATACTTTATTCAGCAGAAATTTACAAGAGATTTGTAAAGTGGATGCTATATTGTTCTAACAATTTTTTTTAAAATTTATTTTTGGTTGCATTGGGTCTTGGTTGCTGTGAGCAGGAGCTACTCTTTGTTGTGGGTGCGCGGGCTTTTCATTGTGGTGGCTTCTCTTGTTGTGGAGCACGAGCTCTAGACATGTGGGCTTCAGTAGTTGTGGCACAGAGGCTCAATAGTTGTGGCTTGCAGACACTAGAGCACAGCTTCAGTAGTTGTGGCACACAGGCTTAGTTGCTCCGTGGCATATGGACTCTTCCCAGACCAGGGCTTGAACCTGTGTCCCCTGCATTGGCAGGTGGATTCTAAATCACTGCACCACCAGGGAAGTCTTCTAACAATTTTTAAACCATTTTTTATTCAAGAATAGTTAATTTACAATGTTATGTTAGATTCAAGTGTATAGCAAAGCAATTCAGTTATAATTATATTAATATATATATTATATTTTCATTTCTTTTCCATTATAGGTTTTTACAAGATATTGAATATAGTTTCCTGTACTATACAGTAGGTCCTTGTTGTCTAACAATTTTTTTTCTCATGAAAGTTTTTTTTTTTTTCTGGTTCCTTTCTTGTCAAATTTTAATATCTGCTTTCAACATCTCTGGGAGTAGAGATTTATATAATGATACAACTACTATTTTTCTGGAAATAATTATCATCTTACCTTCAATATGTGTGTACTTATCTTTGAAATAATTTATCACAGTGCTCAGAGTGTTCTATTTACAAGAAACTTTGTTGTCTATGGTTTAATTAAAATAATTTTCCATTTTACTTCTTAGAATTTAAAACCCATAAGGGCTTTGAGAGATAGCAGCAACAGCTAAATTGAATGCAGTTTTGTGTCAGGCACTCTGCTAAGCATTTTATGTACCTGTGACAAAAATTGCCATCTATCCACAACTTCCTTTTTTCATTCTTAAGCACACAGATTATATCTCCCAGTATTTCCTGGAGGTGAGTACAGTCATGTGACTAAGATCTTTACAGAAGTAATTTGCCACTGTGGGCCTTGCCCACAAAACCTGCCATGTGCAATTATCCTTTTCCTTTCTCTCTCTCTCTTTTTTATTTTGCTGACTTAGCTGTAGTCATCCTAGTTCCCTGACGGCCACAAGATGGAGAGTCACTCACCAGACCTGAATACTCATCCAAGAATCTTGTATAAATAGGAAATAACATTCTAGTCTGTTAAGTCCCTGAAATGGGGCCTTACTGTTTAAGCAGCATAGTTTACCTTCCCTGTCTCATTTACTTCTTATGACAATATTGATAAATAGGTATTATTATATTCATTTTACCAATGAGGAATCCGAATTATTTAAGGCAAATGTGCAAAAGTCCATATTTCAAACCAAGTTTGCTCACTCCAAAACCTGTGTTTAAAACTGCCTCATTTTGTAAGTGAGACAACTGTGTCCAGCTTACTGAGGAGTATCACCATAGGAATGTAGAAACATGAAATGGCTTCATTTTTTCCCCATGAACACCAATACTTGTGCTCTGTTAAATCTTTACTGCCCTGCAAGATATTAGAAAATCATGACAGTATCTTATCCCAATTCTATATCTTTTAAAATACTGTCAGGTATTAAAACAGACTTTTATTTTTAAGCACTTATTCTACTCATGGGAAAAATTCAAAATTAAATCAACTCAAAATGCTTCTCCTGTGTTCCTTTCACTGCAGTCTAGCTGTGAGGATGGTTTCAAGTGAAGAGGGACATTGGCATTACCTGACATGATTTGACCATATCTCAGGAGAGATACTGCCTGGGTTAGACCCCACCTATAGCATGTACTGCCAGTGTGACCATGGACAAGTTATGCCGTTTTTCTGTGCCTCAGTTTTTCCATCTGTAAATAATTGGTTATGATTCTACCTGTTTCAATAGGTGGGTTTGTATATGTGTGTGTGTGTGTCTGTGTCTGTGTGTGTATGTGTGTGTGTGTGTGTGTAAAGATTAAATGAATTAACTAAGTAGAGAATCAAGAACAATATAAAACCTCAGTAAATGTTAGAGTTTTAAAATTCATGACTTCACCTTGGCTAAGTGGCATTGTGCCACATTCCTATGTGTTATCATCACGTTGCTCCCCTGCCGTGTTCATCCAAGACAGATTGTAGCCCTCAATCCTGTTATTCTCCACTGTCAACCCCTACACCTGTGACCTCATGTAGGATTCAACTTCTATGTCACTTAGGGACTGCTCACTTACAGTGGAGTACTCTTGTCCTGTTCTGTTCTCACTGTCCCTAATGTACTTCTAGGATGTTTTCCTCCACTGTTCAACATCAGATGGGGTATGATCACTTTCTCCCACTAGTAGAGGGAAAATGTTTGCAACTCCCCAAACTTTATTATTTCCATGAGTCCTTGACCCCGGACTTTGTACAGAGTACTCCACTGTATGCACGCACACACACACACACACACACACACACACATTTCTTTTGGAGAAACAAAAATTATCTCTACCTCCAGTCCACCTTATGGGGAGAAGAAGAGATTCCTCCATGTAGGTAAGGACCATGAAGAAGCAAGACGTTTTTGATGGTGCCAAAGAAAGAAGGAGAGAAGGCAACAGAAAGCAAATGTCACTGTATCTATGATGCTTTTCATTAGCTTGGGAGCACATTTTTAATCTGGTAAATTTCAGGATCAGATCATCTTTCTATAATAGAGTTTAATATGGATTTCAGCATCACAATATTCATATACTTAACCTTTATTTATGAGGACAGTTTCAGAGTATGGTCTTTTCTAGCCTCTCAGTTGTCTGTGTTAAATGTCAATTTGGGTTTAAAGCTGCCATCGTGGGAGAGCCCTACAGGAGCCAAATTCCATTTCTCTAGACATCTTAGTGCTGTAGCTTTCACTGAGGCTCACAAATGCAGCGCCCACATATCTGAAATTTAGACCCATAAAGGGCAACCTAAACTTAGCCTGTAGAAACATATTTTCAATTCACATTCCTTTACAACACAGCTATACATAAAACAAAGAACTGGTGGTTCAGTGGAAGAATTTGCATTTATTTCTCTCTATTTGAGAATTTGAAATCAAAGGTAATATTTTTCTCCTGTGAAATTTGTATCAATATCTCAAAAATGAAAATAAGGTAATTAAACATGTTTCTTCCTGCAGAATTATGACTACATATCCATAAGTTTTTTTGTTTTTTCTCTAATCCCAAACCCAGTCTCCAAAAGACATTAGAGACTATTTTGAGGGAATAAGTTAGGCTATATAACTGCAATACCTTTACCACTCTGATTTATGAGTTAAGTATTGTTTTGTGAAACATTTTTTCGTCTAGAGTTTGGATACCATTCAACCTTCCAATCTTCTCTCCTTTGCCTTTTTCTCAAACTACCTTACAGAGATAAGCATACTTGGGAGGTTTTGATCCTACAATTAGAATAATTAAGATAGTGTTATTTCCCATTAATAAAACTGATGTTTGTTTATATTAGTGAGAAGGGATGACATGTGGGTTGAAAAAATTAAAACTTGCTTTGGAGAATTTTAGGGAAATCACTTTTAAGGAAAAGAGAAAAAGTAAATGTGAGTTGGTAATGAAATGTAGTTGTTTTCTTTGGTTGTGCACTTTGGTATTTAGAAATCACCTTGAGTAGGAAAAATCGAGACAACGATAAAGAAGACACTTTCAATATATCATCTGGTGATAATGATCAGTGAGCCAATGAGTATAAAGAAACAAAACAAGTACAGTATTCTCAACTGAACACCAATTTATTTACTACAGAGTATGTTATTACTGTTTATGGGAGGCATAAAATAATCTCTTTAAATGATTTATTCATAAATTTTATGTGTGCATGATGTTTCATGCATTTTTAACTAAGAACGTATAAATATATGACAGGGCATAGTTGCCATAAGCCAAACAATGTCTGTGCAATGAGTTACGGTAAAGAAAAGAAATTAGGCGCATCTCATATTTTGTATTTGTGTCCATAAATTTCGTTGTTTAAAGCCCTTTGATGACTTCCCATTGCTCTTAGAATAAAAACCCCAAATCTTAAATATACACAGAAGATCCTGCACAGCCTAGTCCCTGTCTCCCTTTATCTCCAGTCATACATTTTGTTGTTTTTCTCCTCAGTCTCTTCCTGGTTCCCACCATGGCCAGCTTTCCAGCTCCTGAAATGCACCAGTTTCCACCTCAGGGACTTTACATATATGTTACAGATATCCTTTCCTTTACCAGTAATGCCTTCCCCTTCACCACTCCCTCCATCATCCACCCCTCTATTTTCTCCTAATGCATCCTTCAGTTTCAGTCAAAGATGGTGGATTTGGTAAGATCCTCTGTGAATTCTACCCCAAATTTAAATGCAGTCTTCCCAGAAATATTCTTTTAGCTTTCTACATTTCATATAATAGCACATAATAATACATTTATGTGTAATATTATGTGCTTAAAGTATTATTGACAATAGGGGTTGAATCCCTTGAGGGTAAGAATCCTGTCTCTTTTGCTCATCAATGTTTTATTTAGCACATAACCTAGTACCTAGTACAGAAAAGGAGTCTGCATTTATATTAACTAAGCAATAATTTGACCACACAAACTATTTAAGTGATAATTTAGGAATGCCTTGAAACCCTGAAATTTGTGAAGGTCTAGAGAGCAAAGGGAACAGTGGGATCTCTAGATGTGGTAGAACTAAAGATGTTCAGCCAGAAACAATGATCAGCTCGCAGGGGGAAGGCTTTCAATATGTGCATGAGATACCCACCTTCTGAACTTCCATCTGTCAGGTTACATTGCTGGCAAAGACAACTCTATCCAAATATTGCCCTTAGTGGAATGTAGGCTGAAATGTGTGAGAACACTCTCAAGGAAGAAAATGTAGGCAGTTTCTTCTCCCAAAGGTCCGATGGCTTTTCTTTTTTAATAGAAGAAGAAGAAGAAGAAGAAGAAGGAGAAGGAGAAGGAGAAGGAGAAGGAGAAGGAGAAGAAAGAAGAGAAGGAGAAGGAGAAGGAGAAGGAGAAGGAAGAAGAAAGAAGAAGAAGAAGAAGAAGAAGAAGAAGAAGAAGAAGAAGAAGAAGAAGAAGAAGAAGAAGAAAGAAGAAGAAGAAGAAGAAGAAGAAGAAGAAGAAGAAGAAGAAGAAGAAGAAGAAGAAAAAGAAACGAAGAAGGAGAAGGAGAAGGAGGGGAAGAGGAGGAGGAGGAGGAGGAGGAGGAAGAAAGAGGAGGAGGGGAAGGAGGTGGGAAGGGAGAGGAGAGGGAAGAGGGGAAGGAGAAGAAAAAAGAAAAACAGGGTCAAGCCCTTTCCTGGCACAAAGAGATGGAACTAATCTCTATACTTCCTCTGCTCTTTGTATATGCTGCTACACTTTCATACATTGCTCTACATTGTAATATACCTGTTTACATCTCTTTTCTCTACTAAGCACCAAGCTCTTTTGAGGATAAAATTATATATATATGTATCAATGAACTCATTAATTTATATAAGAGCTTTACAAACTTTTTAAAAGATTCTGATATTCAAGAAAGGGTATATTTTACTGTTCAAGCCAGTGTACCCCTCCTCCCTCTACATATATAACTGAAACTAAATTATCAAAAAATAATATCATACTTACTTTGTGTTAGACACTCTGATATTTTCTAATCCATTTTATTATATTTTTATTTTTGAAATACATTATTCATTATAGATCAACCCAATTGATTTCATTATCCAGCACACAAACTGCTTGTGACCACAGTTTGGAAAACTGCATTAGATCATGAGCTATGTCTACTTATCCTCAATGATTAAACACTGACTGGCATACACTAAATTTGATGAAAAAATTACTGACTGTACCTTTAGCACTTAGAAACACTGTATGACATTTAATACCTGGATGTCTAATGAATGTGTAGAGAAAGCCTTTTAGGCTTTGAAAAGAGGCCTGGGATGCTTCTATATTTTGAGTTTCCTGGTATAATATAAGTAAGTAAGTGTCAAATAAAGTCAGAAAATTTTAGAAAATTGAAATGTTTACATTGGATTCATGAACATTTAACACTAAATTAAAAATGAAATAAAATGATGTAATTGACATCATTAGAGAATTTGTAAGAGCATTAATTCAACTACAGATACTACAGTCCACTATTGAGACACAACATGAGTTTAAGATTGTTTGATGAACACTTGAAAATAATATTTTTGGCAAAAATGTCCAAGTTCAACTGTGAGATCCTTCAAGAACACGAGGCAACCTTCACATGGTTGTTTTTTTTAATTATCGAAAAGCATAATTCAATATTTTTAACTTCTAAGTTTAGGAAGAATCTTTTCAATTTAGGAATAGTTTGGAAAATGTTAATGCTAAAATGCAAATGTAAATTGAAAGTAGTATTACATTAGGTAGTGAAAAGTGGTACAAGTAAGTTGATATATTAAAGAAAATATTTTAAAAAGGAAATAAATTATCCTTTGTTCAGAAAGACAGCCCTAGCTAGGATAAAATGACTATTCCTGTAAGGCAACACCAGGGTGCCAGAGATGATGAAGGATGTGGGGGTGGTGTTGATCTTTGGAAAAATTAAGAAAGCTTTAGATCCAAATATATCTGCATACTCACTCTTTCAGTATTCCTTGCCAGTTCCTTCATTCATTGCATTGCATCTTAACCAGTCTGCCTGCCTATAGCCTAGCTCTTTCTACACTTCCACCAGAGTGAGCTCTTTTAAATCCAAATCTGATTACTGTTGACCCTTGAAGAACCAGGGGGTTAGGGAACAAACCCCTGCTCAGTCAAGAATCCCCACAGTTCAAACCTGTGTGGTTATAGGTGCAGCTGTACCATTCTCCAGCTCAGAAAGCTTTAATGACTCCCCGTATCTCTGAGGGAAAATCAGTCAAAACCCCAGGATGACACATAAAGCCCTGCTAGGTTGGGTATCTGCTGACCTCCTCTCCTTCTTCTGCCTCCATTTCCTCAAACGCATCATGAGTATCATCCACAAAACCGGGCTTCCTGTTCCCTGCATGTACTTTTTTTTCGATGTACAGGTTGGTTTTATTTAGCCTTTTTTTCCCATTTTATTTCATTATTATTTTTAAATTTTTATTATTTATGTAAAAATTTTTTATTTTATATTGGAGTACAGTTGATTAACACTGTTGTGTTAGTTTCAGGTGTCCAGCAAAGTGATTCAGTTACACATACACATGTATCTATTCTTTTTCAAATTCTTTTCCCATTTAGGTTATTATAGAGTATTGAGCAGTGTTCCCTGTGCTATACAGTAGGTCCTTGTTGGTTATCCATTTTAAATATAGCAGTGTGTTATTTGGGGCCTCTTTGCACTGGATATTGCCTTTTCCTGGCAAATTCTCCTTGTCTTTGACAGTATCTTCATTTCTTATTCACCCTTTAAAACTTAATTTACTTAGAACCTCCTCTGTGAATTCTCCCCTGACACTGCCCCTGGCCCATGAAGCCATTGGACTCTCTCAACCAGACAGAGGTTGGTAGAATGGTAGCAACTGCAGCAGCCACTATTTGATTCCAACTCAGTTACCATTATAACCATGGAAACCTGAGCAAATTACTTGGTTTCCATAAATTTCAAATTTCTCTGTAAAGTGGGGAATATAATGGTGCAGATTTTAAAGTTTATGAGGATGATGTGTGTACAGTTTAGGTTCTTTGTCATTTTCAGAAAGTATTGTTTGATTGGGAGGAGATAGTCATCTTTAAATCTTAATTTCCTTTGAACGGATAGTTTGTCATCTGCATTCTCATCCTGTTCTTTCCTACATAATAATGGTGATGCTAACAATACAGCAACAAATCTTTAAGCATCACTAAGTGCCAGACATTATCCTAAGTGGTTTGCAAATAGTACCTCTTACAACCCTATCAGTAGGTTCTATTATTATTTCCATTTATAAAGAGGAAACTGAGTTACAGAGATGTTAAGCCTTTGTCCAAAGTCACAAATTTTATATGTGTGGGTGCTGGGTTTTGGCCCTAAGCATTCTGGCTGCCGAGTTTGTGCTCCTAATCTGCTCTCTGCCTTTACTGTCAGTGTTATTAGACTCCAATTTCACCCCTCTAAGGCTCAGTTTCATCATCTGTGAAATGGGGGAAATAAAAATTTTTGAGGTGGTGGAGAGGATCAAAACAAATAAAGAATGATGAACATATTAGTGCTAAGTTTATGGTAGGAAATCAATGATAAACTTATGTTAGTTCCCTTGGATTTAAGTGCCTCTTTCTGACCGGCTATAGGAAACGTAAAGTATATATGTGTGTTATTTCGAACCAACTTTATATCTAACTCAGATTCCTCAAAACACATATTAATAGTTTAAGGTGAGGGTACTTTTACATTTCCAGATTTATTTACAATCATGCCACCTCCCTGTCTTTCATATACTGTAAACACTCATCACACTTTCCATAAAATGCCATGCAATATCATTCCTGTATCTTGATTCTGAATATTATCTTTTGTTTTGAATTCTCTCTGCTCTTTTCAATGACTTAAAAATTACTCATTCTCTAAGGCCTGGAATTCCTTCACCCTTTCAAGGCAGAATTGAACGCTCTCTGTTCTGCTCTGAAGCAGGATAGGTCTCTCACAGCTCATATTACCTTTGCTTAATTAAGGTGACTTGTTTGAATTTCTGTTTTTCTTGGATAAATGATCTTCTTTTCAGAGTAGCCATGTCTTATCCATCCAAGTAACCCATATACCATCTAACACAGTTCCTGGCGCATGGCAACTATTTAAAGAGTGACAGTTTGGTGTTTGAATCTGGTCTCTCCACTGTCACTGTGGGTAATGACTAATGAAAATAATTTCACAAATGGACTTATTTGCTCTATATTTTAATTTTATTGTCTAACTAAAATGCCTAGAATTATTATTATTTCCATTCTAAAAATTTAAGTTATTTGAGGAATGCAAATGATTGCATATGAATAAGCTGAGAGATATAAAGGTATTATTTTACAAATTTGCTATTTGTATTACTTCTAGAGCACTATACCATTAAGAAAAACGTAGTCAAAAGTCCTGGCTAATTCGTTTGTGGAATTAAGTGAGAATGACAAATGCTGGACTTAGCAATTGTTGATTCTCAGAATTAAAATTGATCTCCAAACCTGTGTTGTACTTACAATCTTATAATTTCCCTAAGACTCCATATTTTTTCTTGAAATCATCAGATCTTCTATTAAAACCAATTTTAAACTTTAAATGGACTCTCTTTCATCTCAGTGAACATCCGAAAGCCTTGTATATCTGACTCCCCCACGTCAAAAAGAAGTATTATTTGTTTGTCAAGATGGAGTACTTTAAAATATACTGTTATATTACACACCAATAAATGATTTAGAAAGAAAAGTAAAAGTTTCTTGAGAAAGAAGACATTATCTGATTTGATTTTATAAAATGATAAAAGGAAATTCACATTAAAAATGACATTTTTTTTTTTTTTTTTGGTGGTATGCGGGCCTTCCTTCGTTGTGGCCTCTCCCGTTGCGGAGCACAGGCTCCGGACGCGCAGGCTCAGCGACCATGGCTCAAGGGCCCAGCCGCTCCGCGGAACGTGGGATCCTCCCAGACCGGGGCGCGAATCCGGTTCCCCTGCATCGGCAGGCGGACGCGCAACCACTGCGCCACCAGGGGAGCCCTAAAAATGACATTTAAAAGCCATCTCTAAAAGGTTTTTTTTAAGCAATTTTATTTGAGGAAGAGAAGTCCTGACATTAAGAGAATGTATTAAAATATTGTTTACTGTGGAGCAGGAAGCCTGTATTTTGCTTCAACTTGGGCTTCAGCTGTTTGCAGTGAGGTCCGGTTGCTGCACTGTAATAATGATTTGTCTTTATTTATGCACCTACCCATTGTCTTTGAAGTCAGGTAATAGCTGCAAATCAAATGGCATATTCTCATTCCCTGTCACACATCCTGCTCCTTATGCATTAGGATAAACAGATGTGGCTTCACCAAAGCTATTGTCGGCAATAAACTATTTTCAGTGATCATAAATATTTCCATTAATGACATTAAGGAACAGAATTGGTCTTTTGCACTTTCCTCTCCCTCCACTCTATTTTAAGGTGATGCCTTTTTAAACAAATACTTAAATAGTGCAAGGTATTACATGGTGTGAAATAAGCTTGGTCCATTAGTATGTTGTGAGGTTGCGGCTGAGAAAAGTAAAAGGAAATAATGTGATGGGTACCGGAAAGAAAGCTTTGTAAAACATAAGCAAGCTAACAAAAGGTAGAATGGCTTAGTTTTATTTATAAAAGCATTTACATATTCCGACATTTATTAAAAAGTAACCCTCTTGAACTCAGTCTGAATGGTATTAAAATGCTGACAGGTGAGAAGGAAGAGTTTGCCAAAACAGTTTTCCATCAGTGGTGATGTGTTCCATTTATTTTAGCCTAGATGAAAAAGAATAAGGGAATCAGAGAACCTGTGGCTTGTCATTTCAATAGCAAATAAACACTTACCTAATAATACCTCTGAAAACGTTGTTGGAAATTTATTTTTCATAAGCGCTCATGTCATGAGGGGGGAAAAAGTTGGTTTACCTTGATAAATGGAATTTAAACCTTTTAATATCTCTTATATGACATAAAACAAGAGAAAAAATGCTGTTTCTTAAGGTTTGGTCCCATAAAAAAGTAATGAAAATATGTGTAAGAATTTTGACTTACCTCAAACCACTTCCATGCTTTTCAAAGCAAGTGTTCAGGACTGGTTTTGTAATTGTCCTCCCCTCCTCTCCCTGTTTCTTCTCCTCCCTCTTTTCCTTCCTCTTTTTTGTCAGTAGAAGCTCATTTTTACAAAAGATTGAAGAAAGTGTATTTTAGGGCTTTAAAAGAGTAAAAATTAACCAAAGATCTTTAAAAGCGTTGATCCCATCCTCTTATACGGTGTTGTGTTTCCTTTTCGTTTGCTCTGCCGGAAGGCCTTCCCTGCCTTTGTCATTTCTAGTTCGTGTTCATTGTTGGAGTTCAGCCAAACAACTCTCCAAAGGCTTGGGAACATGTTTCTGCTGTGAGCATACACAGCACCCTGGGCTCATTCCCATCAGAGCTCCTAACACATGCGAATTCTGATTTCCTGTTGGTGTCTTCTCCTCAGTGACAGCCTGAGAGCTGAGGACAGACCTGTGAGAAACATTTACATTTAAGATGAGGAGGAATGTAGTTAAGAAGAAATAGAGTTGATAGAGAAGGACCAGGAACGCATCACATGTCATGGGACCAAAGGACTAAAGAGTTGAAAGAAGGAAAAGGCTGCAGCAGTATCAACTGCTAAAAAGAGTTTGAAGAAGAACCACTATTGAATATCACAATCAGGAGATCACTGGTTCCTTGAGGGGCGAACGATTTCTCTCTGATGAGGTGTGGAGAAAACACTGCAAAGTTTTAAAAGTAAGTGAAAGAAAGAGGAGTTAGGCAAAGAGGACAAACTCTTCTACTACAATATTTGGTGATGCAAAGAACACAGTGTGCTGGCTGGAGGGAGACACATTTATAAGGAAAGACAGCAACAATTTCTCTAGGGAATGGACACAACATGCCATGAGAGATAGGGAAAGGGACAGTAAAAGGAACTGAGGCATCTATCAAAAGGGAAGGATATCCAAGGAAAAAAGTAGAAGTGTTGGCTTTGGCTAAAAAGAAGGAAATTTGTTTCTCAGATTTGTGAGTTGACAGAAGGAGGGCTTACAGCAGAGATACTCTGAGTGGCAGAGGAAAGCCAATGCTCTCATACAGTTCTATCAGTAACCAATGTTGTGTGATGAGAGTGCAAACATTAGGGATGGGCATGAAGATTTGAGGTGAGGATGGAAAAAGTTTGGAAGAGTCTTTTTTGGGATTCTGAGAGACAGGTAGTAGGCCATTGACAGGCAACAGAAATTGACTAGCCAAGATTAGAAAGCAAGTATTTGCAATCTATTCAATTAGCAGAATTTCTGTAAATTTCCCTAGCAATACCAGGTAACTTAGGAGAAAGTAGTGAATACAGAAAATGGGGACTTCCCAGAGCTGGCAATCAGCACAAATTGTGGGATTTTGAGCTGTAGTGGATGCATTCTTCAAAAGTCTTCTTATTTGTATTATCTAGAGGCAGGGTGAGGTACAGTACTGCTCATGGACTGGAATAGCCTGAGGGTTTGAGTCTCACATTCTCATGTGTCATTCCAGGTATGAATCTAACCTGTTGTGCTTGATAAAAATTTCCCTGGCCTCACCGTAGATTTGCTAATTCAGTGAGCATGAGGTGCAGCCCGATTTCTGTGTTGTAATGAGTACCCAGGTGATTCTGACACAGGTGCTCTGAATCATGTATTGAGAAATATTGCTCTAATCACACATTGAGAAATACTGGCTGAGTCTCCTAGGGAGTAGGTCAAGGGACTACAGGTCACAGTGATAATAACAAGTTGGTGGTAATTAGAGAGTGGCTAAGTTAAAAGAAAGGAGTTTTAAAAGAGAGGTTAATTTCAAAGAGTGAGCATTGGAAATGGGACTCTTTTAAAAAGCTTATTATATTTTTGAAGAGAGAGAAAGCCTTTCTTCTGCCCACCCTTCTGTCTTGCTTGCTACAATGTTAAGAGGGACCTATTTGGAAGAATTTCAGGACAGTAAGTTAGACACATTTAACAGTAGTTGGAGCGATCTTGCATTAAACATTCAAACCCATGGGTACAGCATTATTCTTCTGCTTTCTCCTACCACTTGACTGACAAAGTAAGTAAGAGACTCAGGGCCTATTAAAAGGTTTACCAAAGAGACCTGAATGTGGAAGGAGGTACCACCCAGCTGACAACAGAGTTGTAGCTGTATTTTCCATTTCTCATGACTCTTTGGTGTGTTGTTCTTCCTCTAGAGAACTGCATTAAAAAGGAAAATTATGAATTTGAGCTTTCCTTGATCCTGTAACAAAATTCCATTTATTAATATCCCAAACTACACCAGGCACCTCTATCAGAGGCCAAAGATTTATAATAAAAACATAAGATTGCCTTCTTCTCACCACTATGTTTTTATCATTTTCTCTCAGAATAGTGGAGTAGGAAACATAAATGAGAGAAAAAGATATAAAACAATAAACAGGGTGTCTTTTAGGTAATTAGCCCTCAGTAAATGCTTCTGTGATAGGGCAAGCTGGTGGGAACTCATCTTGGCATTTCTCCTATCCATTCCAGTAAAGAGATGCCAGAACGGCTTGTAAAACTGAGTGTGGATAAAAGTTTGCTTGTTGATTTGGGACTCCATGACGTAAAGTCATTCAAAGACAGGATGACAGAAGTTCTGTCATCCTTAACATGTGGCTTCTCAGGCTGTCTTGTCCATTGACACTTTACAAACAGAAGGGGAGAAGCAAGAGATTGGAAGGTCACATGGGAGAGTTTATGAGCCAAGACCGGAAGTGGTAAAAATCCACATCCACATTCCATTAGCCAGAACTCAGGGACGTGGTCATATCTTACGTAGGTAGGCTGGGAAATATTTTGTCTAGGAGAAAAAGGAAAAAAAAGATGTTGAACCTGTAACAGTCCCTGCAAGGTAATTACCTCAAAAGCACCTGTTCAAATACTCCCAACAGGACTTTTGATTGGAGGTGCATAAATAAAGCCAAGTGGAGTCAAGAGGCCAGCAGCGGGGAGGAGAGTACCCAGTGAGGCAACTCCATGTGGGACCCAAGCAAGTGGTTTCTGTGGCAGGATCATGGTTGGGCCTTGATTCCCCTCTGAGCCTGAAGGGTGATGATTCACTCTTCCTCCTGTTTCTCATGCACTTTGTGAGATACAGTAAGTCCCCTACATACGAGCATTCAAGTTGTGAACTTTCAAAGATGCAAATTGCATTCCATCAACGTCAGGTATGAGTGAAATTGCAGCTTGCCCTCCATCTCCTGTTGCTGACGATCCTTCAGCTCTACCATCTCCCACCTCCTCTCCCTCCTCCAGTCAGTAACTCTTCTTGCCTGTTCACTCGATGCCAGCCCTGTATGCCAGCTGTTGTACTGTACTACTGTACTTTTCAAGGTGCTGTACTGTAAGATTAAAAATGTTTTCTTTATTTTCTGTGTTTGTTTTTAATGTATTATTTGTATGAAAAATATTATAACCTATTACAGTACTATAGCACTATATAGTCGATTGTGTTAGTTGCGTACCTAGGCTAACTTTGTTGGACTAAACGAAAAAACTGGACTTACAAACGTGCTCTCGGAATGGAACTCATTCATATTAGGGGACTTACGGTACCTGTAGATTCCCTACTCACAAATTCCATTATCTGAGAAGGTTTTATTGTCCTTATAAGATCACCCTTTTTTCTGAAAATTCTCCTCAAATTCTTTCTGTTGTTGTAGAAACATGGAGAATCTCCTGGGACAGGGCTTTTCTTCCATTAGGGTTCTGTTTTGCCTGCCATGTGGTGTCTTGTACTCCTGGCTCTTCATTGTCTTCATCCACCTTCAAAAAATAGCTACCTCTGAAATGCATGCTTTCAGATTATCTTATGTTCCACCCAATGTCCTTGTGGTCAGTACCCCTAATTTATCAGAGGTTTTATTAATTAGCTCATTCTCTGTGACCTCTATATTAGTAATCATTCTTGGTGTCTACAACTTCCATATTGATAATTCATCCATCACCCTGTACTCTCATTTTCTTAATCTCCTCACTTTTATTGATATTTCCCCCACTCTTTTCAACCATTCACGTCTACAGACATAACCTTGATGTTGTCATTAATAAATATTCTTTATTTCAAACATCTTATTGTCTCACCATCACCTTTTGTCTTTTCAACTCACTTCCTCTAATCTTGCTTCTTTAACTATTTTTCAACTCCTTTGGTGTTTCCTCAATAGATCCTATTACTTTTTCATTGTCCTTTACCACCTCATCTTATTTCCCAGCTTACTTACTTTACATCACATGACCCATTACTGTAATAGTTCCTTTCCATTCACCCCAGCTTCTCTGCATCTCTTCCCCTCTGTTATTCTTGCTTGGCAAAACAATACCTTGATTAAACAGAATTATGTGTCAACATCATACCTGCACTCAAGTAGCTAAATAATTACTGGAGAAAGTCTTACCATGATGCAAATTGTTTCATGTAATTTGAATGTGCAAGAGAACATTCAACACTGTCAGACAATCCATTGCATTTTTAAACAAATTCATGTTTATTCTCCAAGGTAGCTATTTTATATTTCTCCCTTCTCAAACTACAAAACACTCACTCAACACTACTTAAATTCAGCTAACACACTCTCTACCAGTTTAAAAAATATATAAAAATAGGGGATGATTAATTTATTACCCCTTTAGCAAACCTACCTTCTTACCTTCATCCTATTATAATGTTATACTATGTCTAATGCAAGGATGCTTTTGACTTGCAAGAAACAAAATATCTGCCTTAAAGTGGTTTAAACCATAAGAAAATGTATTACTTCTCATAATTGGAATCAGGAGTTTGAGGAGCATATCGTTCAGTATTCAATTGAAAATTAAAGGGAAAAAACAACAACAGTTAAGCTATTGTATAAAGAAAGATTTAAGACAAAGAGATTTAATACAAAGTATTGGTTAGAACAAATATTGAAAAGCCTGGTAAATTAAGCTGTAGTCTGAGTTCCCCAAAATGTCTCCCTGACCACATGACTGGTCTTCCAGGGATGCTGCTACCTCTGCTACCATCTTGAAGCTGCAACTGAGGATACTTGCCTCTTAAACAGAGACTCCAGAACAATGCCACCTCTACTGTTAACCGTGAGTACTAGTTCCCAAGAGCTTTTGTAACAAGGTGTCACAAACTGGGTGGCTTAAAACAATAGAAATGTCTTCTCTTTACAGTTCAGCAGGCCAAAATTCTGAAATCAAAATGTCAGCAGGGTTGGTTCCTTCTAGAGGCTCTAAGGGGGAAACCATCCCAAGCCTCTCTCCTACTTTCTAGTGGTGTCCAGCAAGCTTTGATGTTTCTTGGCTTTCAGACACACCACTCCAATCTCTGCTTCCATCTTCTTTGGGTCTCTGTGTGTTCTTTTCTCTCTTGTATTTACAGTCTACTGGCTCAGCATAATCCAGTATGATTTCCAATCCATCCTTACTTTAATTACACCTGCAAAGAACTTATTTCCAAATAAGGTCATATTCTGAAGTTCTGGGTGGACATGAATTTGGGGAGAACACTATTCAACATATTGTACCATACCAGAAAGATGAATGTTCTATTTCTTATCTCTGAACAACCATGAATTTAGAGACCCAACATTAGGCCCTCTGTTACTGTTGTCACAGAATATAAAAGATCATTAAAGTCATCTACTTACACAATAATGTTGTGTTACAAACATTCTAAAATTCGGTGGTTTAAAATAACAACTATTAATCATTGCTCAAGAGTCTATGGATTGGGCTTCCCTGATGGCGCAGTGGTTGAGAGTCCACCTGCCAATGCAGGGGACACGGGTTCGTGCCTCGGTCTGGGAAGATCCCACATGCTGCAGAGTGGCTAGGCCCGTGAGCCATGGCCACTGAGCCTGCGCGTCCGGAACCTGTGCTCCGCAACGGGAGAGACAGGTAGCTGTCTAGCAGGTCTGTTGGGAGTTGGTTTATCTGGGATGGTTTCTGTTCGGGTGAATATGTTCTTATGTTTTCCATCAGGCCATCCTAGATATAGTTTCAAAGTGATCACAAGGTTCTAAGATAGAGGGCAGAAGCAAGTAATGCCTTAGAACTAGCCCTTATCCTTTCTGCAGCACTGACCAGAGAAAGTCACAAGTTCAGTTCAGACTCAAGGGATGGGAGAATTGAATCCAAATTTTATGGGAGAAACTGAAAAGATACATTGCAGGAAAGACACATTGTATATATATCATATACATGTGTATATACACATGTATAGAATACATATATAAATTATGTATATCTGTGTGTATACATATACAGATACATATGTTAAAGCTTCTAGAGTTGGAGTTGAGTCAAAGCTTAATATCTGCCATAGGCAAGATTCAAGGATAGTTGATCATGTGGCTTAACAATACTTCTCAGTCATCAGAATATTGAGTTTATCCTCTACCAGGTAGTAAAATTACTCAAACAGTTGAGACATGTGTGCCTCTAACTTTGTGGATTGCAGTTGCAATTAGAGAAACATTTTCCCAAAAGGATATGAGTCATTTTTTTCTGAAACCACCTTCATCATAGTTACCAACAAGTTCTATCACAAAAAATACACTTCTTTCTTGCTGATATAGTTTCCTCCCTTGGCCTTTTTGTGAGATTTAAATAAGTAAATATGCATAAAAATTTTAGAATATTGTCTGACATATACTAAATACCATGTACTCATAATAATGGTTTTAAAATAGTAATTATAATAATTATTATCGTTGTTATCTAGCCACTTGTCTTCAATAGTTCTGCTATTAATGTTTGTTTTGAAAACACAAACTTGCTCAATGCAATTTATATATTAGGAAAGAATTTGAACACAATTGCTTGTACATAATTTCATTGGGGGAAACACTAGGTAAATGCAGAAAACTGCACACAGTTGAACTGAGCTGCACAGGACTGCACAAAATGCACACAATGAGAGGACAAGGAGACACACGTATCTATATCTGGTGTTACAACTTTCCTTTCAGTTTCTGTAATCTTTCTTGCAGCACTTCACAACAGCCTATAAGCTGTAACCCTTCCTATGGCCACCATGGCCCCACGACTTCATTTCCAACTCCCTTTTTAATTTCCCTTCCTCTTATCCTATTTTTTTTGTTTTGTTTTGTTTTCCTCTCTATTCTCTGTTCTTTTTCTCTCTTTGTTTCTTTTTTTATTTCATTCTTTTCCTATATTTATTTTGAACTCTTCCTCTTGCACACAGTAAACGAATTCCATAAGCAAACTTCAGGTCTTTTTCAAGGTAAAGTGCCATATTTATTGTAGTAGTTATGTATTTCTTAACCAACTAACTTGTGTAAAAGTGTGCTACTCTTTTTATTAGGTTCCTATGGTTTTTCAAAATTATTACCGTATCACTTATGCTGTTTTTAAATTCTGGTTTTGCATTCTCATCAGCTCTGTGGTTTTCATTACAAAATTTAGCATAACCATAGTGCAGGGATTTTTAAGAATGCATATGTGACATCATGGAAACGACTGTATCACCTTTAGGCTGACTGAGTCTGGATATCAACATACCCATCAGTTTCAAACTCTTTAATGTTCAACGATGTACTCAACATATTCACTTGAATCTCATCAAAAGATAAGTCTCTATTTTTCTGCTAAATCTAGTTGTCCCACATTTTCGCATGGCTGCCATTAGCACCAACCTTAACCTAGTTTTTCAAGCAAAAATCCAAAAATTTTCTTTAATTTCTCACTTTTATTCACCTTTACATCAAATCCTTTAGAAAGTCCAGTGGCCATACCTTTAAAATATATCTGAAATCTAGCTACTTGTTACCATTTTTACTTCTACAATCAGTCATAACCACCATCATCTCCTACTTAGACAACTGAAAAAGGTATCGGTTTTACAGTTTCCATTATTGTCATCATCACCTCCATGTCCCACCCCATCAATCTATTTTGCATACATTAATGAGAGTACTCTTTTAGATTTGGATTGTTTTATTCCTCTGCCTACAGTCTTTCAAAGGACTTCAATTCACATCAGATAAAATCCAATTTCCTTAATCTACACATCCTAATAATCTGACAACCTCTCTAACATTATCTCCTCTTTTCCTCCTTAATTATGATCCTCAAGCACAGGCCTTCTGGCTCTTCTGTAGACATGCAAAGAATTTTGTATGGCAGGAGAGGAAAAGGAAGCAAGGCAGAGTGTGATCCTTGTAATAAATCAGCAATTACTCAAAAGAAGGGAAGGCTACTCATTCATGTAAGTGAGGTTCTGTTTTGTCTACACCTTGGTAGAAACATTATGTATCATTAGCCTTGTCTGTGTTTGTTGGAAACGTTTATGTTCTGTAGGAACACTGGGATTGGATTAGCAGTAGGGTCTACTTTTCTTTCCTCGGTTCTTTAGAGAGGCCTTCCCAGATTAGAATGTGTAATCTGACCCTCAATTGCTCTTAATTCCCTTTACTCTCCTTATTTTTTTCATAACACTAAACAAAGTAGTACTGTTTATTGTGTCATTTTATTTGTTTCTGTCTTTTCCAATGGGATGTAGACCCCAGGATGGCAGCAACTTTCTGCTTTTTCACTGTTTTATTCCACCATCAAGAATAGTGCCTGGCATCTAGGAGGCACTTAATAAATATTCAGTAAAGAAATGAACACGACAGCTTCCTTTGTGTAACCAGGACTAGTATTAAATCATATGACCTCCTTCCTTTAAAGTTTTGTGAGATTTAAAGACTCTCCTTCTCCAGGACTTGAAAATCCTTTGTTTTTGGAAACGGGAAGTAGGTCAGAAGGGTGGGTATGAGCTGCTTCTCAGTGTTTATACATGGGTCTTTAATTCCTCCTTCTTCATGCATAGGGCTTTATCTGGTTCCTCCATAGTTGGAGGTGTAGGAAGAAGAAAAATAAAGATATTTACTGGTCCCATGATAATCATGGGTTAGTGCATCCTGGATGAGGTAGATTTCAAAAGCCCATTCATTCTCTTTTGAGTTGTTTGGAAACCACCACAAAACTCTTTTATGAAAAGTTCCACTGATGTAGCTACATCCTGCTGCTGGCCAATGGAGGCTCTCCCCTCAGTCCCATGGCTTCTAGTGAGTCATTCCTCTGTGGTCACTTCATGCCCTCGGTCTTTCTCTTGTCCCTGAGAGCATGATTCAGCCAGTCTTTAGTTTTCAGAGTTCTCTAAGTAGGTGAAAATCAGAAACCCAGCCTTGTGTTCCTCTTCCTCCAGGGGGACAATGTAAAACTCTCAAAATGATTTTTCTTCAGTCCCCTTCTCTTGAATTGAAATGAGAGGGAAGTATCTTCCCCTCCTTCCCTAGGGCAGAAGGGCTTGGGGAAAACAGTACAGGAACAAGTCTTTCCAAAGAAATCCTCACCTTTGGCCTTTTCAAACTCCAAAGAACGTTTTCCTTCTTTCAAATAGCCTCAGGGTAAAGGGTAAGTGCAGGCTGAATGAGTTAGAGGATCCTTTAGCAAGTCTGTAAGATAGATGAGAACCTCACCTGGGGCAGCACTGAAAACGTTGTCTTCTACATTTGAGCCCACTGCAAAAATCCGAGACAGAAGGGAAAGATTACTGCTCACATTCTGTTACACTAACATTCAACAGTGCTATTATTATTAAGTTTTAAAGGAAACTTACTGATTCCAGTAATTGGGAAGTAGATGGAGAAATCTGACTTTAGTTACATTTGGTTCCAGGAGCTCAAGTTATGCCAACAGTTATCTCTCTCCCTCTCTCTTTCTGATTCATTGTTGTTTTCATTCTCTTTTTCTCTTTCTTACTAGGTTCTGTTTCCTGATGAATATTGCCTCTATGATAATGAAAGGTTCTTTCCGTATGATGTAGAAAATGATTGACAATAAGTTTACATTCACTTTATTCCATCTTTGCAATCATAAGAATTTTAGGAGAACACATCCATATACACAAACACAAAATATTTCTTCTGATGTCTTATTTAACCCTCCAAAAGATTTTTTGGGTCCTACTTGACTTAGGTATCCATTCTGGAACAATATCAGTCAATATTCCAGGACCACTAAGACTGGCCTAGAATGAGAAATATGCCCAATTTTTGTCCAGGAAGAATGGAGGACCATGACTGGAAAATCCATCTTTACTATATAATGGTGTGGGGAAAATTTTCCAAGGAGTTTCACAAAGAAGGAAATTGAAAAGAGTTGTTGGCAGCAAAATTACTATGACTACCACATGTATATAACATGTTTTCATAATACTCTTCGTTCATACTTTTCTAATTATTTACTTCTCCCTGCCAAATAATAACTTAAGAGAAATGAAACAGTTGTCTTTTTGATGGTTAAACATTTAATATGTTAAGTGAATAAATGTACAGTGAATGAATCAGTGAATGAATCGTCTTGATTTTTCCATTAAGAGGAAAGATAATACCAAAAGTAACTACCACAACTTTAGTACCAAAAATAACTACCACAAGTTTTTTTTTTTTTTTTTTTTTACAGATGTATAAGTTATCTTACATGCTCTTTGGAAGACTCATGTTTTATATAGAAAAGAGGTTTAGGTATGTTTTCTGAAGAGTCTAAAGGAGAATAAAGAAACAAACAATATTAGTAATGTTAATAGAGTTTGGAGAGGAAAAAAATTGATAATTATGATTTTTATTGTGTGAAGGCATGACACACCACTTGATTACCAAGGATTGCCATTTGCTTAATTTACTATTAACTAGAAGAAATTAGGTTCCCGTTAATTATTTCTTCCACTGCTTTTGTCAAAAAGATAATGTAAATCCCTAGCAAATGCATTATAGTATATATATTATAGTATATTATAGACATATTTAATAGTGGAAGCACTGAATAATCAGTACACTTATTATTAGCAAAGTGCAAAAAAAATGTATTAAATCTGTCCTGCTGCTCCTTATGTGACTATTTCTACTGACTCTCATATTATTACTCACATATATTTGCTGACGTTTTAGCCAAAGAAATCTGTGACATACTAAGTATTTTATAATACAGAACTGAATTTTTTCCCCCAGTGAGGGTTCATTTAAATAGTTTTGTTGTCACCATAAGGGGCTTGTTTTTGTTTTGTTTTTTACAGCATAGCCCATGGTGTGGAAACATTGGTGACCACAGTCCCTAAGGAGAGATAAAATGTGTTGGAGAAGAAATGAACACCTGCAGGAATTGTTTTGTTTTGACTAAAGAGGCACTTTGATATTCAGTGAGAGGGAGGAATATGCAAGCGAAAAAATGTAGACAGTGATTAAAACCATGTTTCTTTGTCAGTGGGGTGTCTATACAATTTTTATCACTGTTTCTGGAGGTAAAACAAGAAGGTGTGTAACCTTTGCATCCCACTGCCACAGTATTAATCTCACCCAGAATGAAGACAGAAGGTCCCAGTGTGTGGTGCCCTAGGCAAGATTTATTTCAATAGCCCAGAGCTTGATGCTTTCACAAACACTGGCATTTGCTGAGGTTAACTTGAAATAAAATCTAATCTTACAAATAACTGAAATAGAACAAAATGCAGAAAACAACTGTTTTCAAATTATTGTATTCTTTATAAATCGAATGAACCACTTCCTAACTCAATCAACTTGTCCTTGTGAGTTAATGAGCTATGATACCAATTTTTTATACTAAAAACCATTTTAAGGTGGTTCTTATAGCCTTTAGCTCGATGATGCTTCTCTAGAAAGGATGCTTTATCTCCCAGAAATTTCCATGGTTCCTGCTTGCTCAGAAACATTGCATGTGGTTTAGCAAGTGTATTAACACCTAGTCTAGCATATTTGATGACTTGTCTGAGGCATGTATTAGCAAGTTATCATTTAGAACATAGCAAACACTGAAATTGAGTGGAAAGAAGCAGCTTTTTAAAAAGAGCACGTTTTGGGTTCCAGGTGCTTTGTTTATAAAGTCTCACTTATTCATCCTTGATATTCTTTGGATATTATTACTATAATCATATCCCCCTTTTTATAGAAAAATAAAAATTTATGGAGAACTTTAAATAACTTAATTTATTTAACTGAAAAAACTAAGTTGTATAAGAACTGAGATCTTATCCAGAAATTCTATCACATAAAATATCTATCAGATAAAATAATTATCTTAAAATGGTCAGGATATCAAAAGCCCAACAAGGTGTGTCCTTTCTCCAATTTGGTAATCCCTACTGCCTCATTTAATTGCTGCACTGCTGACCACCTTGAAGTCCAAAAATATTCAGTCTATTAAAAGTAATTTAGCTATTCAAGTTTAAAATTTAGTTGCTTTTGGATGTTTAGTCTCAGCCAATACTTAAACTAAACCAATTCAAATTTAAACTTGATATTAGGGCTGTCTTCCCATTTAAACTCTCTCCATTTTTTCCTCATTCTTTTCTTTCTTCTACTACTCATGCTCTCAGGATGCCTCTTGGTGTGGCGGAAAAATTGGTATAACTTCAAAGGTTTGAGAGGCAGGAAGCTGTTCTGCATTCTGTTGCCTCTTTCTTCCCTGTGTCTCCTGGGTTTATTGAAGCTTTGCCATTGTGTATTTGCCTCTGTCCCCTGTGCACCTGCTTCTCATGCAATTCCTTTCTCATTGTGTTGGCTATAAATGTCTCTCCTTCCTAACTTAGCCTCTGGTTATGGGATTTACCTATTTTGGATTTTACCTACCCTAAATTCTTCTCTCCATGACCCATTCATCCAGCCCTTCTGCAACCATCTCTGAGTCATGTGGGGGAATTTGAACCTCTTCCATACCATACACAGCCTATAGGCTAATTCTTACCCTCTATCAGGCTAAAAATCTCACCATTTTTTTTTTTTTACTAGTGATGCATATGCACTGTGTCATCATTAGGAGGAGGAAGGACCCCTGAAGATCTAGGTAATGCCTTGCCCGCTGGCCGGCAGAATCAACTAAAATAAAAAAAAAACACTTCATCAAATACATTTCAAAGGTTATGCCATGTCACACAGCTCTATTCTTAGTGAATTTGTTGATGTGTCATGGAGATATGAACACACACACATGAGTTAATATGTTCCCTAGAGTGTGAGTATAAAGTATTTGCGTGCAGAATGGTTTACATTATTTTCTCCTGGTTAGATACTAACCTATGTCTGATGGCTTAGATTTGGTACACCATTCAAAGTAAATTTGGAATGAATATTCAATTAGGTGGTATATATTTCTACGCAGCCTTTCATATACAGAGTGTCATGGACAGATCTGCTGATGAGTCAATTTAACTGCAGAATTCATGCAAGAAGCTCTCCTGCTCTGGAACTCATCCGGCTCCCTGGGATTCTCTACTCATCCCTGTAGAATGGGCCCTATGAAGTCAGCAAGGAAGCCTCAAGAAAGTCTCAACATGGGTCTTCCTTCCTGCATTCTTCTCCATTTTTCAGTCCTTCTCTAATTCTCTCCTTAAATTTAGAAATATAAGTGTTCCCTTTCTTGTTAGATGGGAGAGTGTTGCCATACCCTGCATTCTCCACTCAGGGCTTTCAGTAAAAACTCTGCTCTCTCTCTAATTTCACCCTTCATTGCTTATCATCTCTTAGATGCAAACTTATACATATTTCTTCAAATAATAAATCCTTGCAAATCAAAAAGTGCTTTAGTTTTAGGCTATTTTGCTTCCTGTGAGTTAAAAAAAAAATCACTCAGGGGAACTATATTCAATACCTTGTAATAATCTATAATGGAAAATAATCTGAAAAAGAATATACATATGAATATACATATGAATATATATATATACATGAATCATTTGCAGAAACTAACACAACATTAATAGAAAAAAATTCACTTAGAATTTAATTTAACTTATTTTATCCAGGCTGTATCTGTTTTCTATACAGAGTAATATATGACAGTACTCCAGTAGATAGTAGTCACAGGACAGTAGGCATAGAAAAAGAAAGCTCATGGTTTAAAATTTTCAAATAGTACTCCTTACATGTGTAAAAGATCTTGTAGGGCTTCCCTGGTGGTGCAGTGGTTGAGAATCCGCCTGCCGATGCAGGGGACACGGGTTTGTGTCCCAGTCCGGGAAGATCCCACATGCTGTGGAGTGGCTGGGCCCGTGACCCATGGCCACTAAGCCTGTGCATCTGGAGCCTGTGCTCCGCAATGGGAGAGGCCACAACAGTGAGAGGCCTGCGTACCACCAAAAAAAAAAAAAAAAAAAAAAGATCTTGTAAATATTTAGAAAATAGCAAGTATTCAGTAATTTTTTAGCTACTACTATTTCTACTATGTTTTGACCTCCCTTTGTTTCATCTCCATACTGATCAAACTCCTCAGTGACTGCCATCCATCTGCCAGCTTCACTTGATTCTGTAATTTCTGCCCTTTGAGATCTGGACCTTCATTGGTGACCTGCTGCAATCTAGTTAGATCTGTGTATTAATTGGTTTCCAGAATCTGGAAGTTATCCTGTCTCATTTGAACCATGCTTCTGGCAACAATTAGGACCCCATAGAGTAGAGTGAAATATCTTTTAAAGAAACACATCATTGTAAATATTAGATATAAAAGAGAAAAGGAGAGTTAAAAGTGTTTTCATAGACTCAGACTCATAATTAATATGGAATCATAATTAATTTTTATATTAATTAACTCAGTTCTTTAATAAATATTTATTGAGTACTTACTATGTGTTACACTGAGTTCTAATTTCTGGGATATAGTAGAGAAGGAGACAGAAAATGTCCTCTCACTTATTCTCTCAGAAAGATACCAAGAAGGTAAAAAATGATAATTTCAGATAGTGACAAAGAGTATAAAAAATAACCAAGATACTCAGCTAGAGAATTACATGATATTTCTGAGACGGTGGTTATTAGAAACATGTTGCCATTAAATTATAAATTCTAGGTAATAATAATGAAGGTTATAGTGAGATTTAAATCCCTACTGATTTTAAAGTATGATGAATTATTATAGGAGTAATTATTTTAGGAGAATATCTTCATAATTTTTTTTATACTTACAGTATTTTTTAGAGTGTGTTTATTCAGAAAACTAACATGGCCACCATGAATTTCCTGTTCAAGAAAACAGTATTACAGTATTACAAATTTACCTCAAATGAGAAGATTATGATTCTACTAAACATTGGAAGATTATTCACCCTTCAGTTTCCTTGGACACTCTTAGTGGAGTGGGCTCCCGTAACAAAATACCATAGACTGGGTGGTTTATTTTCTTATGGAAATTTATTTTCTCACAGTTCTGGAAGTCCAAGATCAAAGTGCCAGCAGTGTGGTTTCTGGTGAGACCACTCTCCTTGTCTTGCAGATAGTACATTCTCAGTGTCCTTACATAGCCTTTTCTCTGGGTGCATATGCCGAAAGAATGAGAGAGAGCGGTCTTTGGTGTCCTTTTTTCTGATAGGGCCACCAATCCTATTGCATTAAGATCCACTCTTCTGTCATCATTTAATCTTAATTACCTGCTTAAAGACCTTATCTCCAAAAACAGTCACATTGGGGGTTAAGGCTTCAACATAGAAATGGGTTCGGGGATTGGGGGGGACACAAATCAGTCCATAACAGAGACTATCTCATCACTTAGAGGATTTAAAAGCTCTTTAATTCCATCATTGTGGTGGATCTTTTTTTCCAACGTATTTTTATGACCAATGAAATGAGCTAATGGCATTCTATTCAAATTGTTATGCTAATTTAATGGATTTATTAAAATTCCTATATAATTTTAAGTTATATTCTTTTATTAAAAAACTCACACTCTATTAGTTTCCTGTTCCTGCTGTTACAAATTACTACAAACTTAGTGGCTTAAAACAACACAAATGTATTATGTTACAGTTTTGGAAGTCAAAAATCCAAAATGGGTCTATGGGCTAAAATCAAGATGTTGACAGAGCTATGTTCCTTCTGGATACTCTATGGGAGAATCTATTTCTTCACCTGGAACAGGTACAGGTTTTAGAGGCTTCATCCTTTGGTGTGTGGTCCTTTCCTTAATATCAATATATCAATATTCCATCTCCCTCTTTCTCTCCCTCCCCCTCCCCTCTCTCTCTCTGACTTTTACTTCCATTGTTACATCTCCTTCTCTGACTCTGATTCTCCTGCCTCTCTCTTTCTTTTATAAGGACATTTACAATCTGGATAATCTAGGGTAATTTCCCCACCTCAAGATCCTTAACTTTATCACATTTCAAATTCTCTTTTGCCGTGTAAGGTAATGTATTCACAGGTTATGGGGGTTAGGATGTGGACATCTTTAGGGAGCCATTATTCTCTCTACTACATTGTTCATATTACTTCCTGTGAAATATTGTTATTTAGGAAGTATATAAACTTTTTTGCCATTAAAATTCCAAAATTACATAAACTTTTGCTAAATTAATGAATCTCCTAAAATATCTGACTTACCATGGGTATTTCATCTTTCAGAGTTTTAGCAGTAAAAACTGAGGTAACTTTGTCTTCTATATCAATTGAGATAAATGCTGTATCATTCATGACAACAAACTCAGATTTAAAACATGCTTGTTTACAAGTTAGACTATGCAAATCATAGATGCAGCAGATAACTGACACACCCTCCAATTCAAGTTTGTAATATGAAGTTACATTTCTATTATATAAATGACCTAGAGATGGCCTGCATATTGCCCTGCAGGTTGTTGATTTCCTCACTGCAGGTTGAGGCCTCTTAGCACAAAATCCTGAACTGACAAACTCAACTTTTACACATCCAATTGATTTGGAAAGAGCCCAAATGAGAAGAGTTTTAGCCATTTAGAACTGGTTTGCTTTACATATCCCACAAAACCTCACCCAGTGGCTCTTATCCATTGGTAATGAAGGCATACCTCAGAAATATTGTGGGTTCAGTTTAGACCATTATAAGGTGAATATCATAATAAAGAGAATCACACAAAATTTTTTGGATTCCCAATGCTTATGTTATATTTACTTTATGTTGTAGTCTATTATGTGTTCAGTAGCCTCGTGTCTATAAAAACAATGTACATGTCTTAATTAAAAAATATTTTATTACTAAAAGAATGCTAATCATCATCTGAGTCTTCAGCAAGTTGTAGTAGTAACACCAAAGGTCACTAATCACAGATCACCATAACAAAAAATGATAAAAAAAGTTTGAAATATTGTGAGAATTACCAAAATGTAACACAGAGACAGGAAGTGAGGAAAACTGTTGGCAAAATGGCATCGATAGACTTAATGAAGCAGGGCTGGCAGAAAACTTTAAGGTGTAAAAAACCCAATCTCTTCAAAGCACAATAAAGACAAGTGCAATAAAATGAAGTATGCCTGTCTTGTTTTGTAGTTGTAAGGTCCCAAACCACTACAGCCCTTTGGCCCTGGCCCTAGAGTCCTGTGACTCAGAGAATCCTGGTGCTGCTGAGAGACATCGTCACATCCCCTACATAAGTAATCCCTCTCATCATCTCCTCTCTCCCTAGGGGCACCCTTGCCTCCCTTTTCTTCTGGATGGTGGTCCCTTGCCTAAGCCTCTGGACAATGTCACTCTATGAGGGACCCAGTGAAGTTCCTTGTTTGTCACTGCCTCATGTAGCCATATAATTTTTCTTGGTCAGCCCTGTTAAAAAATAAACTGAGTCATATTACAAATTTTAAGAGTTTATTTGAGCAAAAATGGATTCTAATGGGCAGTGACAAACCAGAAGTGGTTGGGTGCAATCTACTGACAGGAGCTGGGAAAAAGACTTATATAGAGAAGGTCATTTGTACTAGTTGTCCTTTGGTTTCAATTTCTCAACTTTGAGGCTTTTACAGACTTAGGTTTTGGTTTGCTTACCAAGGCCACTAAATCCTTACAGCCACTTCAGTCTAATGACCTCCTTGTTTAATTAATTTATCAGCCCCAAATCCCTCAAACACCTACAATTTCCCATTTCAACAACCAGAAGTTCTTGAATTTTAGATTCTTCAGCACTGTACCTCTATCCATAGTACGTTATCTGTTAGGGAATTGGAATCATCTCCTTAAATAAATATTTACACCATTGAAGTTGTTATTACCATGAAAGAATATATAATATTGATATTTACCATTAAGTGAATTTTGCCAAATGCTAGACACTTTATAGCGCAGTTTGCAAATATTACAATTTAATTTTTATGATAATAAAACAGGCAGGTACTATTATTTCTATTTTACATATAACACAAATGAGATTTAAAAAGTTATTGAAATTTCCCCAAACAAGATAAAATATTAAACTAGGTCTATCTGATAATAAAATCTGTTTAGCATTTTTTCCTTCCATTATCCCATACTGCTCCTGTGTTGGTGTTTATTAATTTTATAATCTTTTTTGGCTTTGTACTGTTTCACTAATCTAAGATATATCTTGCCATTTTTAATTGTCCATAAGAGTATGCAATGTTTTCTCCTTCACTTATGATAGGAAAAAAAAACAACAAAAAACAACTCCTTGAGAATATTGCATTGACCCTGCAGAAAACAGCCATTAGTCTTGTTTTATTCTCACATTTTATTTAAAGTTGTCTCCACAAATAATTTCCCTTAAAATGACTTTTGGTTAATCAAATTCTCAGTGATTATAATATATAAATTATGTACACATATGGAATGAATGATCCATAAATATGTTGCAACAAATGAAGGTAAGCAGATATCCTAATGGGATATACATTACAGATATTTATACCAGGAATGCACAAAGACATGTTCTTTCTTTAATATTTTCACTGATGTAACTAGTTCACTTACTTGCTAGACTAAGTTTAGTAATGCAATATGTCCTTTTGTAACCGATGCAAGTGAAAACTGGTGGAGTCAAATAACCAGAAAGGTAGCAGCTTGCCAATTGGGGAGGTCAGTAGAGAGGGAAGTGCATTTGCAAATGGTAGTCACTGCATTGGTCTTAGGCATTGGTCCTAGGAAAGGCTGATGAAATGTGGTTCTTTAAAAGTCCAGACCAAATTTAGTCAGTATGCAGGGGAAATTTGGCCCTACATGGTTGAATCACACTTAACTAAAAACATAGTGAGACGGAGAAAGACACCAGAATGAAAATTCTGCTGCACGGATCAGAATATTTTTGTCACCAAATGCCAATGGGGAAGGCCCATGTAAGCAATTTTGATTTTCTATGAAAATTCAAGAACACAGAAATAAGAAATATAAAAAATGAAGAATGAACACTTCTTAGAAAGTAGATTTTTATGGGAATTAAAAACTACATATTGAGTAGAAACTCAAAATGAGGGGAATTTGTTGTGTTGAGTGTTTAATGGCATCAAGTTAAGCTAGCTAGCCATAGCCATCTGATGATATGTACTGTCTTGTCAATAAGTGGGAAATGGTATTTACTGACTCCTGTGATTGATATTCAGCTCTGTCCTTGTGATAACCTGGACATTAGAATGGAAAATATTCAAGTTCCCATGGATAATGTATCTGATACATCCACTCTCTTAGCCAATGGTAGAATTAAGCACTGAACTGAAGTGTCTCTGACTCTTTCTGTGGTTTCCCTTTTTGATAAAACAAATGCTTCACTTGTATATTAGCATTTTCAACAAAGTCCTACTGTTCAGGGAATCTATTTCTCCTCTTGGCTTTATACCAAGATTTAATTCTCAAAGGGAAATATCACCTTCCTCATTTCCTAGCTTTAACAGCAACTCACCAGAACCCCCCCCCACTACAATGCTAACCAAACAAATGCTTTGATCCATTAAACAGTAGCAAAGTGTTTCATGTAATTATTCATCTAGTGAGTGGTAGAGATGAGAATCTTCAATTCATAGACCATTTATGTCACATATTAAAGGCTGCCTTGGTAGACTTAAGTGAATCACATGTGTCTATTTTTTATCTCCCTTCTTGGAACATAAGCTTCTTGTTATTACTAATCTTAGTATTCCCAGAGTACTTAATACCATGTCATACTCTGAGTATACACTCAATAAATGGCTGTAGAACTAAACTGAAAATCAGCTAAACGGCTGTTAGCCATTGTCAAAAAGCTGAATGGAGGGGAAGACATTTCCATATTTTGATATTTCATAAAAGCAGAGATGAAATATTGTTTAGAGTTCAATGTAGGTAGGATGATCAGAATTCAGACAATATGGATGAGGTACTAAGAAGGGAGATGTCTATTACTTGGAGTTTCAGGGTATGTACAGCTTTCGAACTTTAATCTACAAAATGTCTTAAAAATATATGTAATGTTTTAGGAATATATCTCCATGAAAATTCTTGTTTCAGGTTCTGTATGTTTGTATGAAATTGGTTTGTAAATATATGAAACGGAATACAAAAAAGATTTCAGTAAATATACTCTTTCATAGAGTTTTCTTTGTGCTTAGAGATGTAACATAGCATTGAAACATTGAGAACCAGGAAGGGGACAAACGTTTAAGTCGACAACCTTTTGATTATGTTAACCATTAGAAGATCTGCAGAGAGTGAGAAGTATGATAAATGACTGCCATCCAGTTTTACCCAGTTGACCTTTTTTATGTGGTGCAAGAAAATTTGGAAGAAGCTGACTCCCAAAAAGTACAGCTCAGTGCCAAAAATTTTGAATTTCATTTCCTGAAATGCCATTGGAATAAAGCATATCTTTATTCTTAAAGGGTTTTTCATTGTAGCTGGACAAATGTGCTAGTGTGTGATGTTCAGCAAAAATAACCTCTGATGTTTCAGATCTGGTTTCAGAAAACACTACATCCAACAATGGGAAAAGGGGAACTGCATCATCTCATCTGTTGTGAATAAACTCCCAGATCTTGTTCTGCAGGGGAATCATGTCACTGGCGCTAACTACCATGGACACAGAATATTTAATAAAAGCCTTAGTGACAGCAAGAGGCTCTCAAGGTGAGGTGGTGCTCTACTTTTTTTGCCTTAACCGTGCCTGCATAATAAAACAGTTACAGAGCCACAGTAAATATTGTAAATCATACATTCTCACCTATAAAAGTTCATAATGAACTGAGTATAAATATCAGCAAAATATATGAATAACAAAACTACTCAAATACATACTGCATGTTAATGAAGACTGAAGACAATTCTTGACTTCTCTGGGGTACAGCTTAAAACGCTATTGCCTGCCGGAGAAACCCAGTGATGAAAATTAACTGAGAGAAAACTCAGGGCTGGAAAGCAGTGAAATCTCATTTTAGTAACCCTGTCACTAACTTAGAGCAAATTACATCAGTTTTTTTTAGAATGTGGGATATATCAAGTTTCTTTTTTTGTTGTATGTATTCACTTAAGAGTCACTGAAGCAGTTTGTTGCCTACCCAATAGCTGTCTCCTCTATTATCTTTTGTTTATAGAACCCTGAACTTTTTCAAGAATCTACCCTACTGGATCATGACCCTGTTCTTCTTTAAGGGGTCAATTCCAATGAATCTATTCTAATCAGCTAATTATATTTCTCTTACCAATGATTAGTGTAGGAGTGAGTATGGAATCAGATTTAGTAAATGCCATGTGGGTGTAGGGATTCTGCCTGGATGACTTGTATAAATATGATACGAAGCTTTGAGAACAGCAGGCCCATTGTCCATGATAGCCATTTTGCAGCCATGAATGGAACACATTTTTAGATTAAGCCAACGTATGTGGTTAGCATAAAGACAAAGAACCTAAGTCGTTGATAATGTTAGTAAACTGCTTAATTAACATAGCTCTGAACTTCTTTTAATGTAAGATAATAAATGTTATTAATGTTTAAATTAGTTAAGTCATGGTTTTCTATTACTTGCAGTTGAAATCAGCCTGATTGATTAATGCAATCAGATTTTCAGAGGGAAATCACAATCTATAAAAAATGCTTATGTCAAAGACAATTATTGAAAAATTGTCAATGGAATCTGTGATATCCTATATCATAAACTAAGTAGAAGACAGTGACAACTAGGTCTACATGGGTTATATTGTCCAAAAAATTTAGATTATATAGATCCCCACAGTATTTTCTATAGAAAGTTTGTTTAGAGCATACATTATTCAAATTTTCATTAATTCTTATTAGCCTTTCAATTTTTAGAAAATCAGAAAAATGGCATAGAATTTTGAGAAAATAAATACTAAAACATTTCAAAATAGAATTCTGAGAAAACATTTTTTTTCATTTTCTGACATATCATTGTTGGCATTATTCCCTAAGTTCTTAATTTTAATGGGTTAAATAAAAGGATTATCTTGAGTTTCATAAACTTTTGCCCAAATTATGATTTTATATTGTGCACCATTTACTCTTGACTATGGTTTCAGAGCTACAAACTTGCACAATTTTAACAAGTAAATTACCAACAGCTAGCTATACCACAGTTATTTTTGTATTCACGTTTAGGGATTATGATAATAATAAGCCCTTGCAGACATTGCCTAATCATGAAATTTATCAGACCAATAACTCGAAGTTGTCAGTTGAAGTCACAGCCTTTGTAACCAGAATATTACATAGGACATGACCTGAGATGGATTCATTTTCTTTTAGCCTATAATTTTCTTATATCATTTTAAGTTAAAATACTAAAAAAATGACAAATATGCCAGAAAACAAAAACAACTTATTCTTCTAGATGTGACAGTTTATAACATTAATTCAGAAGTTAATTTTTAAAATTCTGATTAGATGTTTTCCATTGACATTATTATGCCAAAAATGATGCCTAGTCCACAGACATAAAATAATATATTTTGTGTTTATACAAAGAATATCCCTAGTAGTCTTTATTTAATATTTATACTTTTTGAAACTTTATAAGGGCAAAGAATTAATAGACTTAATTTATTAACTCAATAATTAATTATTGAGTATATTTAAATATCTATTATATATCTCCAGCTATCTATCTAGCTGTCTATCCTAGACATTATGCTAAGTGCTGAGGAACTAAATATATAATTTCAAAACATGAGAGCACCTATGGGTATAGGTGATAAACAAACAAGCAAAAAATAAAAAGCACTACAGAATATGATAATCGCTATAAATAAACCAAGCAAAGTCTTATGTCATACTTTCATTTATAAATTAACAGGGACCGGCAGGGAGGAGATTGTCCTTTGATAGGTTTTGAAGAGAAGGCCCAATTGTAGAAATGGTTATTTCTGGGACCCAGATGAAATAAAGAAGATGATCATACAGAAGTAGAGGAATTGATCTGGGATGTGTGATCAGCACATTCAAAGACCTTGAAGCTGGAAAGGGCTTGGTCCATCTGAACATAAAGGAGTCCAGTGTGGGTGGATCATAGTTTTTATACTTCTATAGAATCTCTCTTTCTCTCTCTCTCATGCTCTCTCTTTCATTACATAAATAAATGAATGAAAGCCTTACCAGTCTGATTTTCCAATTTTTATAATAATTGTATGGTTTAAATGAGAAGAGTAAGCCATGACTCTGACTGGGCCAAGAGCATTTAGCTCTTTGAACTTTTAATTGTTAAAAATGCACGATGCCTTTTCTTTCTGAATGCTTTCCCTTATGTCTGTCTTTCCAAATAATCTTACAACCATGTTTAAATTTATAACCTGAATTCTGTTTTTCTCTATGAGGCTTGCCCAGGAATTTTTCCATTGCATGCCTTGAGGAAGAAAGGGTTTTTTAATTATGGTAGAGATTTGAGCCCAAAAGGAGATGCAGAAAAGATTGTACCTGTCACAGCCTGACAAATAGTATTTGGCACTTTGGTCCTTATTATTTCAAAAAGAATGTTAAATGCACAGGTTTTGGAGTAAGATGTATTTGAATTCTGCTTCAGTCCCTCAATTGCTGAGTGACCTTGTACAAGTTATTAGATCTCTATCTGTATTTTTCATATTTAAATAATCATAATAATAGTTACTGTACAGAGGATGTACAACTAAAATGCCCAGTTTAGTACTTACTATAGAGCAGGTGCTCAGAATATGGTAGCAGTTGCTTATCTTGCCTATTTATCTATTTATTTTTTTCCAGACTATTTCGTAATTCCCCCAGGATTTTTTTACCCTCGTTGTTTCAGGAGATGCTCCATTTAATACTGGCAGGACATTTCAGCAATCCATTAAATCTTTTAAGAACATTCACTGTTGGGCTTCCCTGGTGGCGCAGTGGTTGAGAGTCCGCCTGCTCATGCAGCGGATACGGGTTCGTGCCCCGGTCCGGGAAGATCCCACATGCCGCGGAGCGGCTGGGCCCGTGAGCCATGGCCGCTGAGCCTGCATGTCCGGAGCCTGTGCCCCGCAACGGGAGAGGCCACAGCAGTGAGAGGCCCGCGTACCGCAAAAAAACAAAAAAAACCACCATTCACTGTTTCCAATAAAATCATTGGAATTCATTGGAATATTAAGTAAACTGTTGATCCTTTATAGGAAAAGATGGAAACAAGTAAGACAAATGGTTAAAAAAATTTATAAACATACAAATCAGAACTAATTCTATTAACTATTCCATAAATATTTATTAAGTACCTGTTATGCAACTAGAAAACTGGGTTATTGAAAAAAATTTTAACAAAAATATAGTTGTTTTAGATGAAACCATCACAGAGTAATGATGGATTTTTATAATATATGTAAAGGTGTTTTTATTCTTTGATTTAGTGAATTACTATGAACTTGGTTAAGGATGCACTTTGGAGGGGAAAAATCTTTCTTTCTCTTTCTCTCCTCCCCCCACCCTTGGTTGGAGCAGAAAGTTTGGCTGGTAGACCTCTATGTGATTAGGAAATTGGTTATATGGGTGTAGAAATATTGAGTAAATATGTAGAATGATTAAAGGGAAGTAAAGCCAGTTTTCTCATGGAAAAAAAGAGGAGTTCCATAAGTGTTGGGGGAAAAAAGAGAGGCAAAAATAAGCTTTGTTTTTTTTGAATTGGGATTGGAGGTATCCAAGAGAAATCATGGTTTTAGATGGCTCTATCAATAGCTAGATAGATATAAATATGTAGGTGTGGGTGAGTGTGTGTGTGCATGCGCACACAGGTATGCATTTAGGATATGTATTTTCTTGCTCTGTCAACTTGGAGAACTTAGAAGCAAAGAAACCTCCATATGGATAAACAACAAGGTCCTATTGTATAGCATAGGGAACTATATTCAATATACTGTAATAAACCATAATGGAAAAGGATATGAAAAAGAATATATATATATAACTTATTCACTTTGCTGTACACCAGAAACTAACACAACCTTGTATATCAATTATACTTTAATAAAAAAAAAATGAACCCTCTCTAGCAATGATCACTATTAGCACCTAGATCTTGTTTTTTAAATGCTATTCTCTGACAAAATAAACCAAGACTCTTTGGAGAACCAGTTGTTTCAGAGCTAGAGGGGGAGAGTAGCATAAGCTAAGGAATTGGTCTCACAAAAAATTACATTAAAAAGACATAAAGACCAGCTTGAAGAGAATCTCACTGACCAAATTTGGGCCAATTTAAGCATCAAAATAAAGCAAGATAGTAACAAATTATAACTCACTGGATAAAATAGGAATCTCTAAGGTCATACTAATATACATTTAAAAAGGAATAAATATATAAATAAAATTTTAAAAGGAGAAGGGAAAGCTTTACTTTACAGGGAATACCAATACATAAATATAATTAATGGCAAAATTAGGAAATTGTTGGAGATTATCATAGTAATAATTGCTTCAGGCAAGTAACAATGGGTATTAAATGAAGGGAGTAAAAATTTTAGGAAGAAAAATATATTTTTTCCTCACAAAATAGTTATCAAATACTTATTAGTTAATAAGTGAAAAATAATTATTAACTTTATAGTGGAAAACTTTATAGACACTATCTTGCTCTGGGGATAAAAGTTAACATTACCAATTGTAGGACAGATCAGCACTGTGTCTCTTCACTACAAAGAACTCAGTAGCACCTCAGTGATTTTCCTGATAAAAATACATGATCTGGACATAACTGAGGAAACATCACATCAACCTGAATTGAGGGACATTCTAAAAAGTTATTGACCTGTACATTTTTAAAATGTGAAGATAACAAATGAAAAGGAAAGAGTGAAAACCTGTTCTATATTGGATAAAACTAAAGAGATATTAAATCCTGGTGCAACATGTGATGATAGATTAGATCTTGGACGTATGGGGAAAAAAAAAACAGGTAAGTTTGAATGGACTCTGAATTTGATAGTTAATATATCTTTGTTAATTTCCTGATTTGATTGTTCTGTTGTTATGTAGGAAAGTGTCTTTTTTATGGAATACTCATTCAATTATGAAGAGATAACGGGGGACCATGTCATCAGTGACTCTTAAAAGGTTTAGAAAAATATTAGGTGGAAATATAGATGAGGGAATAAGATTAAATGTGAGAAGATGTTAACAATTGGGGAATCTGGTTAAAGGGTATGTGGAAATTCATTTTCCTATTCTAACAAACTTTAAAAAATAGAGTATACTTTCTGAAGAAGTTTTAAGTTCATAGCAATATTGGGCAGAAAGTACAAAGAATTTCCATATACTCCCTGACCCCCCCCTCCACATACAACCTTCACCATCAACATCCCCACCAGAGGGGTACATTTGTTATAATGATGAAACTACATTGACATATTGGTAACACCCAAATTCCAGATTTTACACTGAATTTACTTTGTATTACATTCAGTCTTGGTGCTATATTCCATGGAGTTGACAAATGTATAACATGTAGCTACCATAATACTATCATACGAATAGGTTCACTGACCTAAAAATTTTCTATTCTCTGCCAATTCATCTCACTGTTTCCCCAAATTTCTGGCAACCACTAATCTTTTTACAGTCTGCACAAGTTTTGCCTTTTCAACAGTGTCATATAATTGGAATCATAGAGTTTGTAGTCTTTTCAGATTGACTACGTACCTTGCATTTAAGGTTTCTCCATGTTTTTTCATGGCTTGATAGTTCATTTCTTTTTTTTTTTTTTTTTTTTTTCGGTACGCGAGCCTCTCACTGTTGTGGCCTCTCCCGTTGTGGAGCACAGGCTCCGGATGC
>NC_041220.1:86951649-86953047 GCF_002837175.3 Physeter macrocephalus | reverse complement strand
CATGTGTTTGTTGGCAATCTGTATATCTTCTATGGAGAAATGTCTATTTAGATCTTCTGCCCATTTTTGGATTGGGTTGTTTTTTTGATATTGAGCTGCATGAGCTGCTTGTATATTTTGGAGTTTAATCCTTTGTCAGTTGCTTCATTTGCAAATATTTTCTCCCATTCTGAGTGTTGTCTTTTGATCTTGTTTATGGTTTACTTTGCCATGCAAAAGCTTTTAAGTTTCATTAGGTCCCATTTGTTAATTTTTGTTTTTACATCCATTTCTCTAGATGGTGGGTCAAAAAGGATCTTGCTGTGATTTATGTAATAAAGTATTCTGCCTATGTTTTCCTCTAAGAATTTTAGAGTGTTTGGCCTTACATTTAAGTCTTTAATCCATTTTCAGTTTATTTTTGTGTATGCTGTTAGGGAGCGTTCTAATTTCATTCTTTTTTTTTTTTTTTCTTTTTGTGGTACGCGGGCCTCCCACTGCCGTGGCCTCCCCCGTTGAGGAGCACAGGCTCTGGACGCGGGGAAATATAGATGAGGGAATAAGATTAAATGTGAGAAGATGTTAACAATTGGGGAATCTGGTTAAAGGGTATGTGGAAATTCATTTTCCTATTCTAACAAACTTTAAAAAATAGAGTATACTTTCTGAAGAAGTTTTAAGTTCATAGCAATATTGGGCAGAAAGTACAAAGAATTTCCATATACTCCCTGACCCCCCCCTCCACATACAACCTTCACCATCAACATCCCCACCAGAGGGGTACATTTGTTATAATGATGAAACTACATTGACATATTGGTAACACCCAAATTCCAGATTTTACACTGAATTTACTTTGTATTACATTCAGTCTTGGTGCTATATTCCATGGAGTTGACAAATGTATAACATGTAGCTACCATAATACTATCATACGAATAGGTTCACTGACCTAAAAATTTTCTATTCTCTGCCAATTCATCTCACTGTTTCCCCAAATTTCTGGCAACCACTAATCTTTTTACAGTCTGCACAAGTTTTGCCTTTTCAACAGTGTCATATAATTGGAATCATAGAGTTTGTAGTCTTTTCAGATTGACTACGTACCTTGCATTTAAGGTTTCTCCATGTTTTTTCATGGCTTGATAGTTCATTTCTTTTTTTTTTTTTTTTTTTTTTTTTTGTGTGTGTGGTATGCGGGCCTCTCTCTGCTGTGGCCCCTCCTGTTGCGGAGCACAGGGTCCGGACGCGCAGGCTCAGCGGCCATGGCTCACGGGCCCAGCCGCTCCGCGGCATGTGGGACCCTCCCAGACTGGGGCGCGAACCCGGTTCCCCTGCATCGGCAGGCAGACGTGCAACCACTGCGCCACCAGGGAATCCCGATAGTTCATTTCTTTGTATGATTTTTTTTAAACATCT
>NC_041220.1:86949782-86950355 GCF_002837175.3 Physeter macrocephalus | reverse complement strand
CAAAAAAGACCTTGTTGTGATTTATGTCAAAGAGTGTTCTTCCTATGTTTTCCTCTAAGAGTTTTATAGTGTCCGATCTTACATTTAGGTCTCAAATCCATTTTGAGTTTATTTTTGTGTATGGTGTTAGGGAGCGTTCTAATTTCATTCTTTTTTTTTTTTTTTCTTTTTGTGGTACGCGGGCCTCCCACTGCCGTGGCCTCCCCCGTTGAGGAGCACAGGCTCTGGACGCGGAGGCCCAGCGGCCACGGCCCACGGGCCCAGCCGCTCCGTGGCACGCGGGATCCTCCCGGACCGGGGCACGAACCCGCACCCCCTGCATCAGCAGGCGGACCCTCAACCACTGCGCCACCAGGGAAGCCCTCTAATTTCATTCTTTCACATGTAGCTGTCCAGTTTTCCCAGCACCATGTATTGAAGAAGCTGTCTTTTCTCCATTGTATATTCTTGCCTCCTTTATCAAAGATAAGGTGACCATATGTGCGTGGGTTTATCTCTGGGCTTTCTATCCTGTTCCATGGATCTATATGTCTGTTTTTGTGCCAGTACCATACTGTCTTGAAAACTGTATCT
>NC_041220.1:86948477-86949595 GCF_002837175.3 Physeter macrocephalus | reverse complement strand
AGGGTCCGGACGCGCAGGCTCAGCGGCCATGGCTCACGGGCCCAGCCGCTCCGCGGCATGTGGGACCCTCCCAGACTGGGGCGCGAACCCGGTTCCCCTGCATCGGCAGGCAGACGTGCAACCACTGCGCCACCAGGGAATCCCGATAGTTCATTTCTTTGTATGATTTTTTTTAAACATCTTTATTGGAGTATAATTGCTTTACATTGTTGTGTTAGTTACTGCTGTATAACAAAGTGAATCAGCCATACATATACATATATCCCCATATCCCCTCCCTCTTGCGTCTCTCTCCCACAGTCCCTATCCCACCCCTCTAGATGGTCACAAAGCACCGAGAGAGAGGATCTCCCTGTGCTATGCAGCTGCGTCCCACTAGGTAACTATGTTACATTCGGTAGCGTATATATGTCCGTGCCACTCTCTCACTTCGTCTCAGCTTACCCTTCACCCTTCCCGTGTCTTCAAGTCCATTCTCTACATCTGCGTATTTATTCCTGTCCTGCCCCTAGGTTCTTCAGACCATTTTTTTTAGATTCCATATATATATATATGTTAGCATATGGTATTTGTTTTTCTCTTTCTGACTTACTTCACTCTGTATGACAGTTTCTAGGTCCTTCTACCTTGCTACAAATAATTCAATTTCGTTTATTTTTATGGCTGAGTAATATTCCATTGTATATATGTGCCACATCTTCTTTATCCATTCATCTGTCAATGGACACTTACGTTGCTTCCATGTCCTGGCTATTGTAAATAGTGCTGCAATGAACATGTGGTACATGACTCTTTTTGAATTATGGTTTTCTCAGGGTATATGCCCAGTAGTAGGATTGCTGGGTCACACGGTAATTGTATTTTTAGATTTTAAGAAACCTCCATAGTGTCTGTATCAATTTACATTCCCACCAACAGTGCAGGAGTGTACCCTTTTCTCCACACCCTCTCCAGCAGTTATTGTTTGTAGATTTTTTGATGATGGCCATTCTGACTGGTGTGAGGTAATACCTCATTGTAGTTTTGATTTGCATTTCTCTAATGATTAGTGATGTTGAGCATTCTTTCATGTGTTTGTTGGCAATCTGTATATCTTCTATGGAGAAATGTCTATTTAG
>NC_041220.1:86935434-86948035 GCF_002837175.3 Physeter macrocephalus | reverse complement strand
GCCCAGCGGCCACGGCCCACGGGCCCAGCCGCTCCGTGGCACGCGGGATCCTCCCGGACCGGGGCACGAACCCGCACCCCCTGCATCAGCAGGCGGACCCTCAACCACTGCGCCACCAGGGAAGCCCTCTAATTTCATTCTTTCACATGTAGCTGTCCAGTTTTCCCAGCACCATGTATTGAAGAAGCTGTCTTTTCTCCATTGTATATTCTTGCCTCCTTTATCAAAGATAAGGTGACCATATGTGCGTGGGTTTATCTCTGGGCTTTCTATCCTGTTCCATGGATCTATATGTCTGTTTTTGTGCCAGTACCATACTGTCTTGAAAACTGTATCTTTGTAGTATATTCTGAAGTCAGGGAGCCTGATTCCTCCAGCTCCGTTTTTCTTTCTCAAGATTGCTCTGGCTATTCGGTGTCTTTGGTGTTTCCATACAAATTGCGAAATTGTTTGTTCTAGTTCTGTGAAAAATGCCATTGGTAATTTTATAGAGAATGCATTGAATCTGTAGATTGCTTTGGGTGGTATAGTCATTTTCACAATGTTGATACTTCCAATCCAAGACATGGTATATCTCTCCATCTGATTGTATCATCTTTAATATGTTTCATCAGTGTCTTATAGTTTTCTGCATACAGGCCTTTTGTCTCCTTAGATAGGTTTACTCCTAGGTATTTTATTCTTTTCATTGTAATGGTAAATGGGAGTGTTTCCTTAATTTCTCTTTCAGATTTTTCATCATTAGTGTATAGGAATGCAAGAGATTTCTGTGCATTAATTTTGTATCTTGCTACTTTACCAAATTCATTGGTTAGCTCTAGTAGTTTTCTAGTAGAGTCTTTAGGATTCTCTATGTATAGTATCATGTCATCTGCAAACAGTGACAACTTTACTTCCACTTTTCCGACTTGGATTCCTTTTATTTCTCTTTCTTCCTCTTATTGCTGTGGCTAAAACTTCCAAAACTATGTTAAGTAATAGTGGTGAGAGTGGGCAATCTTGTCTTGTTCCTGATCTTATAGGAAATGGTTTCATTTTTTCACAATTGAGAATGATGTTGACAATGGGTTTGTCATATATGTCCCTTATTATGTTGAGGTAACTTCCCTCTATGCCTATTTTCTGGAGATTTTTAAACATAAATGGGTGTTGAATTTTGTCGAAAGTTTTTCTGCATCTATTGAGATGATCATATTGTTTTTATCCTTCATTTTGTTAATATGGTGTATCACATTGATTGACTTGCATATATTGAGGAATCCTTGTATTCCTGGGATAAACCCCACTTGATTATGGTGTATGACACTTTTAATGTGCTGTTCGATTCTGTTTGGTAGTATTTTGTTGAGGATTTTTGTATCTATGTTTCATCAGTGATATTGGCCTGTAATTTTCTTTATTTGTGACATATCTGTCTGGTTTTGGTATCAGGGTGATGGTGGCCTCATAAAATGAGTTTGGGAGTGTTCCTCCCTCTGCTATATTTTGGAAAAGTTTGAGAAGGATAGGTGGTAGCTCTTCTCTAAATATTTGACAGAATTAACCTGTGAAGCCATCTGGCCCTGGACTTTTCTTTGTTGGAAGATTTTTAATCACAGTTTCAATTTCAGTGCTTGTGATTGGTCTGTTCATATTTTCTATTTCTTTCTGTTCAGTCTCAGAAGGTTGTGCTTTTCTAAGAATTTGTCCATTTCTTCCAGGTTGCCCATTGTATTGGCATATAGTTGCTTGAGGTAATCTCTCATGATGATTTGTATTTCTGCAGTGTCAGTTGCTATGTCTCCTTTTGCATTTCTAATTCTGTTGAGTTGAGTCTTCTCCCTTTTTTTCTTGATGAGTCTGGCTAATGGTTTATCAATTTTGTTTATCTTCTCAAAGAACCAGCCCTTAGTTTTATTGATCTTTGCTATCGTTTCCTTCATTTCTTTTTCATTTATTTCTGCTGTGATCTTTATGATTTCTTTCCTTCTGCTAACGTTGGGTTTTGTTTGTTGTTTTTTCTCTAATTGCTTTAGGTGTAAGGTTATGTTGTTTGAGTTGTTTCTTGTTTATTGAGGTAGGATTGTATTGCTATGAACTTCCCTCCTAGAACTGTTTTGCTGAATCCCATAGGTTTTGGTTTATTGGGTTTTCATTTTCATTTGTTTCTAGGTATTTTTTTATTTCATCTTTGATTTCTTCAGTGGCCTCTTGGTTATTTAGTAGCATATTGTTAAGCCTCCATGTGTTTGTATTTTTTACAGTTTTTTCCTGTAATTGATATCTAGTCTCATAGCATTGGGGTCAGAAAAGATACTTGATGCGATTTCAGTTTTCTTTTTTTTTTTTTTTAACATCTTTATTGGAGTTAACTTTTGCTTGTCTCTAAAATTTTAATTTCTCCATCTAATCTGAATGAGATCCTTGCTGGGTAGAGTAATCTTGGTTGTAGTTTTTTCCCTCTCATCACTTTAAATATGTCCTGCCACTCCTGGTTTGCAGAGTTTCTGCTGAAAGATCAGCTGTCAACCTTATGGGGATTGCCTTTTATATTATTTGTTGCTTTTCCCTTGATGCTTTTAATATTTTTGCTTTGTATTTAATTTTTGTTAGTTTGATTAATATATATCTTGGCATGTTTCTCCTTGGATTTATCCTGTATGGGACTCTCTGTGCTTCCTGGACTTGATTATATATTTCCTTTCCCATATTATGGAAATTTTCAGCTATAATCTCTTCATATATTTTCTCAGTCCTTCTCTTTTTCTCTTCTTCTTCTGGGACCCCTGTAATTTGAATGTTGGTGCGTTTTATGTTGTCCCAGAGGTCTCTGAGATTGTCCTCAATTATTTTCATTCTTTTTTCTTTATTCTGCTCTGTGGCAGTTATTTCCACTACTTTATCTTCCAGGTCATTTATCTGTTCTTCTGCCTCAGTTATTCTGTTATTGATTCCTTCTAGAGAATTTTTAATTTCTTTCATTGTGTTGTTTATCATTGTTTGTTTGTTCTTTATTTCTTCTAGGTCCTTGTTGAACCTTTCTTGTATTTTCTCCATTCTGTTTCCAATATTTTGGATCATCTTTACTATCATTACTCTGAATTCTTTTTCAGGTAGACTGCCTATTTCCTCTTCATTTGTTTTGGTCTGTTGGGTTTTACCTTGCTCCTTCAGCTGCTGTGTATTTCTCTGTCTTCTCATTTTGCTTAACTTACTGTGTTTGGGTTCTCCTTTTTGCAGGCTGCAGGTTCGTAGTTCCCATTGTTTATGGTGTTTTCCCCCAGTGGGTAATGTTCAATCAGTAGGTTGTATAGGCTTCCTGGTGGAGGGGACTGGTTTCTGTGTTGTGGTGGATGAGGCTGGATCTTGTCTTTCTGGTGGGCAGGACAGCATCCGGTGGTGTGTTTTGGTGTGCTTGTGAACTTAGTATGATTTTAGGCAGCCCCTCTGCTAATAGGTGGGGTTGTGTTCCTGTCTTGCTAATTGTTTGGCATGGGGTACCCAGCACTGGAGCTTGTTGGTCGTTGAGTGGATCTGGGTCTCATCTTTGAGACAGAGATCTCTGGGAGAGCTCTCACTGATTGATATTATGTTGGGCCAGGATTTCTCTGGTGGTCCAATGTCCTGAACTCAGCTCTCCCACCTCCAAGTCTCAGGCCTGATACTCAGCTGGAGCACCAAGATCCTATCAGCCCCACAGCTCAGAAGAAAAGGGAGAAGATAAAGAAACAAAATAAAATAAAATAAAAGGTATTAAAATATAAAATAAAAAATTATATTATTAAAATTAAAAAGTAATAAAAAAGAAGAGAGCAACCAAACCAGTAAACAAATCCACCAATTATAACAAGCGCTGAAAACTAAACTAAGATAAACATATAAATCAGAAACTAGTCAGTCACATACAGCAAACCCCAAGTCTACAGTTACTCCCAAAGTCCACTGCCTCAATTTCATGATTTTTCATTGTCTATTCATGTATTCCACAGATGCAGGGTACATCAGGTTGGTTGTGGAGATTTAATCTGCTGCTCCTGAGGCTGCATGGAGAAATTTCCCTTGCTCTGTTTGCACAGCTTCTGCGGTTCAGCTTTGGATTTGTCCACACCTCTGCACGTATGTTGCCCTCTGCCGTCTGTTCTTCACCCAGACAGGAGGGGGTTAAAGGAGCATCTGATTAGGGGGCTCTGGTTCACTCAGGCGGAAGGGGGAGGGCGGGTTACAGAATGCGGGGCAAGCCTGTGGCAGCAGAGGCTGGCATGACATTGCAACAGCCTGAAGTGTGCCGTGTGTTCTCCCGGGGAAGTTGTCCCTGGAACACAGGACCCTGGCAGTGGCAGGCTGCAAAGGCTCCCAGGATGGGAGGTGTGGAGAGTGACCTATGCTTGCACACAGGCTCCTTGGTGGCTGCAGCAGCAGCCTTAACATTTCCTGCCCATCTCTGGAGATCGTTTAGGCAGTGCTCTGAATCCCCTCTCCTCGTGCACCCCAAAACAGTGGTCTCTTGCCTGTTAGGCAGGTCCAGACTTTTTCCCAGACTCCCTCCAGACTAGTTGTGGTGCACTAGCCCCATTCAGGCTGTGTTCACGCAGCCAACCTCAGTCCTCTCCCTGGGTTCTGAACTCTGAAGCCCGAGCCTCAGCCTCCATGCTCCACCCACCCTGGTGGGTGAGCAGACAAGCCTCTCAGGCTGGTGAGTGCTGCTCCGCACCAGTCCTCTGTGTGGGAATCTGTCTGCTTTGCCCTCTGCACCACTGTTGCTGAGCTCTCCTCTGTGGCTCTGAAGCTTCCCTGCCAGTCCCCACCCCTGTCTCCACCAGTGAAGGGGCTTCCTAGTGTGTGGAAACTTTTCCTCCTTCACAGCTCCCTCCCAGAGGTGCAGGTCCCGTCCCTATTCTTTTGTCTCTGTTTTTTCTTTTTTCTTTTGCCCTACCCAGGTACGTGGGGAGTTTCTTGCCTTTTGTGAAGTCTGAGGTCTTCTGCCAGCATTCAGTAGGTGTTCTGTAGGAGTTGTTCCACATGCAGATGTATTTTTGATGTATTTGTGGGGAGGAAGGTGGTCTCCATGTCTTACTCCTCTGCCATCTTAAAGGTCCTCCCTCCTTTCTTTTTAAAGCTGAATAATACTCCATTGTCTGGATATGCCTTAATTTATTTATCTATTCACCTACTGAAAAACATCTTGGTTGCTTTCAAGTTTTGACAATTATGGATAAAACTGCTATGAACATCTGTGTGCTGGTTTTGCATAAACACAAATTTTCAACTCCTTTGGGTAAATACCAAAGAGTATGATTGCTGGATCATATGGTAAGAGTATGTTTAGTTTTATAAAAAACTGCTAAACTGTCTCCAAAGTGGCTGTTTCTTACAACTTTTGAATGAATTTTATTTCTAAATAAGAAGTTAAAATCCCAAACAAAAGGACGTAGGTAGACAAGTTATTGAAATATGTTCAGTATTATGAGGTAAACACACAAAAAAACTCCGTGGCAGTGACATCTACTACAGAGAGAAATTAGGTAAATGAGGACCCCAGAGGGAGGGCATAGCATAAGCAAAGGGCCTGAGGCAGGAGAGAGTTTAGAATATTTGAGGAAGTAAAAGAAGAGTTAGTGTAGCTGGAGCCTGAACAAAACTGAAGTTGGAGAGAAAGGGAAAGCAATGAATAGAGCACTATTAATGCAGTTTTCTAGCAGACAGTGAGATTAGACAGAGCCTGGGACTCGACGTGCAATGTCAACTTTGTTTGGCTTTTCCCTATGCCCTATCTTGCTTCTTCCATACCCTTACTAATTTTTCCTGGAAAGATTTCCCTAATAAACCATTTACACATGAATCCTTGGCTCAAAGTAAGCTTTTGGGAGACTAACAAGTCAAGCTCCCAGTCCACTGCTTAAAAATATATAGATAACAGTGATGCAATATTGTTTTTGAGGTATTATTATTTTGTCAGAGAACATTACATGATTAATGAATCATAGACTTTTTAATGTGAAGTCCATAGTAAGCTGACTAAAAGACACAGAGTTATATAATTGTAAAGCTGAGAGAAGCACCTCTGAAATCATCTAATGCAAGCTTCTTATTTTACCAATAAACTGAAGCTTAAGCAATTTGGGAATTCCTATCAAGAGCTTATTAGAAAGGTCACATTTTATGACCCTCTAATCCCCTTTTTAAGGAATATAGCCTAAGTAAGTAGTCATAAACTCGATGATTTATGTATAGAGATTTTCATCTATTATATATAATAGTAAAAAATTTGGAAGCCATCGAAATATCCAAAATATGAGAAAGGATAAATACATTACAGAATATATGTTGGCATATTTATTCATATAATAAAAAATGATACTCTAAAAGAATATTTAAGAGATGAGAAAAGGCTCACAAGTTTAAGTGGAAGAAAAGGGTGTAAACAGGAACATTCATTAGAAGGAAAGAATGGAAGGAATATATCAAAATATTAATAGTGGTTATCTTTGGGTAGGTGATTTATATTTTCTTTTTATACCATTATTCATTTTCAGAACTTGCCAGAATAAGCATACATTGCTTTTATCAGCATTTATTTTTTTAAGAAACAGGAATATAAATTGAATCTTACAGAATTAAAATGACATGTTCCAAGGTCAGACATATCACTGCAGGGCTGGAAATCCAAGATCCTTAATTTTAAATCTTGGTCTCTATTCTTTGAAGATATGTTATTTATTTATTTTTTTAGTGGATCAGAGAAGTTCAAAAGTGAATTATTTTGTTCAACATTATTTAGTAATTTCATGGCATGAATAAGTTCAGTGTCAAGGATCTAATCTTTTAGCTGCTCCCTTTCTGCCTTCCTCTATTTTTCCCTCTCTTGCTTTTCCTTCCTCTCTTATTTCTTGCCTCAGTCTCTTCCACCAGTCTTCTCTACCAAGCTGCTTTGTGCAGCAGCTTTTTTTTTTTAAGGGAGATGCCACCAGTAATTTTTCTCTCTAAGAGGTTACTTGTGATCATTTTGGAAAAGGAATAGAATTTCTTTTCCTCTCTAAAACATACTTTCAAGAGCCTATCTTACTTAAGCAAATAAATACCCATTGCTTGGTAAAGATGGATTAGGAAGAAGGCTGTGGTTGTCTCTGCCAAAGTATTTTTCAGAAATATTCCCTGGGAAGAAGGTAGATATATTTACACAGTGTCAAGAGGCTAATGGAAAGAAATTAATTAAAAAAAAATTTAGGGTATAATTAATTTACAGTGTTGTATTAGTTTCAGGTGTACAGCAAAGTGAACAAATACATTTGTATCTGTTAAACAAATACATATATCCACTCTTTTTTAAATTCTTTTCCCATATAGGACATTACAGAGTATTGAGTAGAATTCCTTAAGCTATACAGTAGGTTCTTATTAGTTATTTATTTTATATATAGTAGTGTGTATGTGTCAATCCCAATCTTCCAATTTATCCCTCTCCGGCCCTTACCCCCCAGTAAACATAAGTTTATTTTCTATATCTATAATTCTATTTCAGTTTTGTAGATAATTCATTTGTAGCCTTTTATTAGATTCCACATATAAGCAATATCATATGATATTTGTCTTCCTCTTTCTGACTTACTTCACTCAGTATGAAAATCTTTAGGTCTATCCATGTTGCTGCAAATGGCACTATTTCATTCTTTTTTATGGCTGAGTAATATTCCATTGTATATATGTACTACATCTTCTTTATCCATTCCTCTGTTGATGGACATTTAGGTTGTTTCCATGTCCTGGCTATTGTGAATAGTGATGCAATGAACATTGTGGTGCATGTATCTTTTAGAATTATGGTTTTCTCTGGATATATGCCCAGGAGTGGGATTGCTGGATCATATGACAGCGCTGTTTTCAGTTTTTTAAGGAACCTTCATACTGTTCTTCATAGTGGCTGTATCAGTTTGCATTCCCACCAGCAGTGTAGGAGGGTGGCCTTTTCTCCATACCCTCTCTATCATTTATTTTTTGTAGACGTTTTGATGATGGCCATTCTGACTGGTGTGAGGTGATATCTCACTGTAGTTTTGATTTGTATTTCTCTAATAATTAGTGATGCTGAGCACTTTTTCATGTGCTTTTTAACCATCTGTATGTCTTTGGAGAAACGTCTATTTAGATCTTCCACCCATTTTTTGACTGGGTTGTTTGTTTTTTTGATATTGAGCTTCATGAGCTGTTTATGTATTTTGAAGATTAATCCCTTGTCAGTTGCTTCATTTGCAAACATTTTCTCCCATTCTGACAGTTTCTTTTTTGTTTTGTTAATGGTTTGCTTTGCTGTGCAAAAGCTTTTAAGTTTAATTAGGTCCCATTTGTTTTTATTTTTTTACTTTGTTTTTATTTTCTTTATTCTAAAAGGTGGATCTAAAAAATCTTGCTGTGATTTATGTCAGAGAGTGTTTCCCTGTTTTCCTCTAAAAGTTTTATAGTATCTCGCCTTACATTTGGGTCTTTAATCCCTTTTGAGTTTATTTTTGTATATGGTGTTAGGGAGTGTTCTCCAGTTTTCCCAGCACCGATTAGTGAAGAGACTGTCTTTTCTCCATTGTATATTCTTGCCTCCTTTTTCATAGATTAGGTGACCATAAGTGCATGGGTTTTTTTCTGGACTTTCTATCCTGTTTCACTGATCTTTATTTCTGTGTTTGTGCCAGTACCATAGTATTTTGATGACTGTCACTTTGTAGTACAGTCTGAGGTCATGGAGCCTGATTCTTCCAGCTCTGTTTTTCTTTCTCAGGTTTGCTTTGGCTGTTTGTGGTCTTTTGTTTTTCCATACAAATTGTACAATTTGTTGTTCTAATTCTGTGAAAAATGCCATTGGTAGTTTGATAGGGATTGCATTCAATCTGTAGATTGCTTTGGGTAGTATAGTCATGTTCACAATATTAATTCTTCCCATCCAATAACATGGTATATCTCTCCATCTGTTTGTGTTATCTTTGATTTCTTTCATCCATATCTTATAGCTTTTTGAGTACAGTTCTTTTGCCTCCTTAGGTAGGTTTATTTTCCTTTTATTTCTTTTTCTTCTCTGATTGCTGTGGTTAGGACTTCCAAATCTATGTTGAATAAAAGTGGTGAAAGTGGACTAGTAATTTTCACAATATTGATTCTTCCGATCCAAGAACATGGTATATCACTCCATCTGTTTGTGTTATCTTTGATTTCTTTCATCCATATCTTATAGCTTTTTGAGTACAGTTCTTTTGCCTCCTTAGGTAGGTTTATTCCTAGGTATTTTATTCTTTTTGATGCAATGGTAAATTGGATTGTTTCTTTAATCTCTCTTTCTGATCTTTCGTTGTTAGTGTACAGGAATGCAAGATATTTCTGCATATTAATTTTGTATACTGCAACTTTATCAAATTCATTGATGAGCTCTAGTAGTTTTTTGGTAGCATCTTTAGGATTTTCTATGTATAGTATCATGTCATCTGCAAACAGTGACAGTTTTACTTCTTCTTTTCTAATTTGGATTCCTTTTATTTCTTTTTCTTCTCTGATTGCTGTGGTTAGGACTTCCAAATCTATGTTGAATAAAAGTGGTGAAAGTGGACATTCTTGTTTTTTCTTGATCTTAGAGGACATGCTTTCAGCTTTTCACCATTGAGTATGATGTTAGCTGTAGGTTTGTCATATATGACCTTTATTATGTTGAAGTAAGTTCCCTCTAAGCCCATTTTCTGGAGAGTTTTTAGAAATTAAATATTTTTTGATGTATGTATTATGATTTTTTCAACGAAGTTTTCACCTAACATTTTTGAATCTCAAAGAACAAATAAAAGCCTACTAGCATATGTCTTAATATTTAAAAGTTATAAATCAAGACAATAAACATCACATCTTGACACATACACCTTCATACTTGACAAATATTTTGAAACCTTGGATAGCTAATAATTTTGTTGCACAGAACATGCCATCTTTGTTCCATAACTGCAAAACATTTTGATTTATAGATTTATAAAGAGTACTTAAATGAGCTAACCAATTAATTATCTCATTTTAAAATGATCTATTTCCTGCTTGTCTGTTTGTATCCTCTCTTAACTTCAGCATTTTTCCACTTACAATCTTTATCAAATAAATTTTGTCACAGACATCATAAAAGAATGGAAAACAGCATCATATTTTCATCATAAAATTTTCATTAAAATTTCATTATGAAGATGAAAAAGTGCTGTCCCATTTTCTTTTAACAAAACGGGATGATCAAAGCAATTGTGATGAAGTTCTTCCTGTTGAATGACCCAAAAAAGAATGACATATTTTCTTTTTGCTTTTAAACATATATTTTTGCATGTCATTTGTTGAGTTTGAGAAAATCCATGCAGGATATCATCGTTGAAAAGGACATGGTCTGAAATTTGACTTATACAAATGATTTCACCATCCTTAAAGTCTAGACTCAGTGTTATCTTTTGCATTCGTTTTCTGATTCATCTAATTATTATAAAATGTCTTATATTGATAATTGTACTTTTCTTTAACTTTAAGACCAGAAAATAACAAATTGTGAATTTTAACTTTGTTCAAAGAATGTTGAAAAACAGACCACAAATATGGTGCTTCCAGTCTTTTTCTTTTTTATAGGTTCTTGAAAGCTTATGCCATACTTTAGTCTATGCAATAACAACACTAAAAAAGGTTGAATTAGTGACTATTTATTTCACTACTGTGTCATTCTTTAAGGGGTTCCATCATTCTGTTTCCATATTGTCTTAGTCTATTTTAACACAACTGGGATTAATTTATGAGTATCATTAAATAATAATAGTAATGATTAACAGTAATGATTAACAGTTTAAACAGCAAATAAGATAATAAAATAGAAAAAATGTTTCAACGTATAGAAACAATATCACTAAGATCTCATAATGTATCAGATTTATACAAGGTGTAGTGAATCCTATGGTAATTGCCAGATAGATTTAATTTTATTTTATTCTATTAAAAATAAGTAATCATTGTTCTTTCAAAGACCTTTAAGAAAAAATAAAATTCATGAAATATCTATTCTTACAAATAGAGCTACTCAAAAAATAAAAATAAAAATTGAGATCAGTAGATCTTAATGTTATCTTGAGGGTTAACAGTGATATGATTTCAACTGATTTGCAGCTGCAGAATAAGATTTAGAGACTTCACTGGAAAACTTATCATGAGAGTTGGGGATCTGTAACTAATGACTCAAAACTGAGTCTGAATTATAGTTCAGAGTAATAATCTTAAAACTTTTTGAAAAAGTTTGAAGAACTATGTAACCTCCTTGAGCATTTTGAACTTGTCATATATATTTTTAAATCATATGTTTAAAGAATATCAAATGATGCAATTTTTAGAATTTGTCAATATTGACATTTCAAATAAAATTTTACATCATTCTTCAACTCCAGCCAATAGAATATAAATGACATTAATTTGATTCCTTCTCTCTCCTTTCAGAAATATAAAAAATATCTCCCTTAAAATTTAGAAGTGTTACCTCTTTATCTTTTCTCTTTTAACTAGTTTCTTCCCTCCATTTTTCTCACAAAATTTAGTCTTAAATTTGTGTTTAAAGATCTTTTATTAATCAACATTTTGTGCTTCTCTGCAGTGCATATATAATTAAATTTATTTTAGTAATAGTTACCAATTTCTCCAAGTGTTATTTTATTTCCTTCTGCATAGAGTAACTAAAGAACTTATTGTTAGTAATCAATTGATTAAAACAGCACAAATATATTACATATTTTCACAAACAAAAAATAAAATTCAAATTTTGTTGTGGTGATTCTCATAATGATATTGATGGATTTGGGATTTATGTTATCTTGATTAAAATTATAGTGAAATATTTCTTGGTGGGGAAGTATAGTTTGAATTCATGTACTTTTCAAAATATGTCCTGGGAAGAGTAAGTACTTCCATTTATTTGGAGCAAAAGATAAGAGTGATAGTTTGTAAGCAGCCTTGATGTAATTAGAGCTGTGTTTTCTAAGTCTGACTTAATAAATGTAATAAAGTGTTTGATGTTACCTCCTCAATACCAGTCACCTTCTGTAAAGAAAATTATATTTGCTGTGGCTCAACATATTTTTACATGGAGAACTACAAGAAACCAAAGTTTACAGCATGAATATTACATAGGGGATATATTGAGAAATTAGCAGATCTGTCTCAAACTTACATCGCTATAATATTAATGGGCCAAAAAGCATTACCGGAAAAATGAACAATAGGCTGTTAACTTCACTTATACTCTTATTTACAGTGGTTTGTATTATTACTTCCATTTCCAGGTTATAATTTTTAATGGTATGGTTTTTATATGTTACTAATTCCCTTTTTAATTTTACTAAAAGAAATCAGTTATTCTTATTAAAAGTACAGACTTAAATGTTGATCAATATGATTATCTTTGTGATTTCCAGTGAACAGAGAAACAGAAAATTCAGCTACCAGCTATGTGTAAAATGATTTATAATATAGCAATGTTTTTATTTTAACCTAGTAAGGTTTCTGGGAATTCAGTCTATTTTTTTTTTTTTTTTTTGTGGTACGCGGACCTCTCACTGTTGTGGCCTCTCCCGTTGTGGAGCACAGGCTC
>NC_041220.1:86932652-86935333 GCF_002837175.3 Physeter macrocephalus | reverse complement strand
GGCATGTGGGATCTTCCCGGACCGGGGCACGAACCCGTGTACCCTGCATCGACAGGCGGACTCTCAACCACTGCGCCACCAGGGAAGCCCCAGTCTATTTTATTAGAACTTACTTTCTCTAATCTAAAGTAAAGTATTGCACTTTCATTTAAAATGAAATTTGTTTGATGTGATATTGTTTTATTTTTGAAATGGAACACATGCTTAAATTTGATGTGATATTACATTTTATTATTTTTTTGAAATGTACACATGCCTAAATCTTTACATATTTCTTTACATTCTTGAGTATATGCATTGATGTGAAATTTCAGAATTCAACACAGTATTATAGTTTTTAATGTATTATTTATTAGCCAAATATCAACATCTACTATTATAATCTACTAGGCCGAATAAGGGCTGTATTTCCTGGAACATGTGGATATATCACCATACATGGTAAAGAGACTTTGTAGATGTGATTAAGGTTACAGATCTTAAAATGGCAAAATTACCCTGGATTATCCATGTAAGACTATTCTAATTACATTAGTCCTTAGAAGCAGAGAACTTCCCCAGTTGTGGTCAGACGTAGATGTGACAACAGAAAACGGGTCAGAGAGAGGTGATGTGGGAACCACTGGACGTATATCATTGCTACCTTTGAAGACTGGAAACCAAGAAACGCAGACAGCTTTTAGATGCTGAAAAGGGCATGGAAATGGAGTGTCCCCCTAAAGTCTCCAGAGAGAAACACACTCTACAAAGACCTTGATTTTTGTCCTGTTGAGACCCATGTCACATTCCTGACCTCTAGAACCTGAAGATAATATATTAGTGTTGTTTTAAGCCACTAAATTTGTGGTAATTTTTTACAACAATAATAGAAAACTAACACATTCATTATGTTATTTTGACTGAATAATAAAACACATATTTATTTCATCTTTTAACCAGTAAAATCTGTTATCCCCCAAAAAGTGTGCAAGAGAAACAATGCTTCATTTTTTGCATGAGTCTTTCATTGACCAGTGCCACATTTCTTTGTGCTCAATAATTTCCTTATAAAATTGTCTAATCTTCTTATTAATAGCACTATAGAGTCCTTTCACCAAATAAAAAATTATTAATATCTTAATAGCATGTATTGGGTAAGAATACAATTTCATTAACAATAATACCAGCAACAGAAATTAAAAAATTAACTTTTCAGTACCTGGGAGAAATCAAATCAAGGTATGTGTTAGAAAATAGAATATGCTTGCAGGTTATTCTAAATGCTTTGCATTTATGATGAAGCTTTGCAAATGTGTTTCTAAAGCAAATCTCACTTGGTAGAAGCAGTTGTGAAAACACAGTCCTTTTAGTCCTCTTCAACACATTTCTTTTTACTCTCAGAATTATCATCACTTACATTTTCCATAAAATCTCAAAAATAATATAATGATCTAAATATAATGATAATCATGCAAAGGGATAAAAATGCTTAATAATTATTATAGCTCTTATAATAATTTATATTATTATATATTATAATTTATATAATTTATATATTTCTATGTAAAAAATCACTCCAAAATTTAGGAGTTGAAAAGACAACCATTTATTATTTCATATAGTCTGTGGATATAGGCACTTAGTGGGGTGCTTTTGTGGAGTTCAAGGTCTCCTACAAGTTTATTGCCAGGGTGTTGGCCGGGGTTACAGTTTTATCTCAGAACTTGATGAGCTGAGATATCAGCTCTCAGGCAGCTGTTGTTGCAGGATTCAATTCCTCATGGACTATTAAACTAAGACCTCAGTTTTTCCCCATCATGCAGGGGCCTTTGCATATGGTCCTTCACAACATGGTAGGTTCTCCCAGGGTGGGCAATCCAAAGAGAGAGCGCATAAGAGCATCGAAAATGGAAGTCACAACCTTCATGATCTAAACTTCAATGCAATGTCACAACACTCCCGCCGTATTCTATTCTTTTGAGGCAAGTCATTGAACTGAGCCCATACTCAAAAGGAGGTTAAATAAAAGCATGGATGCTATAAGGCAGGGACCATAGGCTGCCATCTTGAAGGCTACCTACCACATGAGCTCTTTAGATTCAATGTGTTTGTTAACTATTTATTTTTAATGAAAAAATATTCCTATTCAAATGTTACGTATTCACTGTTCCCTTTATTGCTTCGTGAGGAGTGGGGAGATTTGAGGAGTAGAGGAGGAAAGTCAATGTACATGACAAATATAGAAATGCAGTCTTATTCAAAACCATACATGCTGAAGGGAATTATAGTAAAGTATTTCCAAAAATGAATTATTCCTGAAATAAAGTTCATATGCCATACAGTGAATTAAAACTTAGCCTGTGTATTAGTTTCCTGGGGCTGCCATAACAAAGTACCACAAACTGGGTGACACAAACAACAGAAATTTATTGTCTCACAATTCTGAAAACGAAATCTGAGATTCAGTTATCAGCAGGGTTGGCTCCTTCTAAAAACTGTCAGGGAAAATCGGTTTTAAATCTCTCTCCTAACTTTTGGTAGCCTCAGGCATTCCTTGGCTTGTATATGGTATTCTCTGTGACTTCGCATCATCTTCCCTCATGTGTTTGTTTCAGTGCCCAAATTTCCCCTTTGAAAAGTATACCAGTGAGCTTCCCCGGTGGCGCAGTGGTTGAGAGTCCGCCTGCCGATGCAGGGGACAC
>NC_041220.1:86859842-86931893 GCF_002837175.3 Physeter macrocephalus | reverse complement strand
CGTCCGGAGCCTGTGCTCCGCAACGGGAGAGGCCACAACAGTGAGAGGCCTGCGTACCGCAAAAAAAAAAAAAAAAAAAAAAAAAAAAAAAGGGACACCAGTTATATTGGATTAGAGCACATCCTAATGACTTCAATTTAACTTGACTACCTTTATAAAAATCTTATCTCCAAATAAGGTCACATTCTGAGGTCCTGGGGATTAGGACATCGACATACCTTTTTTGGGGAGACACATTTAAATCCATAACATCCTGTGTTACACATTTTTATTATTATCATTCCTAAACCAGGAGGTAAATGTGTTTCAAGCAGGCATGTCATGCCTCATACTGTTCTTTCTATGTGTGGACCCCAGATGGTCAAAATCTGTATTCTGTGAATGCTGGAGAGGAACAAGAGCTGAAAAAAAAAAAATGGTAAAGAATGGCAATTTCTTCCAGAAATGCTAGAAAACCAAACTTATTGTTCAAGAATTGGCACACCAGTCTGCTCATTACCTCTGATTCAAGAAACAGTTTGTGATCACAGCAGCTTTGCCAAAGTCCAGTAGACTGTGCTATAAATGTGATAAAGGGTGAGGATGGCTGACTTTTAATCAAGAGAATAAAAAACTTGTGACTTCTTTTTCATGTAATGGTACCAAAACTGACTCTTCTATTGGAAGCATGCTCAATTTATTTTTTATAAATTATGTTGTTTTAATATAACACTGCCACAATGTCTTTATCAGGGAAATAACAATTTACATTTTCATTGTGAAATTAAAATATGAAAGCTATACAGCAATAAACTAATGGGAAATTTATTATGCTTCTTTATGGCACGTCCAAGTAAAATCTAGATTTGTCTTTTAGAAATATCATAGTACTGCTTTAGTGTGTTTTTTTTCTTTCCTGCGGTACGCGGGCCTCTCACTGCTGTGGCCTCTCCCGTTGCGGAGCACAGGTTCCGGACGTGCAGGCTCAGCGGCCATGGCTCACGGGCCCAGCCGCTCCGCGGCATGTGGGATCTTCCCGGACCGGGGCACGAACCCGTGTCCCCCGCATCGGCAGGCGGACTCCCAACCACTGTGCCACCAGGGAAGCCCTCTTTTGTTGTTGTTATTGTTACTCTTTAAATTAAAGGTAGATGATTTATTTTGTTTCTACAGTGAAAGTGAACTGCTTCGAGTTTAGTGCCAGAAGTACTCAATCAAAATCTAATTTAACTGTGTCCAAATTCCTTAATTCTGTGAATCGTCAATAAAATAGAAAAATAATACCATTGAGAGTGGAAAAAAATCTAAGATGACCACTTAGGTAGTTATATTAAATAGTTAATTTCATTACAAAATTGATTTCCAACAATGATACCTTTAAAAGTTTTGAATTAAATGCATTGGTATGTACTTGTTTTTATGATAAAAGAGTATCCTTAATTTTGGGTTCTTTTAAAGAAATATGTCAGATATATATATAATTACAACCAAATTGATAAATTTTATGATATGTCCATTGGGTTCTATACAAGGGCCATGGTAAGATAGGTGTGCAAATAGTCTATTAGGGGTAGCACATGTGAAAGATAAAGGCAGAAGTGGACAGGAAAATTATTCAGAATATGATACATGACTGACAACTTTAAAAGAAAAAGGGGAAAGAAGAATATAGCTGGGAGAATCTCCAGCCATTATACAGATTGGACAACCCAACCAGGAGCTCCAAGGCAAAGATTATCCATGAGGTCAGACCCCTGTTCTGCAGCAATGGACTACTCTTGTATCTACATCATGACCAGTCATTGGCTTGGCTCCAAAGGTGAGATGGATCCTAAAAGTGATTTAGGTAGACTCTTTCAGCTAATAAATAGCACACCTTGCAACTGAATGGCATGTCCTATCTTGAAGGAAGATTGCATTGGTACACTTCCATGGCTACCATGCCTTATGCCGCATAGATCCACTTCCCTAGACATGCTTGGCATGCAGCTTCTTTATGGTCAAGATGTCCCTTAAAAATAAACTTTCCCTTATTTAATCTTATGTTACAACCTCCTTGATCAAACCCATTTAAAATTCAGTCCAATAGGTATAACCACCTCCGGCTAATACTTGCTGGTTAATTCTTTTTTGTTATTTTTTTTGTACAGCATTATTTTTTTTTTTTGTGGTACGCGGGCCTCACACCGCTGCGGCCTCTCCCGCTGCGGGGCACAGGCTCCGGACGCGCAGTTTTTGTGGTACGCGGGCCTCACACCGCTGCGGCCTCTCCCGCTGCGGAGCACAGGCTCCGGACGCGCAGGCCCAGCTGCCATGGCCCACGGGCCCAGCCGCTCCGCGGCACGCGGGATCCTCCCAGACCGGTGCGCGAACCCGGCTCCCCTGCATCGGCAGGCGGACGCTCAACCACTGCGCCACCAGGGAAGCCCTGTACAGCATTATTGAGATATATTTCACACACCACAAAATTTACCCACTTAAACTATACAGTTAGGTGGTTTTTAGTACATTCACAGGTTTGTGCGACCATCACAAAAATCTACTTTCAGAATATTTTCAACGTTTCCCAAAGAAACCTCATAACTATTAGTAGCAATCCACATTCCACTGATCCCCAGTTCCAGGGAACCACCAATCTATTTTCTGTATCTACGGATTTGCCAGTTCTAGACATCTCACATAAATAGAACCATGCAGTAAAAAATATTTTATCCCACATTTCTCTCATTTGGCTGTTTACAAAGTTCATTATTGTTGTAGCATATATCTGTATTCTTTTCTTTTTTGTAGAATAACACTCCATTGTATGGATACACCTAATTTTGTTATTTGTTCATTAGTTGATGAATACTTATGTGGTTTCTCCTTTGGAGCTATTAAGAAAAATGCTGTTATAAACAATCACGTACAAGATTTTTGTTGGTATATGTTTTCATTTATCTTGGGTATATATAGATATATATGAGTAGAATTGTTGGGTCATACAGTGGCTCTATGTTTAGTATTTTGAGGAACTGCCAGGTTATTTTCCAAAGTAACAGGCAATGTATGAGGGTGTCCAAGTTTTTTACTTCCTTACAAACACATCTTATTTTATGTCTTTTTTATTTTAGCCATCCTAGTGGTTGTAAAGTATTACATTATGGTTTTGATTTGCATTCCAGTAATGACTAATAATGCTAAGCATCTTTTCATGTATCTATTGGCCATTTGCAGAACTTGTTTGGGGAAGCATCTATTTAGATCATTTTCCCATTTATTTAATTGGGTCATTTGTCTTTTTATTGTTGAGTTGTAAGAGTTTGTAATATATTTTGGATACTAGACACTGTATGTCTAGGTACTAGAAAAACACATGTATGATTTACAATTATGTTATCTGTATCCTTATCCACTACCAAACTGTCTTCATTACTTTAGCTCTATAGTAAGTTTTGAACTCAGGAAATGTAAGTCTTGTAACTTTGTTTTTTGTTTTTTTTTTAACTTTTTCTTTCAAAATTGTTTTGGTTATTCTGAGTCCCTTGTATTTCTCTATGAATTTTAATATCAACTTTTCAGTTTCTGAAAAAAACTGGAATTTTGATAGGGGTTGAATCTTCCAGTTCATGACTACAGGATGTGATTTCATCTATTTAGATAGTCTGTAATTTCTTTTGATAATTTTTTTGTAGTGTTTAGTGCACAAGTCTTGTACTTTTCTTTTGGATGTTATTGTAAATGGAATTTTAAAAAAAAAATTCACTTTGGATTGTTCATTGCTAGTGTTTATAAATATAATTGATTTTTGTATATTGTATCCTGCCACATGAGTAAACTATTTTATTAGTTACAAGAGTTTTTTGATGGACTCCTTAATTTTTCTATATACAAGATCTTGCTATTTCAAACAGAAATAGCTTTACTTCTTAAATTCCAATGTGAATGCCTTTTATTTCTTACTTCCAGTAAAATGTTAGATAGAAATATCTTCCCCTAATCTTAAGGAAAATATCAGTGAAAGACTGATGATGTTAGCTGTGTGTATGTTTGGGTTTTTTTTTTTTTTTTTTTATAGATGCCCTTTGTCAAGTTGAAGAAGTTCCTTCCTCTCTTATGTTGTGAGTGTTTTAAATCACGAAAGACTATTGAATACTGTCAAACACTTTTTATACATGTATTAAGATGTGGTTTTGTCCTTTATATTTTAATATGGTATATTAAAGTGGTAGATTTTTGGATATTAAACTAACATGGCATTCCTGACAAAAGGTGGAAGGTTTTTTATTGACTTGATATCTTCTTTATTTTTGAATATAGACATTTACAGGTTTGAATTGCCCTGTGAGCCCTGCTTTTGCATCTCATAAGTCTTGGTATTTTGTGTTTTTGTTTTATTTTCTAATTCCCCTCATGATTTGTTCTTTGATCTATTGATTATTTGGAAATATTTTGTTTAATTTCCATATAATTGTGAATTTCACAAATTTTCATCTGTTTTTGATATCCAATTTAAATTCATTGCAGTCAGAGAACATTTTTTGTATGAGTTAAGTTATTTTAAATGTATTGAAGCTTGTTGTATAATTCCACACATGTTTTATTTTTGAGAATATTCCTTGTGTTCTTGAGAAGAATATATATCTGCTATTGTTGGGTAGAGTGTTCTGTAAATGTCCATTAGTTCTCCTTTGTTTATAATGTTCAAGTTTTCTACATCCTTGTTTATCTTCTGCCTATTCCATCTGTTATTGAAAGTGGGGTATTGCAGTCGTCAACTACAATTGTTAATCTCCAATCACAATTGTTAAATTGCTTGTTTCTACCTTCAATTCTGTCAGTTTTTGCTTATGTATTTTGATACTCTTTTGTTTGGTGCATATATTTATAGTTGGTATATATCCTGCTGAAGAACTGAAGCTCTTAATATAAAATGTACTTTTTTGTCTCTAGTAAGCAATTTTGTCTTAAAGTCCATTTTGCCTGATATTAGCATAGTTACTTCTGTTCTCTCAGGTAGCTGCTTGCATGGTATATTCTTTTCTATTACTTTAATTTTTTTTTTTTTTTTTTTTGCGGTACGCGGGCCTCTCACTGTTGTGGCCTCTCCCGTTGCGGAGCACAGGCTCCGGACGCGCAGGCTCAGCGGCCATGGCTCACGGGCGCAGCCGCTCCGCGGCACGTGAGATCTTTCCGGACCGGGGCACGAACCCGTGTCCCCTGAATCGGCAGGCGGACTCTCAACCACTGCGCCACCAGGGAAGTCCCTATTACTTTAATTTTTAACAATTTGTGTCTTTGAATCTAAAGTGTGTCTCTTATAGACAGGATATAGTTGTATCATATTTTTTATGCAATCTGAAAAACTGTGATTTTAATTGAAGTTTTTATTTTTGTTTATTATAATTTAGTAAATTATATTAATATTAGTTAATGTTGGCAGCTATTTTGATATATAGCCTCTTTCCTCCCTTATCAAGCCCATTACATTCCCAACTTGGTTACTGATTTAGACCTATGTGTGACAAACATGTCTTTGGCTTGAAAGCTGAAGCAGGCCCTGAAAGTGCCCCAGTTTAAGGAGTGAGCTATTTGCACTTCTTGTAGCTGAATATCGATTTACTTTTTGATGGAATATCTGAGTATCTGAATCATTCACCTTCATGGATGCCATAGATGTCATATGAGCTTTTCTATTTTCCTTTAATTCTCTTTTTCTTCATTAACTTATTTCTATTGCCCAGGGTTTCATGGTTACATCAATGTCCAGGACTATGAACTTTGTGTCCTATTACAAAATAGCTGGCTGATGACTTGGACACACTTTAGAAACACTGAATAATTAAAACTAGTCTAAAACTCAACCATTCATATTTCATGATCAAATGGAGAGGAAAATATTATTCTGCGTTATTATTATTCTATGTTACAGATGCATTATAAAATTCTGTAGTGAACTTGAAATTTAAATGTGTATATTTCTGTGTAATTTGGACATGAATCCCAATAACTGATCTATAGCAACATTAATATAGGTATGCCTAATATATGTGTACTGCCCCTCTGTTGCTTGAAAAACCTTTTTATCTTCGTGCTTTGACAATCCACACAAAGACCCAAGTGTTGACACCCTCCTCACTTGCCTGTGTTCTAACAATCTGTGTCAGGCAACTCCACTTCAAAGAAGCTCTCTTTATTCTACTTGGACTCTGACTTCCATACTGGCTTTCTTCCCACCTAAATGCCCTTTTCACTTAATTCAAGCTTTGTCTCCCTCACTTAGGCATCTTCACCCTACATAAACACTTTACTCACCACCCTCAAGCTCTGGTATCTTGTGCTCAGTGGCCCAGTTGTTCAACTCTGACATGGAATACCAGGCATTTCTCCTCAATGATTGCATTCCTCACACTGCCTGGGCTCTAACATCTGGCACTGGGCCAGCCTGGCTTTTCTTTCCCATCAAACCCAGTGCAGACATCTAACATGCTTGGCACCATTTAATAATAAATTAAATGTTAATCCTTAGAAAATCTTCTCTTGTTCTCTCTCTCACTCTCTCTCCCTCTGCATTGAATACTGCTGAAAACAGAAAAATAACTGATTTTATAAGGGGAGTTAGGGAATCAGGAGCCACAGAATATCACTCTCTAGAGTGATAACACCTAGATGAAAAGGAAAGAAGAAACCTTTTGTGATCTTAAGAATATTAAATGCCTTAACATTGTGTAACTGATTCAAATAATTTCAGTTAGATTTGGAAGGTATATATATCTTATCTAACCATTATTAGGCATACAAATCCCTTGAGAATACTCCCAGAAAAGAGTTGTACAAGACATTTTGGAACAATTCTAGGGCTAGAAAATTTACTATTGTAGCGTTCACTTACAGGGTCTAATCGAATGCTCTATAGCTAAAAATAAAGGTGTAAACTTCATAAAATAATTATTCATTTATTTATTCCTTCTTTGTGTCCTTCATTCTTCAACAAATATGTTTGAGGAACTGTTAAGTGACAAGTGTTGTTCTATGATAGCTTAAAAATGGACACAAATTCCTAATTTCATGGAGCTGACATTCTAATGAAGTAAAAAACAAAAACAACAAGATTAATAAGTAAAATATAAGGCATATTGGTTAGCTATAATTTCTTTGGAGGAGAATAAAGCAAAGAAGGGGCATATGGAGTGTCAGCAAGCACTGGTGGTAATCCAGGTCATAATTTTTTTCTTTTAATGGTATAGTAGGCTGAGTAATCATCCACATAGATATTAAGTCCTAACTGATGGAATTTGTAAACGTTATTCTACATGACAAAGACTTTGCAGATGTGATCAAGGAACCTGAGATGGGAGGATTATTCTGGATTATCTGGATGGGCCCTAAAAGCATTTACAAATATTCTAATAAACACAAGGCAGCAAGCGACTTCCCTGGTGGTCCAGTGGTTAAGACTCCACGCTTCCAGTGCAGAGGGAGCAGGTTTGATCCCTGGTTTGGGAACTAAGATCTCACATGCCATGCAGTGTTGCCAAAAAAAAAAAAAAAAAAAAAAAAAGCTAGGCCGCAGGAAACTGAACACACACAAAGGAGAAGGCAATGTGAAGATGGGGCAGAGAAAATTTTGAAGATGGTGGCTTCGAAGACTGGACATTTGTGGCCACAAGCCAAGGAATGCTGCTAGTCACCAGAAGGTGGAAGAAGCAAGGAAAAGATTCCCCCCAGAGCTTCCAGCAAGAATGTGACCCTGCAAAAACTTTGATTTTGGTCCATTGAAACTTACTCTGGAATTTTTGGGCCTCCAGAACTACGAGGGAATAAATTTTTGTTCTAATACAACTAGTTTGTGCTAATTTGTTATATAATTTGTTATAGCAGCTACAGGAAACTAGTTCTAATGGTGTCTGGGGAAGGACTATTTGAGGTGATATTTGGGTAAAGATATGATGGTATGAGGGGTTGAGGTGTAGAGAGGTCAGAAGTTGGAGTTAAGGGCAGATTGTGCAAGATTTTAAATTTTACTTTTTAATTTGGACTTATATTCACAGGGAAGTGACATTTGAGCTGAGTCTTGAAAAAACAGTTAAAAATATTACAGGAAGAGGGAATAATATATGTGAAGTCTTGAAAGCATGAGAAATTGAAGAATACTTGAGGATATTAAAAGATTTAATACCTTTCTGCATGCACCTATCAATTAGAAAGAGTTTAGAGCAAAATATGTCCTTTGGTATATGATAATGTTAAGCCATAAAACATGTATACAGCAGTTCCTTTTTCAACTTGGAAGTCTACTACTTGCATGGAAGAAAAGTGATCTATAACCTGTACCCTAATGATTAAGTGATGTTCTTAAATAGGTAAGGGCTCCTCTTGGCAAGAAAACTAGAAGTTATTTCATCTGATTAGGAATCATACTGAGGCTGACATCTTACCACATGTTCAGCTGAATTGTGACTCATTTCCATAAGGTACCCGATAAAAAAAATTAGTAGCAGTTAAGAAGTTCTAAATCTAAAGTTCATAACAATTCAATAGAAAGCTAGACATGCTTTCTATTGAACTGCCTATCTATCCATCATCTACCTATCTATTTATCCATCATCTACCTATATCTATAAGCTATATAGTGGTTACTGTAACTCAATCTCATTGAATAAATCAAAGTTGAAGTTCATTGTTATTCATTTACTTTTTCTGGTACATATACAAGTATTCATATTTTGAGTTCCTTATGAATGATATACATATGAATAATAATACAGATATTTACAAGTGCTTCCTATATGCCAGGCATTCTTCTGAGAGATAATATGTATTATCTCATTTAATCTCTACAGCAATAAACACTATCCCCATTTTACAGATGAGGAAACTATATTTTGTTTTCAAAATGGAAGCAGAATATTTAATTTATTTATAACATTATTTGAAATATCGAAACTATTAGCTTGTAGTAATATAGAGTAAAAGATTACAGGGCTAAAATAAACCCAAGAGTCAGTTCTTATGAAGTAATATTAGAATGTCAAAAATATTCACAAGCATAAGTATAAGCCAAGAAGATGGAATCATACTGGATATTAGCATTGTATAGGCCAAGAGCTAAATGGAGTGATTGTCCAATTCAGAGCTATAACGCAAGGTAAGATCATATAGGCAGAGGTAAATAAGCTACCAAGACATTAAGACTCAGTGATTATACATAAGTAATATAATTGATATTCCATTCAACTACAACTTGTTGGTGTAAGGTCTCCTTTCAATTAGTGGTAAAGACTTCTGAGACCCTAGATATTTCCTTGGCATGGGAACTGTGGGTAAGAGAGATGAACATATAAATGGAATAATTGTTAATTCCAGTAAGGACAAATCTCTTTCTCCTCCAGAGTATAAAGTGTTTGATATAATCTACCTGTCACCAAGTGGCTGGCTATTTTTCTCAAGAAAACAAGATATTTAGAGGGCTTTGTGTCAATCTCTGTTGCTGGAAAGTGTAACTTTCAGGAGTGAAAAAATGAGCCCTTGCTCTTGAGTTTATTGCATAAACATCAATGCATAAACTCTTTCATGGGTCAACTGTGCCAGCAAGAGGATGGCTATCTCAGGTCACATCTCCTCCTATACAAATTAGACAATAGTATACAACTGAAGCACTGACCACTGCATCTCCATCACCAAAGTACTATAAGGCCACCACAAATGGGACTGTGATACATCAGTTGTCCATTTTTGACAAGGAACAAACTTCAGCCAAATGTAGTCTATGAACTGGGCCCAAATTTTTTCTTCTGCCATTTGGCTGAACGGAACCCTTACCTCCACTAGCTATAGGTATGAGTTGAAGAGTGATCAGTGTAATAGAAATGGTTGCCAAGTTATCTGTCTTACTGTTTGTATAATGTACTTTTCCCTTCTATATCTGTTCCAACCTAATCCCAAATACATAACTTTATTTTAGTCCTATAGTTCTCCACTGTGCCCACTTAACCATAAGGTTTTGTGGATTTCACGATTCCCAGATCATGATGGGCTCTTTCAATCTCATGCTCACTTGGTGTCCCAAGATAAGCCCCCTTTACAGGTCTGAGAACTTAGAGTAAGATCCTGGTCTGACTTTATAGTTATAGTCAGCAGCTGCAAGTGATCATGTTCTTCCTAAAATTTACAAAATCTGCAAAAGTAGCATTTCATATTTTGCCTACATAGGCAGTAAGATGCACTTAGCTTACAATTTTCCTCTTACAAGGCTTCCATTACAGTTAAAATAAGCCAGTCCACTTCAAGCTCCTTAAAATGATCCCTGGCCCATGCCTTTCAAGTGACACAGCTGGCATATATCCTGATGCCTAACTTTTTGCCTTAATTTCATTCCAATCTACCATAAATGAAAGCTTTAATAATTGTGATGCCACCGTATGCCAAATGTTAACACTGCCCTGTTAATGATGGTGTCCTAATATCTATATGAACAGGGAGAAATCCATCCCAATATCCCATTCTGAGGGCCAGTTTTTGAATTTCATTCCTCAGAAAGTAGAGGCAGAGGCAAGGGGCTTGTATGCTACTTCTTTATTAGGGAACATAGTTTCATAGAGCAAAGGTGAAGAACACATGGAATGAACCCCTCAAAGCTTAACATCTCTATCCTCTCTCATTGCCCTTTTCAAATAATCTTATAATTAATTGTTTTATGCCTCCCTCTAGATGGGATTGCAAGCCCCTTGAAGGCAGGAACCCTGTCTTGTTCATGGTTATAGCCCAAGCACCAAGCGCAATGCCTGGGTTGAAGTGTTTAATATGTAATTGTTAAGTGAATAAACATTGGGGCTCTGTTCAAGGTTTCAAATGAGTGGTACCATAAAGCAAAATGTGAACCCCTTTGTGTGGGCAGAAAACCATGTTGAGGATACAGGAGAACAAAGATTCAGCCACAGAAACAAGAACAGTGATGGAGCCAAATTCCTGTAACAAAGGAGTTAGGCAAAAGTGAGCCCTGGCGCTTATTTAATGCAAAGGAGTAAGAGACAAAAATACTCCTCATGTCTTATTTTCTCTCATCTTTTTGTTAAAATAGAGAATGGTGGGTAAGCTGTGGGTGACAACTTGAATGCTTGAGAGCTCCTAGGGAAGGATGAAAAAGCAAGTGAAAGAACTCATAAATTACTCTGGGAAGATGAGTTCCAGAAGCTGCTGGAGGCTTTTGATATTAATAAAAATGTGCCAAAGAAAGCTTATGATATCTCTGTGTTGTCCTGCTGAGAACCAAACCACTCTGCTTAACTTGCCTTGCCAGGGGAAGGAATGCTGTTTGTAATAGGCATATTGGAGAAATAAACCATTTTAGCCCTTCTCAGTGTTTCCACGGCTAAGAACTGTTGCCACCGACCTCTCTGGGAAGAGCACAAGTCAGCAGGCCCTCCCAGCTAGAGCTGTGCCATTGTTCTTGCAGGCTAGTGCCATCGAAGGACTTCAGCCTATCATGTTCAAATGGGATATCTCTTCTCTTCCTTAAATGTGCCTTATGATTCACATGGCAGCTTCCTGATGACACAGGTTTTAAAATATAAGTTTGCCAGTAATTATTAAAGAGACATACTACCATGAAAGTCTAAATAGAAAGAGTTGTATTTATTGACTAGGCTTTGAGATGTATATCACAGGTGAAGTGGCCCACTTCTTATTGTTTGCTGTAAATTGACTGGGGCAGAAAAACAACCTGCTTAGACTTCTTCTTTGTGAAAAGTTCTAGAACCCACCCTTTTACTCTTCCATCCCACAAACTGAAATTCGTCAGCTCCCTGTCCTCCTATTCTTCCCTCTGCTTAGACCTCTCGTACTATCAGACTGTATTCTTCCTCTGTAGATTTTAAATAATTTCGGCCTTGGACCTCTATCTTATTCATCATTGCATTCCCCATATGTGTTCACTAGGGACATACTGGAGCTCAGTAAATACTTATTGATAAGATAAAGGAACAATCCTCCTATGTACAGAGCCCTGATGACTTTTGCAAATACATTCAATATTAATTTTTTTCCCTCACCTATAGAAGTTGTTTTCTGCAGGTCTCCTCTAAATACCTCCTAACTGGTTACCTGATTCAAAGCTTCATTTTTCCGGCTTTATGGCTTTGATCCTTGGGATCTCTATTTAAATGTATATTCCATTATGAGTTATAATAACTTCAAGCTACTGCTTTTCAAAACATTTTTCAATTAAATTTAATTTTTTTTACAGTATGTTCTTATTAGTTATCTATTTTATACATATTAGTGTATATATGTCATAAATATTGGTGTATGTGTGTCAATACCAATTTCATAATTCATCCCACCACCCCCCCGCCCCCGCCACTTTCCCCCCTTGGTGTCCATACGTTTGTTCTCTACATATGTGTCTCTATTTCTGCTTTGCAAACCGGTTCATCTGAATCATGTTTCTAGGTTCCACATATATGCATTAATATATGATATTTGTTTTTCTCTTTCTGACTTACTTCACTCCTTTCAAAATTTTTAACAGCAGAATTCTTTTGCTGCCCTGGCTGAAGTGAATGCTACTTGCTCAAATGACTTAAGCTTGCAAAGTCCAGATTACTCACACTGCTTTTTAACAAATTACCTGCCCTCCTAACACATATACCAATGACTAGGAATTTTACTTTTAAAAAAAGGAGTATCACAAAAAGGAGGGCTGAAGGCTTTGCAGGTTGAGAAGAGAGGCAAAATAGAACCATAATTTTAAGCTGAAGTCTGGGTTGCTCCTGTTTCTCTTCACAGGACTCCACTACCAGGCAAAGCTTTCTCAAAGATGAGCAAGATTGAGTTTCAGAGTCACTCAGTAAACTTACTTTGGAAGTTTCCAAAAGAACAACCAATTTATAACCATAAAGTTTTCCAGCAGTTTATAGATAACTCAGGTATTTGAAATTCAAAATACATTTTGCCTGGAGGAATAGTTTATCTGTCTTGGTTAGGTTCTTTTATCCATTTAGGAGGCTAAATGCCAGAAGTACAGCACTGTTCCTACAGCCCTATAGAACCTCAGCACAAGGAAAGCAATTTAGGCACCTTCAATGAATTGAGGTCTCTCCTATTTCTCCTGGCTCTCCACTCACTCACGGTCAAGGAGGATAAAAATTCTTCATGCCCATCATCTGATACCCTGCGGCAGAGGGTATAGGAGGTGGGTCTAGGACAATGAAAGACTTGAATGGAAATGCTGAACAATGAGAGGTAGACCTCCTGAAATTTAGGAGCTTTAAACTGGTAAAGAAGGAACAGCAAGGATGATGATCTCTTTCTTCAAATCCTGCCTAATTTGACAGGTCAGGTGACAGCTTTTGTTATTTTCTTCTTATTAAAGACCTCAAGAAATGACTAATTTCACTTTTGGGGTCTTCATTTGAAGTGTCTCTCATTGACAGACTAGATTTCAAATTAGAAATAGAATAATCTCTCTCTCTTTTTTTCTTTTTCCCTGTCTCCACTTCCTTCTCCCTCTCTTTCTTTTACATTTTAGGTTACCTTAGGTCTATTTTTCTTAAGATGTGCAGTGGGATTTGTAATTCTAGAGTAAAAAGATATGCCTTAATAAAGATTTGTCAAGTGCCTATGAAGTTAAGTATTCACCGTAAGCAGGATGTATTGAGGAGCTAGAATGGTGTTCTTTGGAGGTGTGGTGTCTCAGGTGGCGCCAAGGGACGGCAGTGGAAAGTTAATGGGGATGCAGTTTATCTCTTTTTATTACTTTTTCTTGCCTCCAACAGCCAGCCCAGGCCGATGATCATGAATGTTTCCTACAAATCCAGTGAAGAGGTGAGACTAGAAATTCCAGGAGAGAGTGCACATTGGAAGAGAGGAGACAGATCACTCCAGGCATTGTCTTCTGGAAAGAGTAAGAAGAAATAATGAAAAGGGGGTTATTGGGAGAGGGAAGCAGATTTTCCAGAGGCCACTGGTCATTCTTGGTTGATTATTTATGTGTAATGGACAGCTAAGCCACCTAAGTCAAGGACTGCCTGAATACATCCTAAAGGCAGCAATGGCCTACTTCATTAAATGCAGCACAATGTTCTTAGAATAGTGTGTCAAAATAGAAAAGTAATTGCTAGTCTTATTATCTTAAGCTGCATATGCCATGACCTGAAAGTCAGTATGTAACCAGAAATGTTTCCTTAAAGAGGTGAGCATAATTTCCTGGAAAATTAACATAACTAAAATGAATAAATTAACAGCCAAAGAAAAAAAATCAAAATGCTCTTCAGTTTTTAAACAATACATATGCTACAAAGGCCAAAATAATTTATATTTATTTTCATGAACTGGATTTATCTGTATTAAGATAAGCTTCTTATTTTACTCTGAATCTTTCTCCTAACCAAAAATTGTACAGGGATAATGAATGGATAAAAACTTGAGAGGTCAAGCTATCTAAAAATAATACAGAATTATCTATAATTTTCTCAATTAAAAGAACATATATTGTGAATAAAATATCTTTCTTGTTGAAAGTCATGTACCGTACTTTAAAAAAAAAAGAGAGAAATCAGAACAGAGTTTATGTTCACAGCCAGTTTAAATGATAAATGTTCCTGCAAACTTGAAACTTTCAGTAATAAGCTCAAATCATTTTTATAATCAATTATTTGGTATTTTTATAAAATGCATTTTCCCTAGAATATAGTAACTTATATAGGAAGAGTTTCTTCCACATATATTTTGTTCAATTTCTCATGACTTTTATGCTATGAAGTCAAATTGTTTGATATATTATTAAAATAAACTCATTAGACTTTTAACATTCTGGTAGAACTGGTAGGTCAGCTGCTAGGTCATTTGTTGTGAAATACAAGGAAGTGTGTTGTTAAGATACGTATAATAAGGGACTTGCCAATTTTCAAATAAAAAAAAAATTCCCCCTCCCTCAACAAGGTTAAAATAAAAGATGCAGGAGCCAACATATAACATAGTTTGCTGTTAGAGAATTTAGGCAGTGTCTTGACAATAACTCTAACTAAAGTTGTCACTGCTTTGACCTGATAAGACAGAGAACAATAGTACTGCTACCTTAGGATGGTAAGCAATGGATGATATATATCTTTTGACAGCCACGTTAATTATAACCTAGCTGAATATTTCTTTAGAGTAGATTTTTTTTTAAAACAAAAGGAAAGGAAATTGTAGTGAAAGCTGTCAGAATATTTCTGAATATTGCTAATGATTGTATCTAATAGCTAAAATATGTTAATTTTCTTGAGATTTTTTCCCTTATTTTTACAATGTGCTCAACATCTTTTCCACAGTTCCACAGGAGTATTTGCATAAGAGTATCTGAATTACCAAAGTAGGTCAAAGGAATGGTCAGTCTCTCCCAATAGTAACATTTCAAGTTTATTTGCTTCTTCTTGATTTGGCAAAGTGAAAACAAATGCCATCTTGTCACAAGTTAATGAGTTTAGAATTCCTCCATTCCGGCTTTGTCATGATAGTGCCATTTTGGCATTTGATAGAGTATTATGTAGGCAAAAATATTAGTTGCTTAATGGATGAAGACTATATAGTGTGATTTCCATTGTAATATCAAACTATGTCATGACTTTGTAATGTTATTTGAAGAAGAATTTTGATAATTACCCACCCCCGCAGACTCCAGTTTCAACATATATTAAGCACCATAGGTCATGTCAAAAATACTATAACTTAGAATATAGGAAGTTTAAGCTACTAAGTATATGCCAAACAAATTATGTATATAGCTACCTTGATCATGATATTTCTATCTAACCAGTGTTTTTAACTGAAGATATTTTATATGAAACTGTTGAAGCCATTAAAAATTTTAAGTTCTTTGTCAAGCCTAAGCCTTCCAGCCAAAATGAGAGTTGGTAATCATTCTATTTTTTTAATGCAAAAGTTTTATCTATAACTATATAGAGTTTAAAGTTTTAGTGGTTTTCAATCTCTAATTCTTTTCCATAATTATCAGAATTGAGTGAGTTGAAATATATATCTATATCTATCTATCTATCTATCTATCTATCGATCTGTCTATCTATCTGTATATCTTATCTGATTCTCTGTGGGTATGGCTTGACCAGGTATCAACTGAATTAATCAAAATTAAAACGAATGAATATTTGTTCACTAACTGTCGTGTGTATGTTCCAAGCTTGATATTGTGGTGCAATGGACTGAATTGTGTCCCTGTCACAATTCATATGTTGAAGCCCTAACTCCCAATGTGACTATATTTGGAGATAGGGCTTTTAGAAGGTAACTATGGTAAATGAGGCTATAATAGTGGGATTCTAATTTGATAAAACCTGTGGCCTTATAGGAAGAGGAAAAAAACTCTCCCTCTCTCTGCCATGTGAGGACATAACCAGAAGGTGGCCATCTGGAAACCAAGAAGAGAGCTCTCACAAGAGCCCAATCACACTGGCACTCTGATCTCCAAATTCCAGCCTCCAGAACTGTGAGTAAATACATTTCATTTCTAGTGTTTATTCCACCCAATCTATGGTATTTTGTTATAACAGCCCAAGATGATGAATACATGTGAGGGATAAATAAATTGGCCTCTGCTCTTCATATTACAACAGAGATAATTTTATATAAAGTCATTTACAAAATTCTAAATTCTTATACTAATGTGATACTTTAGCATTATCATTTTATAATCAGGTAACATGCAATACAGTAATGATAATAGACATATAAGTCCAAATGTAGTTTATGAAGTGTTGCAAAGAAAATGTTGGACTTGAAGTCAAAATCTTTCTATTTAAACCCTTTCTCCACACCCACCATAATTACTAGAATAAGGTCAAGTTGCTTTCATGTTTTGAACTTCTTCTTATTTACCTATGAGATTATGATATTAATTCTTGCTACACCTAACCTATACTATAGTGAGGCTAAAGTTCAATGAGTCAGTGCTTGCAGAATTTCTTTTTTAATTGTAAGGTCCTTGGAGTAGGTAGAATTCTACTATGTTCCTCAAGATTTCCCACCCCTGATGTAAATGCCCTGCCTAATCCTTTGGACTATAAATTTGACAGATTCTTTCTGTGATTGGATTATGCTACATGGCACACAAATGGAATATGTGTCTCATATATTCTTCCTTGGCTACTGCTAACACAAGTGAGACAAATCCTGGAGTTCCTTTGGGGGTATAGTCTCTTTCTTCTCTAATCAGGTCCAACATGACTTTGGCCAGATTATGTTGAGATTTGACCTTAATTATTGGCCCATGTCCAGGTGGAGCTTTTGGGGCAGATTCTGAGGAAAAGAAATGCTGTCTTCAGGGAGAAAGGATGTACTTTGTCTTCAAGGAAAGGAGAGTGCTAGACCTAATAGGGAGAAGTGGGCCATTTCTGCAGGCTCAGGGAGTTTAACAGATCTGGGAATTTGAGATTCATTTTATGGGGGGGTAGGGTTTGGATCCTCAAGATGTTTCTACCCCATATATAAAGGTTACTCTTTCTTAATCTGGGCCCTGGTCTGCCTTGCTTGAGAGTTTAACCTTCCTGGAGCTTTGATGTTCTTATAATTAAATCTTGGGCTTGATCCTCAGCTTTATCTGCTCTCCTACTGCAGGAGATGAGAGAATTTTTGCATGCTACTAAGGAGACCTTCTGGATTTCAGTTCTAGCTTTTAGTTGTGGTGCCATCAGCTTTTCCTTATCTTTTCTTCAAAGCATCAAGTAAACTCAACCATAGCCATCCAGTACTATGATCTTTACAGTTACCCTTTCTGCCATTTCCCTCAAATGTCTGATACCTGGCAACTGCTAATGCACTCCCTTCCAACAATATACCCTCTCAGTTCACCACTGTTGAAAACTTTAACAATTGAACCATCAACTAGTAACAAAGTTTCTCTGTGCATTATCTACCACCAGTGATGAGGTCCTTATTAACACTGAGATGGCAGGTGATGCAATTCTTATATCCTATCCTAGCATCTGCTTCCTTGGGCCAATTCCAGTACCAATTGTTTTAAGTTGTGTTCCCAGGAATCAAAGTCTGAGACGGTTCTTAACATGCAGGAGGATACACATTAGCAAGTGCCCTTGAAAATGATAAAACAAAACAAAGCAAAGCAAAAAAACAAAACAGAAACACCTGTAGAAGGGAAGGAAAATAAATAGGAATGAGTAACAGAAGAAATCAAGCTGTCATGGAGTCTCTAGGGAAGTCTCAAATGACCCTTCAGGCAGGCCTGAAAAATTGGATAACTAGTCAGAGCTACCTCAAGTTGAAGCAAGAGACTGAGGCCTATATACCTCCTAAGTCTTTGGATGCAATATCCCCAATAGCTGGGCTAGCAAGTGTGTTATTCCCAAAAGGGAATTCCATGTGGTATCTCATAATGTCCACTATATCAATTGTTCTTTCTAGCTGTACTAGTTAAAGAGTGTTAACTGCCATTATAAAGAATGTAAAATCTCTGACTTAACAAAAGAAAATTTTATTTCTTCATCCTGGTACAGTCCAATGTAATAAGAAGTGGGAATAGAGTTCTTCTATACTCAGTCACCTACAGAACCAAGCTTTTTCCTTCTTTTAGTCAACACTACCCAATAGAACTTTTTGCAATGATGCAGCTGTTTTATATTTGCACTGATCAATATGGTAGCCAAATGTGACATTTAGCTATTAAACACTTGAAGTATGGCTAGTGTGACTGAGGAACTGAAATTTTAATTTTATTTAATTTTAATTAATTTGAATATAAATAGTTTTTTTTTTCAGTCATTACAGGGAAAAATGGAAGAACACACATGAGATGATTTTGTGGGCCAGGATTGAAAGTGATATATATCAATTTTACTCACATTCCATTGGCCAGAGTTCAGTCATATTAATACACCTAACTGCAAAGGAGGCTTGAAAGTGTATCCAGCTGTGTACCCAGGAAGAATAACAGAAAAAAGATGTTGGAGAGCAATGGTAGACTGGGTCACATCAGATAATTCTTTCTAATGAACATATTCTAACAGTCTTCAAAAATCATTGGGAACTAAAATCCATTCCTTCTTCTTATCTTTTCACTTATTTTTCCCTCATTATTGTGAAAGGCAGAATAAAGCTCATGTCCTAATCCCTGAAACCTGTCAATATGTTATCTTACATGGCAAAAGGAACTTTGCAGATGTAATTACATTAAAGACCTTATAATGGTGAGATTATTCTCGATTATCTGAGTGGGCTGAACAGAAACAGAAGGGTTCTTAAAAGTGGAAGAGAGAAGCAGAAGAAAGTGTCAGTTATGAGACATGAGAAAGACTGGTCATCACTGGACTTGAAAATGGAAGAAAGGGTTCAATAGCTAAGGAATGTGAGCAATCTCTAAAAACTAAAAGTCACAGAGAAATGTTTTCTATGAGCCTCCTATAGAGGACCTCAGCCTTTCTGATACTTGATTGGAGCCCAGTGAGACCTGAGTCGGACTTTTGACCTCCAGAACTGTAAGATAATAATCTTGTGATGCTATTTGATACAGCAGCAAAGGAAAACTAATATAAACATGCTCTAAGTCTTTCTTATTTATCTTGAATCCCTTTATGCATTATGATAATAATCACATTTCCTTTCTCTTGCTTTATTATACTCACTTGCTTATTCTAACTCTCCACCTACTTCAGGTCTGTACCCATGCTGTATAATACAGTCACCAAAATTATCTACCTTACTGACTGGTCTTAGTGTTTTAACTGTCAATTTTGGGAAATCCCTAGCTCTATCTAACATCCTACTACATTTGCGTAGTCTCCACACTGCCTTACCGTTCCAAAGGACGACATCACATCTCTACAGTCTCCTCAAACCTCTAGGAATTTCTATCCCATCTCCAGGCTCAACCAACTTCACAGTTTTTTATTTTGCTGAGAAAGAAAACCCAGAAGATAATTTCTACATGCTCTCACAACCACTGTTACACACCTACCAGCTGCAGAACTCATTGACTCTGTTACTATGAGTGAACTCTTTGTCCTCCTAGTAAAAGCCAGCTCTTTACTAGACCCCTAGATCCCAGCCACTGTTATCACTCAGTCATTGCTCCATCTTTGTTGTTAATTTTCCCCCTCTTTGATCATCTCCATCAGGCAGAAATCTTGCTGAATTGCTCATTTTAAGGAAAACCCTCTTTTGACTTCACATTTAGCTCCACCCAGTTTCTAAAAGATATATAGATAGATATAAACATAGATATAGATTTTATGTAGTTGATTGTATTTTGTGTAGTTGATCATTCTCCCATTCCTGAAACACCTTTTTTCCCCCTGATATTTTCTCCAAGAGTTCACTATCCCTTTATTCTTTTTTCATCTCACTGGCAGTTTGGCAGCTGCTTCTCAGTCCTTTTGCTGATTTCCTTTGATCTTCCTGACTAAATTTTAGAGTACCCCTGGAATTAATCATTTGATATCTTTTCTTCCCAATACACCCTAACTTCTAGATAATTTCATCCAAATGCATTGCTGTAAATATTGGTTTGATAGTTTCCAAATATATATCTCTACTTCTGAATCTCAGACTTATATATCCAAGTATCTACCTGATACTTCCTTATGGATGTCTAGTATAGGTTACAACTTCATATGTCCAAAATTTAATTGCTGATCTTCTCCAAAACTCCCAATGCACTTCTTTCTCATCTCAGCACAGCAACCCTCTTCTTCGAGTTGCTAAGGCCAAAAAACTTGAAGCCATGATCCTTGGCACCTCTTTTCCTCTCACATCCCATGTCAGATATATTTTAAAACCTTGCTCCACAATATTCAACTTTTTTCCAGAATACCAGACCTCCAACCAACATAATCATTACTTTGCCTCCTACATTGGATCCTAACTGGCCTTATGGTTTTGCAATTATATCACTCTGATCTATTTCCAGCACAAAGCAAAAGTCAGATTATGTTATTTCAGTTTTAAAACTTTTTAACAGCTTCCAATTTCATTCAGAGTAAAAACCAAAGTCCATACAATAGCCTTAAAAAACACCCTAAATATAAAAACAATAAACTGAACTCAAAGCAAGCAGAAGAAAGGGAATGATAAAGATTAGAGATTGAGAGTAGAAAAATAATAGAGAAAGTTGACAAAACCACAAGTTGGTTCTTCAATAAAATCAATAAAATTGATAAATTTTAACTTGATTGGATAAGAAAAAAAGAAAGAAGATGCAAATTATTAAAATTATAAATAAAACTGAGGACATTACTATTAACTCTACAGAAATAAAGAGGATTATGAGAGTACAATGAACAACTGTCCACTAACAAATTGGATGACCTAGATGAAATTGACAAATTCCTAGAAAAACAAAACAATCACGAAACTGAAGAAATTAAAAAATATGAATAGAACTATAATTAATAAGGACATTGAGTCAGCAATAAAAATCCTCCCCCGAAAGAAAAGCTCTGGACCAGATGGCTTCACTGGTATGGGTGAGTTCTACCAAACAGTTAAAGAAGAGCTATTCACCAATATTTCCGTAACTCTTCCAAAAATTGAAGAGGAAGAAACACTTCCTAACTCATTCTATGAAAGCAGTATTACCCTGATATTGATATTGAAACTGGACAAAGGCACTACAGGATAAAACAAAGCAAAATAAAACTACAGACCAAATATTCCCTATGAATATTGATATAAAAATCATTAACAAAGTACTAGCAAACCAAACTCAGCAGCATGTTAAAAGGATTATATTTCATGCCCAAGTCAGATGCTTATTTTTTACCATATAAGAAAATTAACTCAAAGTAGATTATAAAACTAAATGTAAGAGCTAAAACTATACCTCATGTAAGAAAACAGTGGAAGAGCTTCATGACATTAGATTTGGCATAATTTCTTGGCATGATTTCTTGGCTTTGACACCAAATGCACAACCAAACAAAAAAATAGATAAATTGGACTTCATCAAAATTAAAAACTTTTGTGCATCACAGGATATTATCAACAGAATAAAAAGGCATCGTATAGAATGGGAGAAAATATTTTCACATATATCTGATTCAGGATTTATATCCAAAATATATAAATAACTCCTACAACTTGACAACAAAACTATCCCAAACAACCTGATTAAAAAATGATCGGGCTTCCCTGGTGGCGCAGTGGTTGCGCGTCCGCCTGCCGATGCAGGGGAACCGGGTTCGCGCCCCGGTCTGGGGGGATCCCACATGCCGCGGAGCAGCTGGGCCCGTGAGCCATGGCCGCTGAGCCTGTGCGTCCGGAGCCTGTGCTCCGCAACGGGAGAGGCCGCAGCAGAGGGAGGCCCGCATACCACAAAAAAAAAAAAAAAAAAAAAAAAGATCAATAAATTTGATTAAACATTTCTCCAAAGAAATTTACAAACAGCCAAAAACACATGCTCTACATCACTAATCATTAGGGAATGCAAATCAAAATCAAAATTAAATACCTCTTCACACCCATTAGGATGGCTACTATCAAAAAACCACAAAATTGCAGAAACTGACACACCATTGTAAATCAATGATACTCTAATAAAGATGTTAAAAAAAAAGCAAGCAATGGGGAAAGAAAAAAAGAAAAACACAAAACATCAAGTGTTGGCAAGGTTGTGGAAAAATTGGAGCACTTTTGCACTGTTGTTGGAGAAATAAAATTAGGCAACTTCTATGGAAAACAGTATAGCAGTTCTTAAAATAATTGAACATAGAATTACCATATGATTCAGCAGTTCCACTTCTGGATATTAGCAGGGACCTGAGCAGATATTTGTACACCAGTGTTCATAGCAGCATTATTTACAATAGCCAAAAAGATGGAAACAACCTAATTTTCCACTGACTGATAAATGAAATTTGGTATATATATATGATGGAATATTATTTAGTCTCAAAAGTGAATGAAATTCTGACACGTGCTAAAATATGGGACAAAATTGGAAGACATGCCATGTGAAATAAATCAGTCAGAAAAGGACAACTATCGTATGACTCCACTTATATGAGGTACCTAGGATAGTCATTCATAGACACAGAAAGTACAGTAGGTTACCGAGGGCTAAGGGCAGAACAATGGGTAATAATTATTTATTGGGTAGAGAGTTTTAGTTTGGCATGATGACAACGTTTTGGCAATTGATAGTGATGATGATTCCACAACAATATGAATAAACCTAATGCCACTGAATGGTACACTTAAAAATGGCTAAAATTGTAAATTTTATCTTATGTATATTTTTCCACAATTAAAAAACCCTGAACAACATTCACCTCCCTAATTTTACCCAGTATAATTCTAATCCTCTACATTATATTCCATGATTTTTCTGCAACATGCGAGACACTTTTCTGTCTCAGAACATGGGAACTTCCTCTTCCCTCTCCCAGAATCTCCCCCTGATATCTTCTTCCACTTACCTACTTTTATTCTCCATAGTGTGTAATATTATCTGACAAAGAATATATTTATTTGTGAATTTGTCTACTTCTATCTTTGTCCACTAGCTGTTAAGCTTTATTTACTAATACATATTTTAGTTCCTGCAAGAGCACTTGGTACAAAATAGGTACTCAATAATGTTAGTTGAATGGATAATTGAAAAATTAAGGAATAAAATTTTTACTATGTGGGATTTCCATTCCTATCATGCATCTTAACACGTCATTAAGGATATTTTTCTGGCTTGCTTAAGGAAGATTGACTAAACTTTCATTCATACAGTTAGCAGTGTTATTACATTATAGAAAATGATAAAAATGCTTTGCCCCTCCAATTCTTCCATGTTATTTTATTTCTCTTTGCATTGTTGTGTTAACTTCTTTTTCTAATTAAAGAATTACGGTTGATTTGAAAACTGTTCATCCATTCAAGCAGCTTGTGTCGCTGCTACTCTGGGAAAAAAGAAAAAAATGACCAAAATGTTGGACGAGCACACACATACACACAAAGCACAGAGAGAACAGATTATGTATAATGTTTATTCATGCAATTTTTTCTGGGGCAGTAGGAGAATCATTGCCAAGAAATCAATATTTGGAATTTGTTTAGATCATTATATTTGAATGACTGCTACCTGAAAATGCAGAGAAAAATAGGTCTACCAACTATAATCGTGAGAAGAAAGGAAATATTTCTACTCGCATTACTCCAGGATAAAATTAAGTAGCATGACAGATTACTAGATAGAATAAGTGCTCTGTCAATCCCTAACATATTGTCCAAGTAGTACACAAACTTATCTGTCCCAAGTAAGGCAATTGAACCTGCAAGAATACTTCTAATATGTGTTTGCTTTGTATTTTAGATTGTCTATCAATCAGAAGCCACTGTGCTTGGTTATAAGTGGCATAGGGAGCACCATTTTGTGTCTTTACATTTTTTACTCCCTGCAGAATGAAATGATTGGTTTGTAAATGTCTTAGTTTCTTTTTCATCTTTTAATAAATATGGTGTAAGTGTTGAATAAAATAAAAATAAATGCTGAAATAGAAAATGAACAAGCCCTAGAAAATTGCCAAAAGTATTCCCTCTTAACAAATAACTCATATATTGAGACAAATATAGGGAAAAAAAACAATTAACTTGAGTAACCATATTATTTAATCATATTGTATGATCTTCAATGAATATTATTAATAAAGAAAAAATGAGGGGAAAGGTATGAATTTAAAGACAAAGCACTGCTCTGTTAAAGAGTTCGACTGTTTGGACTGAAACCCTGAAGACATCTATGACATGGTAACAGACTGATATTACATTTCAGTTTCTCTTTGTTTCTTGTATCTGATTTTGATCTAATTACTGAAGTATGGTGGCTCTTTTTTTACGATTATACATCTAGAACCATTCATTCTCACAAAGCATTTACTGAAAGCCTAGGAAATACTACATTCTGTGATCCCTATCTGATCACTCTGATACCATATAGAGGAAAATCATGTATAAACAGAAAATTACACCAAAGCCTCAAGAACCAACTGATTCATGATATTGTGATTTATTGCATTCTTTGCATCATGAATGATTCCACCAATATGAAACACCAGAAGGCATTTGACTGATTTTTATGGCAAAATAAAGCATTTATTTCATATGCATCTAAAAATGAAAACTTTGTGAGTCAGAAAAATTCATTCTTTGCCATTTATGTCAATTGATTGAGTAGCTGTTCAGTTAGTAGTTTGGGTCCTGAAGAGTCACTGGGTTGACCAAAAAGTGCCTTCAGTTTTTAAGTAAAGATAAAAGACACATTTTCATTTTCACCAAGAACTTTATTGAACAATGTATTCACCCTTTTGTTCCACTACCATCTGCCTTTTTTCAGGCAACTTCATAATTCCGTCTTCCCAAAACTTTAAAATCTTTTTCAACAAAGAACTGTTCCAGGTGCATTTTACAGTCTTCTAGGGAATTAAAATTTTTTTCCATTAAGAGAAACTTGTAAAGATGAAAATAAATTGAAATCTGAAGGTCCCATGTCTGGTGAGTACAGCAGATAAATCAGAATTTCCCAGACAAGCTGTAACAGTTTTTGCCTGGTCATCAAAGAAACATGTGGTCTTGTGGTATCCTGATGGAAGATTATGCATTTTCTGTTGACTAATTCTGGACGCTTTTCGTTGAGTGCCGCTTTCAGTTGGTCTAATTGGGAGCAGTACTTTTTGGAATTAATTGTTTGGTTTTCCGGAAGGAGCTCATAATAGAGGACTCCCTTCCAATCCCACCATATACACAACATCACCTTCTTTGGATGAAGACTGGCCTTTGGTGTGGTTGGTGGTGGTTCATTTCACTTGCTCCACAATCTCTTCTGTTCCACATTGTGGTACAGTATCCATTTTTCATAGCCCATCACAATTTGTTTTAAAAACAGAACGTTTTCATTACATTTAAGTAGAGAATCGCTTGTGGAAATACCGTCAAGAAGGTTTTTTTCACTTAACTTATGTGGAACCCAAACATCAAAGCGATTAACATAACCAAGATGGTGCAAATGATTTTCAACGCTTGATTTGGATATTTTGAGTATGTTGGCTATCTCCCACAGAGTAGAATGCTGATTGTTCTCAGTTAATGTCTTGATTTGATCGCTATCAACTTCAACTGGTCTACCCAACCATGCAGTATTGTCCAGCAAAATCTCCAGCACAAAACTTCACAAACCACTTTTGACATGTTTGATCAATCACAGCACCTTCTCCATACACTGCACAAATCTTTTTTGTGTGTTTCAGTTGCGTTTTTACCTTTCTTGAAATAATAAAGCATAATAGGCCAAAAATGTTGCTTTTGTTCTTCCATCTTCAATATTAAAATGGCTACACAAAAATTCACCGATTTGATGTCTTTTTTCGAATGCACGCTGATATGACAGCTGTCACATAAAACCTAACAAAATTGCCTTGAATGAACTTAAAGACAACTAAGTGCTACTAGAGCTATCTTATAGGCAAAAAAACGAATGAACCAACCAGCCAATAAAAAGTCTTATATTTAGAATAGAATGGTAACTAGTACTTATATAGTAAAGAGAGTTTCTTTTGGTATAATTTGAAAAATAAAAAGCAGGAAACCTATGAAACATAATTAGTCATTTTGTTTTATTTTATTATTTATTTTTATAATTGAAGAAGAGTTGATTTACAATATTGTGTTAGTTTCAGGTATATAGCATAGTGATTCAATATTTTTACAGATAATACTCCATTAAAATTGTTACAAAATAATGGCTGAAATTTCCTCTGTTGTACAATATATCCTTCTTGTTTATCTATTTTATACATACTAGTTTGTATATCTTAATCCCATACCCCTATCTTGCCCCTCCCCACTTCCCTCTTGCCACTGGTAACCACTAGTGTGTTTTCTATATCTGTGAGTCTGTTTCTGTTTTGCTATATACATTCATTTGTTTTATTTTTTAGATTCACACATAAGTGATATAATACAGTATGTGTCTTTCTCTGGCTTATTTCACTAAGCATAATATTCTCTATGCCTATCAATGTTGCTGCAAATGGCAGCATTTCATTCTTTTTATGGCTGAGTAATATTCCACTGTATATATACACCACTTTTTCTTTATCCAGTCATCTGCTGCTGGACACTGGGTTGCATCAATATCTGACTATTATAAATAGTGCTGCTATAAACATTGGGGGAGATGTAGCTTCTTGAATTAGTGTTTTTGTTTTCTCCGGATATATTTAGGAGCGGAATTGCTAGATCATATGGTAGTTCTACTTTTAGATTTTTGAGGAACCTCCATAGTATTTTCCATAGTGATTGCAAGAATTTGCATTCCCATCAGCAGTGTACAAGGGTTTACTTTTCTCCACATCCTCTCCAACATTTTTTATTTATTGACTTTTTGATGATAGCCATTCTGGCAGGTGTGAAATGATATCTCATTGTGATTTTGATTTGCACTTCTCTAATAATTAAGAATGTTGTGTATGTTTTCACCTTGCTATTGGCTATCTGTAGGTCTTTGGAAAAAAAATGTTTATTCAGGTTTTCTGCACTTTTTTTGATTTGGTTGTTTATTGATGTTGAGTTGTATAAGGTATTTATATAATTTGGATGCTAACCCCTTGTCAGTTATATAATTTGCAAATATTTTCTCCCATTCTGTAGGTTGCCTTTTCATTTTGTCGATGGTTTCCTTTGCTGTGCAAAAGCTTTTAAGTTAAATTAGGCCCCATTTAAAAAAATCTTTGCTTTTATTTCTTTTCCCTTAGGAGACAGACACAGAAAAAAAGTATTGCTATGATTTATGTCAGAGTGTTCTGCCTATATTTTCTTCGAGTTCCATAGTTTCAGGTCATACATTTAGGTCTTTAATCCACTTTGAGTGTATTTTTGTATACGGTGTGAGGAAATGTTTTTTCTCATTCTTTTACATGTAGCTGTCGAGATTTCTCAGCACCACTTATTGAAGAGATTGTCTTTTCTCCATTGTGTATTCTTGCCTCCTTTGTCTTAGATTAATTGATCATAGGTGTGTGGGTTTTTTTATGGGCTCTCTATTCTGTTCCATTTATCTATGTGTCTGTTTTTGTACCAGTATCAAGCTGTTTTGATTACTATAGCTTTGTAGTATGGTCTGAAAACTGGGAGGGTGGCACTTCCAGCTTTCTTCTTTCTTCTCAAGATTTATTTGGCAATTGAGGGTATTTTGTGGTTCCATATAAATTTTAGGGTTATTTGTTCTAGTTCTGTGAAAAATGTTGTGGGTATTTTGATAGGGATTGCATTGAGTCTGTAGATCACTTTGGGTAGTATGGCCGTTTTAACAATATTAATTCTTCCTATTCAAGAGCACAGGATATCTTTCCATTTCTCTGTATCATCTTCAATTTCCTTCATCAATGCTGTGTAGTTTTCAAGTATAGGTCTTTCACCTAATTGATTAAGTTTATTCTTGGGTATTTAAAGTCTATTCCTTGGTATTTTATTCATTTTGATGCAATTTTAAACAGGATATTTTTTGCACTTTATCTGTCTGATAGTTCATTATTAGTATATTGAAAAGCAATGCATTTTATTATTTTATTTATTTATTTATTTATTTATTTATTTTTTGTGGTATGCGGGCCTCCCTCTGCTGTGGCCTCTCCCTTTGCGGGGCACAGGCTCTGGACGCTCAGGCTCAGTGGCCATGGCTCACGGGCCCAGGCGCTCCGCGGCATGTGGGATCCTCCCAGACCAGGGCGCGAACCTGGTTCCCCTGCATCGGCAGGCAGACGCGCAACCACAGCGCCACCAGGGAAGCCCCGAAAAGCAATGCATTTTATATCAATCTCGTATCCTGCAAACTTACTGAATTTATTTATTAGTTCTAATTGTTTTTGGGTGGAGATGTTAGGGTTTTTCTTTATACAGTATCAAGTCATCTGCAATAGTAACAGTTTCACTTCTTCCTTTCTAATTTGGATGCCTTTTATTTCCTTTTCTTGTCTGATTACTGTGGTCAGGACTTCCAATACTATGTTAAATAGAAGCGGTGAGAGTGGGTATCCTCATTGTGTTCATGATCTTAGGGGAAAAGTTTTCAGATTTTAAACATTGAGTAGGATGTTGGCTGTAGTTTTGTTATAAATGGACTTTATTATGCTGAGTTATGTTCCCTCTGTACCCGCTTCAATGAGTTTTTATCATGAATTGGTGTTGAGTTTTGTCAAATGCTTTCTCTGCATCTATTGAGATGATTACATGATTTTTACCTTTCCCATTGTTAATGTGGTATGTGACATTGATTGATTTGCAAATGTTGAACCATTCTTGCATCCCTGGAATAAATCCACCTTGATCATGTTGTGTGATACTTTTTATATATTGTTGGATTTGGTATGCTAATATGTTGTTGAGGATTTTTGCAGCTATATTCATCAAAAACATTGGCCTGTAATTTTCTTTTTTGTAGTGTCTTTGTCTGGTTTTGGTATGAGGGTAATGGTAACCTCATAGAATGAATTAGGGAGTTTTCCATCCTCTTTGATTTTTTGAAATAGTTTGAGAAAAATAGGTATTAGTTCTTCTTTATATGTTTGGTAGAACTACCCTGTGAAGCCATCCAGTCCTGGATTTTTGTTTACTCGGAGGTTTTTTTTTTATTACAAATTCAGTTTCATTACTAGTGATCGGTCTATTCAAATTGTCTGTTTCTTCTTGATTCAGTCTTGGCAGGCTCTATGTTTCTGAAAATTTGTCCATTTCTTTTGGGTTTTCCAATTTGTTGGTATGTAACTGTTTGTAGTATTTTCTTATAATTTTTTTGTATCTGTGCCTCAGCTGTTATTTCTCCTCTTTCATTTCTTATTTTGTTTATTTGGGTCATCTTTCCTTCTTGGTGTGTCTTGCTAAAAGTTTATCAATTTTGTTTATGTTTTTTAAAAAAACAGCTGTCTTGTTTAATTTTTTCTCTTTTTTTGTTTCTATTTTATTTTATTTTTCTCTGAACTTTATCATTTCTTTCCTTCTGATGACTTTGGGCTTTTTGTTTGTTTGTTTGTTTTCCTAAGTTCTTCAAGTGGTAGGTTAGGTTGTTTATTAGAGATTTTTCTTGTTTCTTGTGGTAGGTCTGTATCACTATAAACTTCCTTCTTAGAACTGTTTTTGCTTCATTCTATATATTTTGGAAAGTTGAGTTCTTATTTTCATTTATATTGAAGTATTTTCTGATTTCCTCTTTGAATTTTTCATTTATTCATTGCTTTTTTAGTAGCACTTTGTTTAGTCTCCACGTGTTTGCTCTTTTCTTATTTTTCTTTCTGTAATTGATTTCTAGCTTTATATCACTGTGTTGGAATAAATGCTTGATGTAATTTCTATCCTCTTATATTTGTTAAGACTTGATTTGTGATCTAGCATGTGATCTGTCCTGGAGAACATTCCATTTTCACTTGAAAAGAATGTGTATTCTGCTGTTTTTGGGGTGGAATGTCCTGTAGGTAACTATTAAGTCCAACAGGTCTATTGTGTCATTTAAGACCACTGTTGCCGTATTGATATTCTATCTGGATGATCTGTCCAGTGATGTAAGTGGGGTGTTAAGGTCCCCTACTATTATTGTATTATTGTCAATTTCTCCCTTTATGTCTGTTTGTATTTGCTTTACATATTTAGGTGCTCTGGATTGACTGCATATATGTTAATGAGTATAATATCCTACTCTTATATTGATCTTTTTATCATTATATAATGCCCTTCTTTGTCTTCTATTATAGTCTGTTTTAAAGTTTATTTTGTCTGATATGAGGAATGCTACCCTTGTTTTCTTGGCATTTCTATTTGCATGAAATATCTTTTTCCATCCCCTCACTTTCAATCTGTGTGTGTCTTTACCTCTGAAGTGAGCCACTTTTAGGCAACATATAGAAGGATCTTACATTTTTATCCAATCAGCTACTCTATGTCTCTCAATTGGATCTTTAAGTCCTTTGACATTTAAAGTAATTGTTAATAGGTATATACTTATTGGTATTTTATTACTTGTTTTCCAGTTGTTTTTGTTGTTCTTCTCTGTTCATTTCTTCTTAATGTTTTTTCCTTGTGGTTTGATGATTTTCCTTAGTAATATGTTTGGGTTCCTGTTCTTTGTTTTGTTTGGTTTTCTTTGTTTTGTTTTAGTTTTGTCTATCTATTGTAGGATTTTGATTTGTGATTACCATGGGGTTCCTATATGTTGACCTATAACTTATCTACTTGTTTTAAATTGTTAGTCATCTAGTTTAATCACATTTTAAAAGATCTACATTTTTTGCTCTTCTCCCCCACATTTTATGGTTTTGATGTCATATTTTATATCTTTACATTTATCCCTTAACTGTTTTTTGTAGTTATACTTGCTTTTGCAATTTTTTAAGTTTTAATTTTTGTACTGGCTTATTTAAGTGGTTGATGCTCAATCCTTATGATATCTTGACCTTTCCTAGTGGTATTTACACTTTTCTATAGATTCTTACCTCATTTCCACTTAGAGAAGACATTTAACATTTCTTTTAGGGTAGGTTTGTATTGATGAACTCTTTTAGTTTGTGCTTGCCTGAGAAGATGTTTATGTCTCCTTTGATTCTAAATGATAATATTGATGAGCAGAGTATCTTAGAAGAGTTTTTCCCTTTCAACACTTTGAATATATCATGCCACTCTCTCCTGGCCTGCAAAGTTTCTGTAGAGAAACCAGCTGATAGTCTTATGGGGATTCCCTTGTATATGATTCTTTATGTTTCTCTTCTTGACTTTATAATTCTTTATTTTTAACTTTTCAGTTTTAATTATAATATGTCATGGTAGGAGTTTGTTTGAGTTTATATTGTTTGAGACCTTCTGTTTTTTCTCTATGTGGATATCTGTTTCCATCTTCAGGTTTGGGAATTTATCAGCTATAATTTTCTCAAATACATTTTTGATCCCCTTCTCTCTCTCTTTTTCTTCTGGGACCTTTACAATGTGAATATTGGTAAGCTTCATGCCATTCCAGAGGTCTCTTTAAACTTTCTTTTAAATTTTTATTTATTTATTTATTTATTTATTTAAGTCCTTTACTTTTTTTTTTAACATCTTTATTGGAGTATAATTGCTTTACAATGGTGTGTTAGTATCTGCTGTATAACAAAGTGAATCATCTTTACATATACATACATCCCCATATCTCCTCCCTCTTGCTTCTCCCTCCCATCCTCCCTATCTGACCCCTCTAGGTAGGCACAAAGTACCAAGTTGATCTCCCTGTGCTATGTGGCTTCTTCCCACTAGCTATTTTACATTTGGGAGTGTATATATGTCCATTCCACTGTCTCACTTCATCCTAGCTTACTCTTCCCCCTCCCCGTGTCCTCAAGTCCATTCTCTACATCTGTGTCTTTATTCCTGTCCTGCCCCAGGTTCTTCAGAACCTTTTTTTCTTTTTTTTAGATTCCATATATATGTGTTAGTGTACGGTATTTGTTGTTCTCTTTCTGACTTACTTCACTCTGTATGACAGTCTCTAGGTCCATCCACCTCACTACAAATAACTCAATTTCGTTTCTTTTTATGGCTGAGAAATATTGCATTGTATATATGTGTGTCACATCTTCTTTATCCATTCATCTGTCGATGGACACTTAGGTTGCTTCCATGTTCTGGCTATTGTAAATAGAGCTGCAATGAACACTGTGTTACATGACATTTTTAAATTATGGTTTTCTCAGCGTTTATGCCCCATAGTGGGATTGCTGGGTCATATAGTAGTTGTAATTTTAGTTTTTTGAGGAACCTCCATAAAATTCTCCATAATGGCTGTATCAATTTACATTCTCAACAACAGTGCAAGAGGGTTCCCTTTTCTCCACACCCTCGTGTGCATTTATTGTTTGTAGATTTTTTAATGATGGCCATTCTGACCAGTGCAAGGTGATACGTCATTGTAGTTTTGATTTGAATTTTTCTAATGATTAGTGATGTTGAGCATCCTTTCATGTGTCTGTTGGCAATCTGCATATCTTCTTTGGAGAAATGTCTATTTAGGTCTTCTGCCCATTTTTGGATTAGGTTGTTTGTTTTTTTGATATTGAGCTGCATGAGCTGCTTGTATATTTTGGAGATTAATCCTGTGTCGGCTGCTTTGTTTGCAAATATTTTCTCCCATTCTGAAGGTTGTCTTTTCATCTTGTTTATGGATTCCTTTGCTATGAAAAGCTTTTAAGTTTCATTAAGTCCCATTTGTTTATTTTCGTTTTTATTTCCATTTCTCTAAGAGGTGAGTCAAAAAGGATTTTGCTGTGATTTATGTCATAGAGCATTCTGCCTATGTTTTCCTCTAAGAGTTTTATAGACCTTACATTTAGGTCTATAATCCATTTTGAGTTTATTTTTGTATATGGTTTTAGGGAGTGTTCTAATTTCCTTCCTTTACATGTAGCTGCCCAGTTTTCCCAGCACCACTTATTGAAGAGGCTGTCTTTTTTCCATTTTATATTCTTGCCTCCTTTTTCAAAGATAAGGTGACCATATGTGCATGGGTTTATCTCTGGGCTTGCTATTGTGTTCCATTAATCTATATTTCTGTTTTTGTGCCACTACCATACTGTCTTGATAACTGTAACTTTGTAGTATTGTCTGAAGTCAGGTAGCCTGATTCCTACAGCTCCGTTTTTCTTTCTCATGATTGCTTCGGCTATTCAGGGTCTTTTGTGTTTCCATACAAATTGTGAAATTTTTTGTTCTAGTTCTGTGAAAATTTCCATTGGTAGTTTGATAAGGATTGCATTGAATCTGTAGATTGCTTTGTGTAGTAAATAATTTTCACAATGTTGATTCTTCCAATCCAAGAACATGGTATATCTATCCATCTGTGTGTATCATGGTTAATTTCTTTCATAGGTATCTTATAGTTTTCTGCATACAGGTCTTTTGTCTCTTTAGATAGCTTTATTCTTAGGTATTTGATTCTTTTTGTTGCAGTGGTAAAGGCGAGTGTTTCCTTAATGTCTCTTTCAGATTTTTCATCATTAGTGTATAGGAATGCAAGAGATTTCTGTGCATTAATTTTGTATCCTGCTACTTTAACAAATTCATTGATTAACTCTAGTAGTTTTCTGGTAGCATTTTAGGATTCTCTCTGTATGATATCACGTCATCTGCAAACACTGCTTTATTTATTCTTTTCCGATTTGGATTCCTTTTATTTCTTTTTTTCCCCTCTGATTGCTGTGGCTAAAACTTCCAAAACTATGTTGAATAATTGTGGTGAGAGTGGGTAACTTTGTCTTATTCCTGGTCTTAGTGGACTTGGTTTCAGTTTTTCACCATTGAGAACGATGTTGTCTGTGGGTTTGTCATATATGGCCTTTATTATGTTGAGGTAAGTTCCCTCTATGCCTTGTTTCTGGAGGGTTTTTTTAAGCATAAATGGGTGTTGAATTTTGTCGAAAGCTTATGATGTATCCTGGAGAATGTTCCATGAGCACTTGAGAAGAAAGTATAATCTCCTGTTTTTCAATGGAATGTCCTATAAATATCAATTAAGTCCATCTTGTTTAATGTGTCATAAAGCTTGTGTTTCCTTACTAATTTTCATTTTGGATGATCTGTCCATTGGTGAAAGTGACATTGTAAAGTCCCCTACTATTTTTGTGTTACTGTCGATTTCCCCTTTTACGGCTGTTAGTATTTTCCTTATTTAAGGTAATTATCGAAATGTATGTTCCTATTACCATTTTCTTAATTGTTTTGGGTTTGTTATTGTAGGTCTTTTCCTTCTCTTGTGTTTCTTGCCTAGAGAAGTTCCTTTAGCATTTGTTGTAAAACTGGTTTTGTGGTGCCGAATGTCTCAGCTTTTGCTTATCTGTAAAGGTTTTTATTTCTCCATCGAACCTGAATGAGATCCTTGCTGGGTAGAGTAATCTTCATTGTAGGTTTTTTTCCTTCATCATTTTAAATATGTCCTGCCACTCCCTTCTGGCTTGCAGAGTTTCTGCTAAAAGATCAGCTGTTAACCTTATGGGGATTCCCTTGTATGTTAATTGTTCCTTCTTCCTTGCTGCTTTTAATATTTTTTCTTTGTATTTAATTTTTGATAGTTTGATTAATTTGATAGTTTGATTAATCTTGTCATGTTTCTCCTTGGATTTATCCTGTATGGGACTCTCTGTGATTCCTGGACTTGATTGAATATTTCCTTACCCATATTAGGGAATTTTCCTACTATAATCTCTTCAAATATTTTCTCAGTCCTTTTTTCTTTTTCTCTTCTTCTTCTGGGCCCCCTATAATTCGAATGTTGGTGTGTTTTATGTTGTCGCAGAGGTCTCTGATATTGGCCTCAATTCTTTTCCTTCTTTAATTTTATTCTGCTCTGTAATAGTTATTTCCACTATTTTATTTATTTATTTTTTATCATAACAGGTCACTTATCTGTTCTTTTCTCTCAGTTATTCTGCTATTGATTCCTTCTAGAGAATATTTAATTTCATTTACTGTGTTGTTCATCATTGTTTGTTTGCTCTTTAGTTCTTCTAGGTCTTTGTTAAACATTTCTTGTATTTCCTCCATTCTATATCCAAGATTTTGGATCATATTTAGTATCATTATTCTGAATTCTTTTTCATGTAAACTGCCTATTTCCTCTTCATTTGTTTGGTCTGGTGGGTTTTTACCTTGCTCCTTCATCTGCTGTGTGTTTCTCTGTCTTCTCATTTTTCTTAACTTTTACTGTGTTTGGGGTCTCCATTTCACATGCTGCAGGGTTGTAGTTCTCATTGTTTTTGGTGTCTGCTCCCAGTGGGTAAGTTTTGTTCAGTGGGTTGTGTAGGCTTCCTGGTGGAGGGGGGACTGGTTCCTCTGTTTTGGTGGATGAGGCTGGATCTTGTCTTTCTGGTGGGCATGACAGCATCTGGTGCTGTGCTTTGGGATGTCTGTGAACTTAGTGTGATTTTAGGCAGACTCTCTGCTAATGGGTGGGTTTGTGTCCCTGTCTTGCCAGTTGTTTGGGATAGGGTGTCCAACACTGTAGCTTTCTGGTCGTTGAGTAGAGCTGGGTCTTAATATTGAGATGGAGATCTCTGGGCGAGTGTTTGCCGTTTGAAATTACATGGGCCTTGGAGGTCTCTGGTGGACCAATGTCCTGAACTTGGCTCTCCCACCTCAGAGGCTCAGGCCTGACACCTGGCCAGAGCACCAAGACCATGTCAGCTACACAGCTCAGAAGAAAAGGGAGAAAAAAATAAGAAAGAAGGAAAGAAAAAAATAAATACAATAAAGTTACTAAAATAGAAAAAAATTATTAAAAATAAAAAAGTAATAAGAAAGAAAGAGAGCACCCCAACCAAAAACAAATCCTCCAATGATAAAAAGCACTAAAAACTATGCCAAAAAAAAAACCCCCAAAAACCAAGAAAGAAAAAATGGAAGTCAGAACCCAGGACAAATGACAAAATAAAGCTAGACAGACAAAATCACTCAAAGAAGCACACACATACACACTGACTATTTAATTTCATTTACTGTGTTGTTCATCATTGTTTGTTTGCTCTTTAGTTCTTCTAGGTCTTTGTTAAACATTTCTTGTATTTCCTCCATTCTATATCCAAGATTTTGGATCATATTTAGTATCATTATTCTGAATTCTTTTTCATGTAAACTGCCTATTTCCTCTTCATTTGTTTGGTCTGGTGGGTTTTTACCTTGCTCCTTCATCTGCTGTGTGTTTCTCTGTCTTCTCATTTTTCTTAACTTTTACTGTGTTTGGGGTCTCCATTTCACATGCTGCAGGGTTGTAGTTCTCATTGTTTTTGGTGTCTGCTCCCAGTGGGTAAGTTTTGTTCAGTGGGTTGTGTAGGCTTCCTGGTGGAGGGGGGACTGGTTCCTCTGTTTTGGTGGATGAGGCTGGATCTTGTCTTTCTGGTGGGCATGACAGCATCTGGTGCTGTGCTTTGGGATGTCTGTGAACTTAGTGTGATTTTAGGCAGACTCTCTGCTAATGGGTGGGTTTGTGTCCCTGTCTTGCCAGTTGTTTGGGATAGGGTGTCCAACACTGTAGCTTTCTGGTCGTTGAGTAGAGCTGGGTCTTAATATTGAGATGGAGATCTCTGGGCGAGTGTTTGCCGTTTGAAATTACATGGGCCTTGGAGGTCTCTGGTGGACCAATGTCCTGAACTTGTCTCTCCCACCTCAGAGGCTCAGGCCTGACACCTGGCCAGAGCACCAAGACCATGTCAGCTACACAGCTCAGAAGAAAAGGGAGAAAAAAATAAGAAAGAAGGAAAGAAAAAAATAAATACAATAAAGTTACTAAAATAGAAAAAAATTATTAAAAATAAAAAAGTAATAAGAAAGAAAGAGAGCACCCCAACCAAAAACAAATCCTCCAATGATAAAAAGCACTAAAAACTATGCCAAAAAAAAAACCCCCAAAAACCAAGAAAGAAAAAATGGAAGTCAGAACCCAGGACAAATGACAAAATAAAGCTAGACAGACAAAATCACTCAAAGAAGCACACACATACACACTGACAAATCTATCAATCATAATAAGCTCTAAATACTAAACTAAGATAAACATAAAACCAGATACAAATTAGATGCAGAAAACAAACTCTTGGTCTACAGTTGCTCCCCAAATCCCCTACCTCAATTTTGGGTTGATTTGTTGTCTATTCAGGTATTCCACAGATGCAGGGTACATCAAGTTGATTGTGGGGATTTAATCCACTGCTCCTGAGGCTGCTGGGAGAAATTTCCCTTTCTCTTCTTGTTCACACAGTTCCTGGGGTTCAGCTTTGGATTTGGCCCTGCCTCTGCATGTAGGTCACCTGAGGGTGTCTGTTCCTCACACAGACAGGACGGGGTTAAAGGAGCAGTTGATTACGTGGCTCTGGCTCACTCAGGCTGCAGGGAGGGAGGGGTAGGGAATGTAGGGCGAGCCTGTGGTGGCAGAGGCCCACGTGATGACATTGCAACAGCCTGAGGCGCACCATGTTTTCTCCCAGGCAAGTTGTTCCTGGATCATGGGACTGTGGCAGTGGGGGGCTTCACAGGCTCCCAGGAAGGGAGGTGTAGATAGTGACCTGTGCTTGAACACAGGATTCTTGTTGGCTGCTGCAGCAGCCTTAGTGTTTTATACCCATCTCTGGTGTCTGCACTGATAGCCGTGGCTTGCACCCATCTCTGGACATCTTTTAGGCAGTGCTCTTAATCCCCTCTCCTTGCCCACCCCAAAACAATGGTCTCTTGCCTCTTAGGCAGGTCCAGAGTTTTTCCCAGACTCCCTCATGGCTAGCTGTGGCACACTAGCCTCCTTCAGGCTGTGTTCATGCAGCCAACCCCAGTCCTCTCCCTGGGATCTGAACTCCGAAGCCCGAGCCTCAGCTCCCAGCTCCCACCCACCTTCATGGGTGAGCAGACAAGCCTTTCAGGCTGGTGAGTGCTGGTCAGCATTGATCATCTGTGCATGAAACTCTCTGCTTTGCCCTCTGCACCCTGTTTCTGTGTTCTCCTCCATGGCTCCAAAGTTTCCCCCCACCCACCTCCCGTCTCCACCAGTGAAGGGGCTTCCTAGTGTGTGGAAACTTTTCGTCCTTCACAGCTCCTTCCCAGAGGTGCAGGTCCCATCCTTATTCTTTTGTCTCTGTTTTTTTCTTTTTTATTTTGCCCTACCCAGGTACGTGGGGAGTTTCTTGCCTTTTGTGAAGTCTGAGGTCTTCTGCCAACGTTCAGTAGGTGTTCTTTAGGAGTTGTTCCACATGTAGATGTATTTTTGATGTATTTGTGGGGAGGAAGGTGATCTCCACATCTTAATCCTCTGCCATCTTGAAGGCACCCCTCCCTTAAGTCCTTTTCAACATATAGAGTCCTTTGTACCAGGCACTGTGTCAACAACTGGGAGGAAAAGGCGAAATAAGAGCTGGTCCTTAAGTTTGCAGACTAGATTGAGTGACCCTTTCCTTTATCCTAGTGCTGACCCCCAGACTTAGCAGGAGGGGGACCCAGGCCACCTGCACCCCAGAGGAAGCTTGTGTATTTGGTTTCTTTTTTAAAATTTGTTTTTGTTTTTGCTGTTCTGATTGGGCAATTTCCATTATTCTATCTTCCAGATCACTTATGCATTCTTCTGTTCACTTAGTATGCTATTCATCCCTTCCTTATTTTACATATTGAATTCTTCATTTCTGAATGGGTCTTTTATATATTTTCTAGTACCTTATTAAAAACTTTCACTGTGTTCATCTATTCTTTTCTCTAATTCAGTTAACATTTTTATTACCAATGCTTTGCATTTTTTATCTAGTAAATTATTTGTTTCTTTATTTATTTTTCCATGGGTTTTCTCTTTCTCTTTCAATTGAGAGTAGTTCCTCTGTCTTTTCATTTTGCTTAACTTTCTCTGCCCCTCTGAATTTAGGTGAAATCATTATCTATTGCAGTCTTTAAGGGGTGACTATATGTAGGAGCATCCCTATACCAACTGCTTTCTCCCAATGCCTGTGGTGCGAGAGCTGGATTTGACATGGATGCAAGTCAGACCTTTCCTCTGGGTTTTCTGGTAGCTGTCACCTTTGTATAGGGTGGGGCTGGAGGTGGTAGGACTAGAGCTGATGCTGGGTATAAGGAGGGACTTCCCATCTGCTCAGTGGTCATAACTGCACTATCAGGTGGAAGGGAGTTCTGATCCTAAGTTTCTGGAGCAGAAGCTCTGAGGGTCAATCCTGAGCTGGCTCTGTTCCCTTTAAGTGTTTACTTTCTTCTCTTCCAGCATTGGGACACTTGGCTCAGAATAGAGGAGTGCTGAATCAAGGTGGGGCCGGTGCATGTCCTCAGCTCATATCAGCTACAGAAAGAGGTCCAAGCTGTCTCCAATGAGCTGCCTATGCAGGCACCCACAATTTTTTCCCTCATTCTGCTCAGGTGCATCCTTAGGTGCAAGTCCCCTTTGTCCCTCACTGCCAACTACTGTCCCCAGCCTACACCTTATAATTAGTCATTTTTAAAGTGAATATTTAATATACATTATAATATGTTGTATTGAAAAAAAGTCAACCAAATTGTGAAGCAATTTGGTTAAATTGTTTGGGCTTCCATTCATTTCTTTCCAAATGAGCATACTGATACCTCCATAGGTTTTCTAGACTTCTCAAATGGGATAATAAATTTGAAACTTTTTGGAAATTGGTAAAAGTAAAATATTACCCTTGAATTCAGGAGAGCTCCATTTGTGTCACAGCTGGCTTATACTAAGTCACTTAATCTCTAAGAAACTATAAAATGAAGAATTTGGTTGGTGATTACTAAGGTCACTGAAAAAAATTATCAATCAGACTATGAATCTAAGATAAAATCACTATAAAATATAAGTAATTATGATAATGCAGTACATCTGTATTTTCAGCAACTGTTTTAGTTTAAAAGTAAGTATTTTATAGTGTGGTATTCTCAGGCAAAGCATAATGAATTGGTCTGCTTGTGGTTGTTAAGTGTCTATTTCCAATTTTTTTTATACAGTGCCTTAGAAACTCTAGTCTTTGATAACTCAAACCACCATGTCTCCAGTTTCAAACAATATTTTAGTGATTTCTCCAAACAACAACAGACTGGTTTTTCCCTCCATATAATATTAATCTTTGAGTTTTAAAAATACATAGGATATGTGCAGAACAGAGCAAAATCAAGTTTGGTGTTTTTTCTTGAAAGTCTCAGCTCCAGAAGGCAGTGCTTCCAGGAATGGTAGCACACTGTCAGCTCATTTGTGTTGCCAGTGCTGCCACCTCATTCCCAGAAGAGCATCTGTGGATTTTTGGAGAGAATGCTATACTTCTGGGAATGGTGCCCAGAACATGTAAGCTTCTGTGTCATTTTAGAAAGTCAGAGAGGGGACAATAAAATCTTCATTTGCTGCAGTCTTTTATGTGCAGTCATCAGTCCTGGGTCTAATAGCTGCAATAATAATATATTCTTATTTGTGGATTTTAAAAAAAAGACTTTTCCTGCATTGTGAGTCTGGCATTTTCTAAACTTTCTCCTCCTCCAAGCTCACGTCTACCCCATCCGCTTTTCACTTTCAAAGTGATAGCATGAGCATTAACGATAACCAAGGACACTATTGTCATATGTAAGTGATATGTATAAATCAAATGAAATTATTATATGCCCTCAGCTCAAAGGATCATCTGAAAATATTAAAATAATTTTAACAGGTAGTATATGTATTTTATGAAAACTTAAGCTGTACAGATATGTAATCATTATTCTAATATTTGCTTACTTATTTTAATGTACATTAGAAAAATATAACACACCAAGCTTAAGATTTAAGGACTGTTTTGCTTTTTTAGGAATTAGCTAAAGTAAGTAGTGATACAGTAAAACAATCTGCTTTACTATGATCAGCTGAGTACAGATGTGGTGCTCAGAAAGCCCAGAAATGGTTAAGCCTTTAAAACAGAATGTTTTACCATTATGGTTTATAAGTATGGATAGTTGGGTGATATAATTTGGAGGTAATGATTTTCATATATTGATTGACATGTCTGTTATCTGTTTTTTCACCATGGTATTGGAACTCCATTTCAAGAATTTAATATTAAGCTTGCCAATTATGGATAAATAAAATAAGTATGACTTGGAATTGGTTCTGTGTTCCATTTTTTGTTCATCTATATATTGTGTGTGTGTCAATTTCTTCTCTATTAAACCATTTTGGATCAGTGGTTTAAAGAAGAGAATATTAATACATAGAAGTGAAAGTTATTTAAATATAATATGAGGATTCAAACAGTTGATGTGATTAAACAGTATCAGGCACATAATATAGATACTAAATTATAGCTATTACTACTATACCTCTGGTACTACTATTATTTTATTAGGTTTGATTATGATGAAATCTGCATATGTCTTAAGAGAGATACACTAATTAATAACCTTAAATTTTTGTTAGTGTTGTAGAAGTAACAACTGCAATGTAAATATTGAAAATATTATAAAATATTTAAAATTTAAATTTTCATGAAACTGTAAACAAGAAAAAACTAATTCCTTTAAGTTTGGAAATGCTCCCAAATTCTATGACATTATCTGACCACAAGCAGCATTGTGAAACTCCCAAAGAATAAAACAAAGTGGAAAGACGTTCAAGCATTTTAGAAACTTAACACTCTAATTGGATAAAAATGCTAATACTTTAGAATATTCATTTATCATGTTTTATTTACTTGCAAAGCTTATAGTTGCTGGACTAATTTGTAAATAAACTTACCACATCCACTGCCAAAATGGCTTAAATAATAAGCAGGGAAAAGCAAAGGAACTGGTGAGATTCTTCTGTCAAATAATATTGTTCATTGTAAAATTATATATATGGCTAAAAACAAGGCAGCAAATATTATCACAACTATAATAAAATTTATTCTATTCCCTTTACATGGATAAATCCTCTGAGGTTATGATTTTAGTTGGTATTCAGTGTCTTATATATGAGCTAAATACTGAGACCATGGAGACCTTTAGTTGTACCAATCTTGACCAACTAGCACAACTGGGGTAGAGGCTTTAAAACTTATTAAGAAGTTCATGACATCATCTGGAAGAGATTTATTGGGATAAGCACCAAGAGCACTAAAGTCACAGTTGGTACTAAATGAGAAATTGTTCCACATAGTCAAACTCTATCACAGGAAGTAATGCCCCAAATCCTCCATCCCTATCTTCCACCCCATGTCACCTCAGACATGTGGAAGACTTAAAAGGCATACATAAGGCTCTAAAAACATATCAATCAATCATTGAAAAGAGAGGCCACTAAACTCTTGAAATGTTTTCTAATATTTGTTTAGAGTTGGGAAATTATGAGAAATAAAGTTTTTTGTTTTTTTTTTTTTACTAAAATCTGTTTTATTTTTTATGCTGAAACGATCCCTTTTCTGTTGAGGCAAAAACAACAACAACAACTTTAGTGTATTTTTCTTTACCTTTAATACATGACATTGTATGCATTAATGGGGACTTCCTTCACATATTAGAATATTTTCCAGATCTATTAGCCCAACAGGACAGCCTTAATTTATTCTTACAAAATCCATTTATATCAGTATTCCACATGCAAGACAAACTGAACTCACTGATAGCCAAAGTGAAGCATCAGCCATCAAGCCTTGATCATGGTATGTTAGATTATTTTATGTATTAGAAAGACTTAGTTATAAATTCATTTGAAGTACTTGTTGAAAAGTATTTTGAATATTATAAAGACATTGTGGATGGAGAACAAAAATAAAAGGTCTTCATTTATAATCTTCCAAATTGAACACCACTTTTGTATTGCTAAGAAATGCTTTTGTCCCCTGGTAATGCAAATATTAGCAGATTACTTGACATATTTAGAAGAGGAACAGAATTTGGAAAACACTTCAGATGGTCTCTTGGAACAAAAGTTTGTTGTTCAAAGTTGCTCATTTTATTTCAATTAACAGTGAATTCTCAGTTTCAGAATTAGTCACAAAAAGCAATGAAATAATTTTTCTAGTTTCCAAATGTGTATGTTTCAATTGAGGGTCTTGGGATTGGTCAATATAAAAAGCAATGAGCTTGTCCTGTTAAATTAAACTTCATCATAGTGTTTAATTAAGTTTTAAGGACCCAAAACTTGATTGCTGAGCAACAATAGACATTTCCATTCTACTTTTTGAAAACTTAATTTTTAACCACATAATTGTTATATTGATTAAATTGATAGCTATTTTTGTTGATTTAAAATTTTTTAACAATAATATTTTGCTATGATGGTATTAACTATTACAATGGTGATAAAGCATATATAATATGTTTTGGGGCAAAACATAATACCAAATACTAAGTAAGAACAGTAGAACTAGGAAACACATATAGCAAAAAAATATAGGTTTTATGTAAATGACTTAATTTTGAGAACTACCACCTTAAACTAAAAAATCTTAGTGAGATAGAGTAGAGAAGAATAAATCTTTCTTGACTTTTAATCCATTGAAGATATAACCGAATGTGAAAATCTGGTATAGTGTCTTCAAGTAGGTAAAAAACCTGGATAACTAAGTTTATATAGGTTACTCAAATGTTTGTCATCAGATGTACAGAATCTTTTGTGAGAAAGAACAGTTTTCTGGATCAAATAGATATAACCGAATGTGAAAATCTGGTATAGTGTCTTCAAGTAGGTAAAAAACCTGGATAACTAAGTTTATATAGGTTACTCAAATGTTTGTCATCAGATGTACAGAATCTTTTGTGAGAAAGAACAGTTTTCTGGATCAAATTTTAAATTACATGAATTTTTTTTTTTTTTTTTTTTTTTTTTTCCATTAGGCGGGCCTCTCAGTGTTGTGGCCTCTCCCGTTGCGGAGCACAGGCTCCGGACGCTCAGGCTCAGCGGCCATGGTTCACGGGCCCAGCCGCTCAGCGGCATGTGGGATCCTCCCGGACTGGGGCACGAACCCGTGTCCCCTGCATGGGCAAGCAGACTCTCAACCATTGTGCCACCAGGGAAGCGCTACATGAATTTTTGATTTTCATTTGTTAGATATTTTATTAATCTGCAATGAAGTCATCAGCATTGCAGTTAGTTTAGTAAATCTATTGCTATTGCTGATAAAAATATGTGCAACACTTTGCTTTAAAACAAATTTTATTTGTAATTCTTATGTCATTTGGGGGATATAGTTGTATTCTTTGGAAAGAAATATATATATATTGGTTAGAGAACCTGACAAATTTCCTTAGAAATTTAGAAATATTTCCAGTTCTTAGTAACAATTGTTTCAAGGATTTGAGACTAAAAAACAAGTGACTTTTGTCACATTTGGTTACTGGACAGATTTCATAGTCAACCTACACACTCAACCTACACGCCACACTTGGCATCAAATGTTAGGACAGACTGTGACAATAAAAGTGACACTACAGAGCACAGCCACTTCTTGGAACTGCAAGCCATGATCTTGGTACTTCAATAAAAAGACAACAGTTAAATAAATCAACTACTTTCCTTGGGAAGACAACACTACCCAGAGAAGGACTTAGAGCTAAAAATGCATATGAAAAAATGTACTTAAATATTTGAAAGAAGAAAAATATGTACAGAATCATGCGGTCAATCTCTATTTGCTATAGTATCTACCATTATCTGATCATTGGTTATGGGAAGATAGTGACCCCGGTCATTCAAGATTATTTCACCGCTTTTACCCTAAATAAACTCTCAGGTAATATCTCATATCTCAAGCATTGTTCCCAAAGATAGATTGCTGGATCTGCAGACTTTACTGGTGCTCTGATTTTTAAGATGCTCATATTACAAGGACAAATAGAGAGAGATGATTCTGGGTTTCTAGCTTAGGAAATTCAGACATCCAAACACCTAAGTGCTCCCAAATTTGATCACACATTAGTTTCTCTTTACTGATACTATAACCTAAGGATAATTAAGTCTCATAATATTCATTGCTTGGATATCAGTGATTTAACAGTACCTACTATTATTTCTTTTGGTGAGATTTGCCTATGACTCATGGAGTGTAAACAACCACAAGCCTGTAATATTAAAGCCAAAAGGGATCTCATGAATTATTTATTTTAATTTGTTCATTTTGGACAGTGAAATTGCAACTCAAAAATTGTAAGTTATTTTTCTAATATTGTGATAATTAGTACCATATATAGCTCCAAAACCCAAGTCTTCCAATTACCCAGCATTTATCCACTCCTAAAAGGTGTTCTATATTCCTAAATTTAGGGGATTTTTATAATAAATTTATTTATTTAATTAATTTGTTTTTGGCTGCATTGAGTCTTTGTTGTTGCATGCAGGCTTTCTCTAGTTGCGGCGAGTGGGGGCTACTCGTCATTGCAGTGAGTGGGCTTCTCACTGCGGTGGCTCCTCTTGTTGAGGAGCATGGGCTCTAGATGCAAGGGCTTCAGTAGTTGTGGCACGTGGGTTCAGTGGTTGTGGCACATGGGGTTAGTTGCTCCACGGCATGTGGGATCTTCCTGGACCAGGGCTCTAACCCATGTTCCATGACTCATGGAGTGTAAACAACCACAAGCCTGTAATATTAAAGCCAAAAGGGATCTCATGAATTATTTATTTTAATTTGTTCATTTTGGACAGTGAAATTGCAACTCAAAAATTGTAAGTTATTTTTCTAATATTGTGATAATTAGTACCATATATAGCTCCAAAACCCAAGTCTTCCAATTACCCAGCATTTATCCACTCCTAAAAGGTGTTCTATATTCCTAAATTTAGGGGATTTTTATAATAAATTTATTTATTTAATTAATTTGTTTTTGGCTGCATTGAGTCTTTGTTGTTGCATGCAGGCTTTCTCTAGTTGCGGCGAGTGGGGGCTACTCGTCATTGCAGTGAGTGGGCTTCTCACTGCGGTGGCTCCTCTTGTTGAGGAGCATGGGCTCTAGATGCAAGGGCTTCAGTAGTTGTGGCACGTGGGTTCAGTGGTTGTGGCACATGGGGTTAGTTGCTCCACGGCATGTGGGATCTTCCTGGACCAGGGCTCTAACCCATGTTCCCTGCATTGGCAGGTGGATTCTTAACCACTGCACCACCAGGGAAGCCCTAGTTTTTATTTATACCAGAAACCTGGCCATATATATATCGGCAGGCGGACTCTCAACCACTGCGCCACCAGGGAAGCCCCTGGTCATATATTTTATTATGTAACTAGTTAGGGGTCTGACATTATGTTTAAGTCACTTCACTAAAGTCTGAACATCAGCAAAAGAGGCACTTAAGTGTTTGATCAAAAAGATACAGATTTTTATATGTGTTTTTTTTTTTTAACATCTTTATTGGAGTATAACTGTTTTACAATAGTGTGTTAGTTTCTCCTTTACAACAAAGTGAATCAGTTATACATATACATATGTTCCCATATCTCCTCCCTCTTGCGTCTCCCTCCCTCCCACCCTCCCTATCCCACACCTCTCATGGTCACAAAGCACAGAGGTGATCTCCCTGCAGCACCATCATTTTAAATCACTTAAGTTGTATAGTCCCCGTTTTATATGTGTACCGTATTTATTTAACAAATTCCCCTTTGCTGGACATTCAGCTTGCTCACTAATAGTCGTTCCTTTCTGGGTTTACCTAGATGGCCAAATAAGCCAACTTGACCAAAATGTGTTTCTTCTACAGAAATTTTTCTTTTTATGGCTGAGTAATATTCCATTGTATATATGTGCCACATCTTCTTTATCCATTCATCTGTTGATGGACACTTAGGTTGCTTCCATGTCCTGGCTATTGTAAATAGAGCTGCAATGAACATTTTGGTACATGACTCTTTTTGAATTATGGTTTTCTCAGGGTATATGCCCAGTAGTGGGATTGCGGGGTCGTATGGTAGTTCTATTTGTAGTTTTTTAAGGAACCTCCATACTGTTCTCCATAGTGGCTGTATCAATTTACATTCCCACCAGCAGTGCAAGAGGGTTCCCTTTTCTCCACACTCTCTCCAACATTTATTATTTCTAGAGTTTTTGATGATGGCCAATCTGACCGGTGTGAGATGATATCTCATTGTAGTTTTGATTTGCATTTCTCTAATGATTAATGATGTTGAACATTCTTTCATGTGTTTGTATATGTGTTTTTAAAGTTAACTATCAGTATTCTGGTCTTTACTACATACCAGACATGATGATAAGTGCTTGACATATGATAGCTTAAAAAGTAGCTGATGGAATTGACACAGATAAAGAGGGAGGGACATGCAGTGAATAATCAGTATGTGCCAGATGTTATATATCCCCCAGATCATGCTTTATAAGGTCAACACTGCTAAAAATAAAAGTTACCATATTTTGTAGGGAATCCTAGTAAACATTAGTCACTTTACAAATAAGGTCATCTGATTTTCATAAAAACTTCCTTAGTTTTATTCCCAGAAATACATTATAGATAAGAAAAGTAAGATTGGGAAATTTTAACTGTGGTCTACTGTCCAGGCTCCGTTCCTCAGCAATATCTCACACATGTGCCATATACTCTCAATATACATTTATTTTCATGACTGTAGAGCTCATTTTCTCATTCTCTTCAAAATGTCTCAGCACCTCAGTTTCCCTCTGCCTGGAACATCATTCCAGACATCTTTCCCATTTTCCCACAATCTATTTCTCCCACTAGACTAAGAGCACAATGGACTTGGGATTATCTTTCACATCTGTGTCAGAATTTAGCGTGGTATTGAACATAGATGAAGTATTCTCAACATTTTTTTAAAGAACAACGTTCTTTCACTGGGGCTGATGAATACTCTGGTGAATAATTAATAACAAATATCAGTTAGAATGTTTCTAATTACACTCAGCTGGGTCCAGTTATTTAGGAAGAATTCTTTCACAGAAAATATCCGTGTTACCAAATCAGCCCATCAGTATTTTGGACCTTGTACATCAGTTACCTTTGACCTTATTTATAGAAGTAGAATTCCACCTTGGAAAAGCTCTGTATTTGTCAGGATTCCCCAGAGAAACAGTACCAATGGGGTTGTACTGGTACATATTAACAGGTTTATTTTAAGGAATTGGCTCACATGATTTTGGGGACTGGTAGGCTTGCCAGCTGAAAAAAGACAAGAGTTGATGTTGCAGTCTTGAGTTTAAAGTCCATAGGGCAATCCAGTGGACTGAAAACTCAGAAAAGATTTACAGTCGTGAGGCAAAATTCTGTCTTCTCAGGGAAACATCAACTTTGCTCTTAAGACTTTCAACTGATTAGATGAGTCTCACCCACATTATGGAGTGTTATCTCTTTTATTTGAAGACTACTAACTGTAGATGTTAATCACATCTACAAAATAACTTCACAGCAACAATTAGACTAGTGTTTGACCAATAACTGGACCCCATAGCCTAGCCAAGCTCATGCATAAAATTTATTCGTCACAAGCTCCACAGGTACTAGCCCCAAAGAGTGCTTGTATGTGAAGGACAGAGAAGACATGAGGCTTCCAGAATATCTTTCTATGCATTGTTTAAACTCTCACTAAGACTGAGGACAGATGGTAGAAGATGGTTTGAGGTGTTATAAAAACAACTGCCCACTAGTAATCCAGCAGAACCTATGACTCTGTGTGAACAGGGTACACTCTGAGCTGCAATAAACCTGGTAAATCTTGGCCACTAGTCTCTGTCAACAATCAGCTCTAGAGGGTACATAGAAGTCAAAACCATTCTCAGAACCTAAGTATTTGCTTAAGAGTATAAGGTGTGATGGTAAGATACTGGGTACTTTTCATATCAAAATAACTGACAAAAACTTGTTTGAAATGAGAAAGGAGAAACCTTTCAAGAAATCTAACTATATTCAGGAAGTTTTCACCTGGAATTACCCTGTAATGTTAATATAGCTTTCAAAGTATTCTTGATCTTTCGAAAAGTAGCTACCATTGTTGAGTTATGCCGAAGAGCTAAGGGTCAGGCATATTTCTAATTCTGTTTTCAATTTTAAACGCAATACTTAGGGATTAAGCATAGAGATTAAAGATTAAACAGTGATTTCTTGTGAACAAATCCTGAATTTTCCACATAGAAGACATTTATGATGATACCTTATCTGTTGTTAAGAAATGCAATGTTATTTACAAAAAAGTTTTTCTTTATAGGCAGGAAACTCAGGTTGAAACGTGCCCTGCTACTGACCACCCTATGCATATCTACTTTAAAAATAAGCCAAAGTGAATCATGAGTAATCACTCATGTTGATAAGCCTGTTTCACACAATTCTGCTTTTATCCAAACTTACAATGGATGGGCTGTAATAGCTGAAATCGGCACCAGCATAAGTTGTAGACTTTTATGGAAGTATCCATTAAACAGAAATTTCCAGAGAAAAACTACATACCCATTGACATAAATAAGAGTTAAGGATTAACATAGGATCACAAAAAAAATTTATTAAGTAATTGGCACGTGAAGTATGGTTATAAAGAGGTAATCATAGAATTTACCTAACTTAACTGTTATTCTGGCCTGACTTTAATTCTTATTTAGAAAACACTTGATATCTCAATTCAAACTAGTATTTGTTTCACTAAAAAAACTAATATTGTAAGGTAAATGCAATAGTAACATGCAACAGCAGTTTCTTTTCACTGCCACATAGAAATGATGACACAAAAGTCAATAGCTATTTGACATTCTCAGTAGTATCTTCATTCTGACAGATTTGAACTTACTTCATGTCTGTTTTTAGTAAGATTGCAGGCAGAAACCTCTTTTCTTAGTGATCTGTTTTGTTTATTTTCAATATAGAATGAAAACAACATATGGGTTTTAGCCAAATGATGGACAACTTTTTTCCAAAATGTTCTATGAATTATTTTTACTCACAGGGTCAGTTCAAATTTCAGAAAAGAAATCATTAACAGATCTTAGGAGCACAGGCACCCCTGCCTCTTTCCTGATTTTCAAGAAGGTGGGAAAGAGCCTATATGTAGTTTCACTAGAAGACCTCAAACTTGAAGAACTCTCCACATTTTTTCTTGTTGCAGTGATTTGATAGGAAGTTTAGCCCAGAATTTTGCATGAATAAAAATACATCTTACTGAAGGGCTAGTTATTGTTTGGGCTTTTATTTTGCCATTACCCTTGGAAGCTGAAGTGGTACCTTCAGTTATTCACCCCCCCCCTTTTTTTTTCTCTTTAAGAAAGCAGATTAGCAAGAAGAGTGGCCCCACCTTCCAGTTTAGAATGGATTCTTTCTCTTGCTTTTTCTTGGAAGGGAGGATAACAGCGACTAGCGTGCATGTTTTCTTTGAATCACCTTTATGCACATTTTTAAACTTGCAGTGAAAATGAATCACACATATAAAACACTGAGCCTGTCTTTTTTGCCTTTTCAACTTACCAATTTGAATTACACATGTTGAGCTTGCTAGCATTGACTACTTGCCTCAGGGAATTATTGTTGAAAGATAATTTAAAACATTGACTTGGGCCTCCCTGGTGGCGCAGTGGTTGCGCGGCTGCCTGCCGATGCAGGGGAACCGGGTTCGCGCCCCGGTATGGGAGGATCCCACATGCCGCGGAGCGGCTGGGCCCGTGAGCCATGGCCGCTGGGCCTGCGCGTCCGGAGCCTGTGCTCCGCAACGGGAGAGGCCACAACAGAGGAAGGCCCGCATACCACAAAAAACAAACAAACAAACAAAAAAAACAAAACATTGACTTGAAGAGTCACAGTCTCTTAGGATAGCAAATATTTCATACAACAAAATCTTATCATTTTGAATTTTAGAGAATTATAGCAACAATTCTATGACCAAGATTTCTTAAAACCATGCTGATATCTGACTCATGAACGGCTATTTGTTGTGTATGATTTGTATGGAGGAAACAGACTGTTTCTTTTTTCATTTTTATTGTGTACTTGTTAATCTATTTAAAGGTATTATGCTAATTATAACACTACTCTTCCCATTTAGAATTGCTCATTTTCAAGTTTTTCTTTTTTTCAAGTTGTAATCTGTTAATTACTTGTTTAATGGAGTGTGTAATTACCTACTTTAAGTTAGGAAACTGTTTCCATTTCAAAGACGAAAACCTATTTTAGAAATGAAAGAATATAAATGCCATCTTTTCCGGTACAGAATATAACTCTTTACCTCCCTTAATGGTTCTAAGTGCGAAAATTAGATTGAAAAACAGCTCTTATTTTCTTTTTAAGTTTTTGTGCATACCATATCAATCACAGGTGAAATTTATGATGAAGGAAACAGGTTACCATTCAGCTACACTTTGCAGAGTAATTTTGCTCTCTGAGTAATTTATGACACAAATGACTAGAGCAGAAGGAAAATTACTAATCTCCAGAGAAGAAGGAAAACCAGGTTATTAATGTGATATATTTTTGAAAGTGTTTTCTCTTCAAATACTTGGCCAGAAGAACAAACTGAATCAAAAAAGAGATTACGTTTGGGAACAAGATATAAGAGAAATGGAACAATTTAGGAAATACAATAATAAATAAGGTTAATTGAATTTGGGGCTTATATATGATTTATGTGGTTTATATGGATGATTTAATTCTATTTAAGCAACAGCAAATACAAGGAATAGCCAGGATAATCTTGTGTCACATATGAGGAAACTGAGCCTTATAAATACTAAGTAAAATTGGTTCTTGCCAGTCAAGCAGAAGTATAGGCTTCACACTCCAAGCCAATGCCTTCAAACAAATTGCTAGCTACTATAATGGAGATAATTGGATTTATATACTCTTAAGGAATAAAGGAGAATTGACTTACTCATGACATTTTGATGAACATTTACTCTCTTGACGGTCTTTAATGTTGGGGGTTGAAAATTTATCTTGATAGCAAAATATCTGTATTAAATGCGTAAAGAAGCAATATACATCAGGGCTTTTGTTTTGTTGAAAATGTCTGTAATGTGGTGACAACTGGCTGGTAACCTAAGTAAATGCCTTAAAAAAAACAGTGGCTAGATGGACTTATGTCAGCAAAAAGTAGCAAATTAAGAAACTCTAAAATTTCTGTCCCCATATAAGAAAGGATGACATTGGCAAAAACTTGTTCAGATCAACTTTTTCAGGTCACTAGAAATTAACCGAAGGTTTACAGGAGGGTTGAGGACTGTTTATTTAAAAGGAAAAAAACCTAAGTAAATGCCTTAAAAAAAACAGTGGCTAGATGGACTTATGTCAGCAAAAAGTAGCAAATTAAGAAACTCTAAAATTTCTGTCCCCATAAAAGAAAGGATGACATTGGCAAAAACTTGTTCAGATCAACTTTTTCAGGTCACTAGAAATTAACCGAAGGTTTACAGGAGGGTTGAGGACTGTTTATTTAAAAAAAAAAAAAAAGAAGTTAAATCTCAGTATGAATAATGACATTTTGGCATTTTAACTTGCCCTGTTCTTAACACCTTCCCCACCATTTTAGCTTTTTAGTAGCCTTGACCAGTAGCCCAGTAGACCCTTAACAAATAGCTCATAAACATACTAAAATCTAGTATCCTTGTGTCCAGCAGAGGGAGAAGAAAGGGTTGGAGCTCCTCAAATTGTCATCCCCAGAGAATCATTTGTTGTCTGGAAGTTCCCTGGAAGATTCTGCTTGCAAGGATATCTTTATTTGAACAGAGTTGAAGTTCATGCAATAAGAAAAGGTTTTTCTCTGGAGGTGTGCATTGGAAATGATAATTTAGAGATCACTGTTTACCTTGCAAAGTTGTCTGAAACAGTGGACAATAGTCAGGGCCAAAAACAAGATAGTTAAAATGGTTAAAATGAAAAGCTAGGGAATAAGATGTCCATAGGATGTCCTGGTACTCTAGCAGGATATGTACCCTCAGAAATATTTTGAGAATGATCCAATCTCTCAATTCTGGCTGACCTTGAAGCTCTGAGGAAGCATGAAGTGAAGGCTAAGCTGTCAAATGCTTGTTGAAGGCATGCCTCAACATACACAAAGAGTTTCATCAGCTAGGACTAGGAGAGTTATTAAGAAAATGTATGTCCATTTGTTTAATATTTAGCAGACCTCTAAACTAACCAAAGACTTCAGTAGCCACCCAGAATAAAGCATAGAGACCTTAAAGAATTAGTTTAGATATGTTAAGAAAAAAAGAGCAAAAGCAACTACAAAGAGCAATAACAACCACCCTGGAGAAGCAAGAGAAACTGATTTTCAGAGTTGTCACATTACATTATTTAAAATGTCCAGTTCGCAACAAAAAATTGTGAGGTATACAAAGAAGCAAGAAAGCATGAACCATACAGAATAAAAAAATGCTATCAATAGAAATTATCACTGATGAAGCCCACATGTTGGATTTACTAGGCAAAGACTTTAAATTAGCTTTTAAAGCTATGTTCTGAGAACTAAAGGAAACCATGTCCAAAGACATAAAGAAAAGTATAAGAATGCCATCTCACCAATAGAGAATGTCAATCATGGGATAGATATTATTAAAATATAAATTTTAAAGTTGAATATATAATAACTAAAATGAAAATTTTAATACAGGAAGTCAACAATAGATTTGAGCAGACAGAAGAAAGAGTCTGTAAATTTGAAGAAGTTCAATTGAAATTATTCATTCTGAGGAATAGAGAGAAAAAAAGAGGAAAACAGTGAAAAGATCTTCAGAGATCTGAGCACATCATCGTATATACCAACATGTTCATAATGTGAATCTAGAAGGAGAGAAGAAAGAGAAAGTAGTGGAAAAATATTTCAAAAATTAATACCCAGAAGCTTCCCAAATTTAATTTAAAAAATTAGTCAACACAACCAAGAAGCTCATCATACATCATGTAGGTTAAATACAAAGAGATTCACAGTTAAATACTTTGTAATCAAAATTTTGAAAGCAAAGGTAGAGATAATCTTAAAAGAAGCAAAAAAAAAAAAAAAAGAAGTGACTCATCACATATATGAGATCATCAATAAGATTACAACTAATTTCTCATCAGAAACCATGAATTCCAGGTGGCAGTCAGAAACTATATTTCTACAGGTGCTGGAAGAAAAACTCATCAACTATAAGTCTATATTCAGTAAAACAATCCTTCAAAAATGAAGGAGAAATTAAGCATTCTAAGATAAATAAACACAAAAGACTTAGCCACTAGTAAACTAGCCATAAAAAAATACTAATGGGAGTCCTGCAGGCTCAAGAAAAGGATACCGATAGTGACTCAAAGTTTTGTGAGGAAAGAAAGAACTTCAGTAAAAGTAACTACATAGGTATATATAAGAGATAGTGTAAAAACATATTTTTTTCTGTAACCCTTTTTTTCTATCTGTTTTAAAAGACAATTGTGGAAGCAACCTAAGTGTCCATCAACAGATGAATGGATAAAGAAGATGTGGCACATATATACAATGGAATATTACTCAGCCATAAAAAGAAAGAAAATTGAGTTATTTGTGGTGAGGTGGATGGACATAGAGTCTGTCATACAGACTGAAGTAAGTCAGAAAGAGAAAAACAAATACCGTATGCTAACACATATATATGGAATCTAAGAAAAAACAAAAGGTCATGAAGAACCTAAGGGTAAGATGGGAATAAAGACACAGACCTACTAGAGCATGGACTTGAGGATATGGGGAGGGGGAGGGGGAGGCTGTGATGAGGTGAGAGAGTGGCATGGACATATATACACTACCAAGCATAAAGTGGATAGCTAGTAGGAAGCAGCCGTGTAACACAGGGAGATCAGCTAGGTGGTGTGTGACCGCCTAGAGGGGTGGGATAGAGAGGGTGGGAGGGAGGGAGATGCAGGAGGGAAGAGAAATGGGAACATGTGTATATATAACTGATTCACTTTGTTATAAAGCAGAAACTAACACACCATTGTAAAGCAATTATACTCCAATAAAGATGTTAAAAAAAAAAGACAATTGTATAATGCAATGTTTATAAAATGTGTTCATGACATAAAATATATAAAGATGTAATTTGTATGGAAATAACAGAACAAATGAGAGGAAAAGGAATTGAGATATACAGGAACAAGGGTTTTGTATATTTTTGAATTTAAATTGGTACTAATTTGAGCTATAACTTTATAAATTAATTTTTAAATGATAACCCATATTAAGAAATAACTTAAAAATATAGTAAAAGAAGTGACAGGGAAATAAAATGTTATGCTAGAAAGCATCTATTTAATACAAAAGCAGGAAGTAATGGAAGAATAGAGTGTTAAAAAAACATATAGTACACATACACACACACACACACACATATCACACAGCAAATGGCAGATATAAGTCTTACCTTATCAGCAATTATGTTAAATGTGGATGGATTTAAAACTTCCATTAAAAGGTAAATGTTGGCAGTACAGTTTAGGAAAAAAGACAACAAAACATGATCCAACTAAGGCTGTCTATAAGAGATATACTTTAGATTCAAAGACACAAATAGATTAAAAGTAAATGAATGAAAAAGATATACCATGCAAACAGTAACAAAAAGAAAGCTGGAGTGACTATAGTATTATTAGGCAAACAGACTTTGAGAAAAAGTTATTACTGACAGAAAACAAAAAAGATATTTCACAAAAAAAGTCAATCCAAAAGAACATATACCAATTGTAAACATATATGCATCAAACAAATGAGCTAAAAGCACGTGAAATAAAAACTCAGAATTCAAGGGACAATTCAATAAAAATAGGTTTATACTTCAATTTTTAATAATAGAACAATTTGAAGGTAAATAAGGAATGAAAAGATTTGGACAATACCATTAAACAATTAGACCTGACATATATCTATAGAGCAAAAACAGCAGAATGCACATTCTTCTCAAGTGCACAGAGAACATTTTTCAGATCAGACAATATAACAAGTCTTGATAATTTAAAAAGAAATAAAATTATACAAAGTATTTTTTCAAAGCTCAGTGGAATGAAATTAGAAATCAATGAGGAGAGACATGTGGGAAATTCACAAATATGTAGAGATTAAACAACACTCTAAACAACCTTTGGGTCAAAGAAGAAATCACAGAAAAATTAGAAAATATTTTTGATGTATGAAAATAAGTGTACAGCATTCCAAAATTTATGAGCTGCAGGAAAATTAGTTCTCAGTAGGAAATTTGTAACTGCAAATGCCTACATTTAAAAAAGAATTCTCAAATCAATTCCACCTTGAGAAACTAGAATCTGCAGACCAAACTAGACCTAAAGCAGATGAAGGACCTGATAAAAATTAGAGTGGAAATAAATTAAATAGCAAATAGAAAAACACTAGAGAAAAACCAACACAAATGAAGTTGGGTCTTGAAAAATATCAATAAAATTGACTAATATTTAGCTATACTAATCATAAGAAAAGAGAGACCTGAAATTACTAAAATCAGAAATGAAAGAAGGAACATTACTACTGACATTACAGAAATAAATAGAAATACACAGGAAGACTATGAGCAAATTGGATAATCTTAAAAAAAAATGGACAAATTCCTAGAAAACAGAAAATACTGTAACTAATTCTACAAGAAATGGATAAAACTGAAAAGTTCCATAACAAATAAAGAGATTGACTTAGTCAGAAAATTATCCACAAAGAAAAATCCAGGACCAGATGGATTCACTGTTGAATTCTACCAAAAATTTAAAGAGTTAATACCTATCTTCCACAAATTCCTCCAAAATACAGAAGATAAGGAAACACTTCCCTACTCATTCTATGAGGCCAGTTTTAACTTCAAACAAAAAAACAGATTTAAAAATTCACAAGAAGAGAAAACTATAGACCAATATCCCTTTGAATACAAATGCAAAAGTTCTCAATATTCTCTAAATATTCTTAGCAAAAAAAAAAAAATTCACTAATGTATAAAAAGGACTGCACACCACGACCAAGTAAGATTAGTGACATTAATTCAATGCTGGTTGACCATTTGAAAACCAATCAATGTAATGTACTATAACAATACAATAAAGGACAAAATGCACTCAATCATGATAACACTTGCATAAAAAGTGCTTCCCTGGTGGCGCAGTGGTTGAGTCCACCTGCTGATGCAGGGGACACGGGTTCGTGCCCCAGTCTGGGAAGATCCCACATGTCGCGGAGCGGCTGGGCCCGTGAGCCATGGCCGCTGAGCCTGTGCGTCCAGAGCCTGTGCTCCGCAATGGGAGAGGCCACAATGGTGAGAGGCCCGCGTACCGCAAAAAAAAAAACAAAAAACTCTTAAACTAGGAAGAAATGGGAAATTCCTTAACCTGATAGAGTGCAGCTGCAGGAAAAAGATCAATATACAAAAAGCAATTGCATTTTCACACTAGCAATAAACAATAAGAAAATTAAATTGAGAAAACTTCAAGTTACAAAATTGTCAAAAAGCATAAAATATTTAGGAATAAATTTAACAAAACTGTACTGAACACATGCACTGAAAACTACTAAATATCATTTAAGGATAATAAAGAATATCTAAATAAATGGAAATGTATCCCATTTTCTTGGATTTAAAGACTTAACACTGTTATGAAAACAATACTCCCCTAATTCATCTACAAATTGAATTCCTACAAAAAAATTCAGCTAACCTTTTTCAGAAACTGAGAAGCTGATCCTAAGATTTATATGAAAATTGAAGAAACCTAAAATAGAGACAATCTTGAAAAAGAAGAATAAAGTTGGAGTCCTTACACTGTCAAATCTCAAAAACTTACTACAAAGCTATAGTAATCAAGAAAGTGTGGTACTGGAATAGGAGAAAAATATAAATCAATGGAATAGAATTGAAAGTCCGGCAATAATTCCATACATTAATAGGCAATTGATTTTGACAAGAGTGCCAAGACTACTGAATGAGGAAAGAATAATCTCTTTAACAAACGGTGCTGGTATCATTTGCAAAAGATTTTCTTAACCAATACTGTTTTCCATGAACACAGAGCTCAGGTAAAATTCAACATTGTCAATCTACTCTAGAACAATAGTATATAACCTATTGAAATACCAAAATAACAATTCTCCTCATGGAACTTTTAATGTTGTCAGTATATTTTGCACTCCCAAGACTTTGCTTTCCTTTGTGACAGAAGTTGTAATCATCTCCCATTTGTCAGTTTTAATGATTCTGGCCAAACTAATGTCTTGGATTGAACTTTCCCAGGCCCTGCCTTAGTCTTGCATGGCCTAAATGCATACATGACTTAGAGTGTTCTCTACCAGGGAGGTCTCTTACCAAGTTCTTTTAAATTATATTTTTCCTTTATTTGAACTTTCCTGTTCAATATCTGTAAATTTCTCTTACTTCAAAAGTAGAAGCCACTTTGTAAAAGCAATTGGAGTCATGTGGTTGACAATACAAGTCTCAAGGAAATAGTAAACAGGATACTATGTTTATGCACATTTGTTTAGTTTTTGTAGGAAAAGGCCCCAAACAGTTCAAACATATTTGAAATATTTGGTGATCCTCAACACATGTCAACATTATGTCTCTGGCTTTCCACATTATGCCAATATGAGTATTTCAGCTTGTGGGATAATTATATTTTTATTAAAAATTAATCGATTAACATTTCAGTATTGTATGTCAGTCTAATAAACTTAATTAACATGAGCCTGTCCTTGAAAATGCAGCCATACTTTCAGTTTTTCTACAATAGAAAATAATAAGCTTGAAAGACTGAGTATGAAGACTTCTTTCTAAAGTCGCCAAAGTAATAAATTGGCTTGGGACTAAAACTATTGGTATCAGTAGACACCCCTTAGCATTACCTTTGTTGGACACAAGCATTTTGCTGTTGTTGTTTGTATTTTTATAGTCTATGTCTTTAAAAAATATTTGTCTGGTAAGCTTACTGTGGTATCAACAATTTGCACAAGTAAGATGAATAGCTAAGGAAAAAGAGCTACGATTGCATATCTTAGACTATTAGAGATTATTAATTGCCAAGTACCTCGGCTTTGTGTTAGATGATTTTGCCCAACTGTAAGCTAATGTAAGAGTTCTGAGCATGTTTATGGTAAGCTAGGCTAAGCTATGATGTCTGGTAACTTAGAGGTATTAAATGCATTTTCAACTTACAATATTTTCAACTTAAGATGGGTTTATTGGGATATTACCCCATCATAGGTTGAGGAAGATTTGTATTTGCATTATAAATTAGCTAAGTGCACAAAATAAATCTGTACTACAACCTCAGAAGCTAAAAGTGGGCTAAAGTATAATTTTAAAAAAAAGAAGAATTAGCAACTAGGCTCTTTTTAAACTTAAATGTTAATGTGCACACAGGTAACCTAGCATGCAATGAATTAGGAAAGACCATATGTCAATCTCATTGCTTTTTTTTTTTTTTTTTTTTTAATGAAGGTAAAGGAAAAAATTTAATTGTTCCCAGTCTGGTGGGAATTTTCATGTATATATATCAGGCATTGCTAAACCCTTGTTAAGCTGACAAAATCAGTGATACTCTGTGTAATCTTCAGTGTCCCTTAAAGGCCAGTGATACCAAATTCATTTACAACACAACTGAGTAATCTCGTTTTTTGGGGGAGAAGAGAAGGTTGCTATTAATAAAACTGCTGATCAAAATTGGAGTGTAAATATAAAAGGGGCCAGGGGAAAAATCTAAACATGAAGCAAGTTAAATGTAAAAAAGAAGTAAAATTGTCTCTATTCTTTAGAGAAAGAAATGTTCTTATAAAATACACAAAAATATATGAAACAGAATTAGAGAATTACTGGTTAATTTGATAACCTGACCTTTGAGCCTAAGGACAATTAAAAAGTGTTCTGTAGATTAAGATTAAAAAATACTGTTACAGACATGTAAACAATACATGTTTTAGCTATATTTTATTCTTAAAATTGAATAAATGAGAAATTATTAATTTTGTATTCAGAAAAAATACATCTATTTTGATGAATAAATATACACTGTTAGACCTACACACTGATGCATAAACAAATAATAAATTGAGGTTTCCGTACAAGATCCAAACTTCTATTTGTGTTGGCTAATTTGTGAGTAACTTTACTGAAATCTGATTTAAAGATTAATTGTCTGAGATTTACATATGTATATGCATGCATTTATTTATTTAAATTTTGAGAGTAGTAGAATGAAATATTCTGTTTAAAATTTTTCTCTAGGTAAATAAAAGTAAAGTAATAGTGACCAAAAATGTTTGTTCCTCAGATATCATCTGCAAATATTTAAAAGTGATTGAGTCGTCATAGGATGATATGAGAGAAAATTCCTGAGGTAGTTGACACATAAACTGATTTTAAAGAGGTACTTAAAATAAATATATTTGGGTAATTTCGATTTTTTGATGGCTCAGCACATATAAAGTCAATTTTAATTAACACGGATAAATATAAAATTCATGCAAACAGCATGAGAATCTGCATCTTTATGTTCTTCTCACAAAGCAGACAGAAATGACAAGGTCATCCCTAAAGGTTTTCCTTAAGGTTAATAAATCAGACTGAGGCTTTTTACAACCTTCATCCACCCCCTTTCCCACTTCTTGGAAAGCAGATTTCTGGGAAACCAAATCAGCCGTTGATTTTAGTGGTTCTGGCTCTGGCTATGCCTTTCAAAAAGGATTTAAAAGTTTATAAAATATACATATGATATCCTATAAAGAAGTTCTATGCACTTAAATATATGTGTAAAATACCCTAAAATAACTAAAATGAAACACAGCAAACTTTATAGTAGAAAGTTGGAGGTGAGCTGGAATTATAAGGGAATGACCAAGGGGAATTACATTTATTTAATATTTTACTTTAAATAAAAAATTACCCATAGAGTCTTTGTAGACATATTTTACAATATCTGTTTAAATAAATCAATATATATGGATACATGTGTAGACAGACAGAGATTTTTGAATGAAATTATTCCAGAACATTAACAGAGTTTAAATCTGGGTGACAGGAGTAAGAATATTGTTATCATCTGAATTGTATCCCCCAAAATTCATGTGTTGAAGTTGTAACCTCAGAATGTGACTGTTTTGGGAAATAGAGCCTTTAAAGAAGTAATTAAGGTTAAAGGAAGTCATACAGGTCGACCCTAATCCAAGAAGACTGGTGTTTTTATAAGGAAATATGATTAGGATGTAGAAGAAATACCTGGAATATCCACATACAGAGAAAAGGTCACTTGAGGACACAGCAAGCAGGTGGCCATCTGCAAGCCCAGGATAGAAGCTTCAGGAAAAACCAAACTTGCCAATACCTTGATCTTGGATTTCTAGCCTCCAGAACCATGAGAAAATAAACTTTTGTTGCTTAAGCAATCTAGTCTGAGGTATTTTGTTATGGCAGTCTAGCAGACTAATACAGATTTCTATTTCCAGTTTGAATGTTTCTGGAGAGGCCATAGAAAACCTTTCAGGAGTTCTGTGGGAGTCACAGTGATACTTAAACATTATTTGTTTTTTTCCCCCTTCTATTGATCTTTGTCATAATGGTAAAAAAGTGAGCATTGGTAAAACATCTGGTGTCCTAGCATCAATCAAATTAGTGCTAGTAATCAATCAACTGTGCTAGTAACCATTCAGCTCCACGCTTTCACAGGGGAAAGAAAAAAAGAAAAAGAAAAAGGAAAGAAAAAAAAACATGATAAAGCAGTAACAACTAATATTTTTATTAAATCTTGATGCTTGAGTATGTATTTTTGTAATATCTGGTGAGACAAAGTAGAAAATATGCATAAAGCACTTCTATTGTATGCCAAAGTATGATTGTTCCCAGAAAAATCACTGGCAATTGTTTGAATTAAAAAGCTGAGTTAGTCGCTTTTTTTTAAAATGAAATATCATTTGTACTTTAAAAAATGATTCATGGATAGATTATGTTTTTTAGAATTAGGTATTTAACAAGCATTTTCTCAAAATTAAATGATGTGAGCCTGTCACATTACGGAAAATGAGTGACAGTGGTTTTTGCCAATATTAAAATTTGAATGTTCAGAGTGAAAATTAGAATTTTGAAAAACTTGAATACACCCCTGTGAGTTTCACAGCTTCTCGATACTTAAGGACATTTCTAATGAGACTGGAGGTGATATTTATAAATGTGACTTTTTGATGTTATAAAATGAAACGTGTAAACATTTGTAGTATTTTTTAAATAAATGTATTCATTTATTTATTTTGGCTGCTTTGGGTCTCCGCCACTGCGCGCGGGCCCCCTCTGGCTGCGGCGAGCGGGGGCCACTTTGCTGCAGTGCGCGGGCCTCTCGCTGCGGCGGCCTCCCTTGTTGCGGAGCACGGGCTCCAGGTGCATGGGCTTCAGTAGTTGCAGTACGTGGGCTCAGTAGTTGTGGCTTGCGGGCTCTAGAGCGCAGGCTGAGTAGTTGTGGCGCATGGGCTCAGTTGCTCCGTGGCATGTGGGATCCCCCCGGACCAGGGCTCGAACCGTGTCCCCTGCATTGGCAGGCAGACTCTCAACCACTGGGCCACCAGGGAAGCCCTGTAGTATTTTAATAGTTCAGTGAACCAATGCCTTCCACATGACCAATGCATAATGTCATAAAATCATGCAAGGGTAAAATATATTTTCACAGTGTATGGTGGGTTCATGGGATTTTAATGTAACAGAGCATGAACAATTAATTAACTTAGTTTTAGGTTCTACTTTGCAACTGATTTTAAGGTAGCCATTATTTCACAAATTTTGGTGTGGTATAAGAGAATATCGACAATTTTCTAAAAGGCAACTAAACACCCCTTTCTTTTTTAACTACATATTTGTATGAGCCTAAATTTTTTTCACAGACTTCAAGCAAAACAACATATTACAATAGATCAAATGCAGATGCAGATATGAAAATTCAACTGTTTTCTATTAAGCCAGATATCTAAGAGATTGGCAAAATTGTAAAATGATGTTATTCTTCTTGCTGATTTATTATTTATTTTTAAAAATTGGTTATTTTTTATAAAAATATGCTATTTATGTTGTATGTAAACATTTATTATTGTTATGTTAATAAAAATAAATACATATTAAATTTTTCAGTGGTAACTTCTAATCAGTAAATATTGGTAGTTATAACCTACATAAACTAAAGTCTTTTGCATTTTCTAAATAATTTCATGAGTGGAAAGGAATTTTGAGGCCAAAAGGTTTGATATCTACTGAAGGTAATATTTTTATGGGGAGATAATTTAAAGAAACCCTGATAGCCTTTTATAGTTGAATATCTCAATACTACTAGCTCTAAGTACATTCCCTTCAGAATTTATTCATATTATAAGCAGTTATTTTCTCTAAATCATTTCTTCATTCAGTCAGCAAATACTGGCACTGTTCCAAATGATGAAGCTATAGTAGGAATTATATCACACACCACCGAATTTTAAGCCACAAAGTATGTAAGTTCTTCTCATTAGTGGAATTAAATTCATAACTGCATGCAAGTGATTCTGGGAAATGTAGTTCTTGGGCTTCCTCATTGTGGTGGAGGGCATAGAAGAATTTGGGAATGAGGCTGGTTATTGGAAAATAAAAATTACATCTACTGCATCAAGATAGTAAATATGCCAAGATAAATGCTCCATAGTGAAAATCTGAAAATAGAAAAAAAAAAAAAAGCTATTCCTTCTGAGGTATCTGGTAATCAAATAACTAACTATTCACATTATAAAAATCTTTTTGTGGTGATTTAATAAATCAAAAGTCTTAGAGAAAATATAAGATTTTAGTAAGGGAGAGAGAATATTATGTCACAAAGTGACAGCATCTGATGACAGCTTGAAATCATAATGGAGTAATCATAGTTCAAGCATACAAAATGGAGTTCGGTGGCTATTGAGGATCTGGTCTCAGACATGTCCCTGCACCACTGCGAGCTTGAACTTTCTGAGAACTGTAAGGACACTATCAGCCATTAAAAAAAAAAAATCTGCTAGCTGCAACCTTGGTGGTCTCAAGGTTGTTCCCCCTTGTAATTATGCAGCCAGTCCAGACCCCAACCAATTCTGGCTTAACAAGCACCCTCACTTCTTGTCAGCTCTATTTATAATTCTTGATGAACAACTCACATAACTAACTGTGGCCTTGAGGTTTTTGCCTTTATAAGCTGCCTCCGTTTTGTAGTTGAGTGGAACACAATTCAAGTGCTTCTTGAATCTGTGTCTCCTGGGCCACAAGTCCTAACAAACTCCAAATAAATGCTTGTTTATTTCAATCAGGTCTCCATTTCTGAAATTTTGGTTAACATAGCTGGTGTAGTTGGCAGGATCCAGATCAGCCCCCCTCAGCAGTCTGGAGCTCCTTTAGACTCAGTGTACAGTACCTACGTGGACCCATTGCATGCAGATGTCTCTTCGGTGGCTTGGAGGCTGTGAAGTGAGGACTCCTGGATCCAAACCTCCCATTTGGTTGAGGTCCGAGTCTATTTGGGTGTTTCTCAGTGTCCACACTAGTCCACCTCTCTTTTTGGGAGTGGGGAGGAGTCTGTCTCGAGATTTGGGTTTCAGTTTTAAAAAAAAAAATTTGGTGAGTACTCAAAATAATGGGAAGTTCTCATAACAAAAATTCAAAGAAACATGAACTCCTTCAAGAACCACTGCCAGATTTAGGTGTAACACCTATGGACCCTTATCCTGTGACCACCTATCTACATGGCTCCATTTAACACAGGATGATTTAGAATTGCACTGGCCAAAATGAGGAATCTTCCAAATCCCAAATTAGTCTTTCTTCATGCATGACTGAAAAATGGATCAGACCAGACAAAATAAGTAGGAAGCATATTTTAATTGGCATGTAGAAGCCTCCAAAGGTAACACTGAGAAAATTACCTTCCTCCAAATTATAAATGAAAAGTTGACTCAGACACTCTCTAAACTTAAAAAATCAGCAGAACTTTCTTACCCTTCTCTTACCCACCCCTCCCAAATTTGCACCTTCTCCTCCATCCCTTTACTTGCCTTTTTCTGAACTTCCCTTTTATCTGACGAACTCACTTCCTCTTCCTCCATCAATGGACACCCCTGAGCCCAGAGGACCTCTTGATACCTTGTCCTGGCAGCCCCTTTTAAAACTAAGCTTACCAGATGAGGAGAAAAACTGACCCATCTCCTCAACAATGCCCCAGGCCTTCCTACAAATAATCAGAAAATAAATCAGCTGGAAGCCAATATTCAGGGGCTAATAGGAACAACAGTTTTTATCTTGTAAATTCCTACAAAACCAGAACTACAACTCTAGAAACAAATCAAAGTCCACTTATATTTACCAGTCCCAAGGCCTTGCCTATTCTTCTCAAGAGGATTATAGCTATTTTAAAAGATCAGTATATTAGAGCCAAACTGTCCTGTGCTTAAGAAATGAATTAATAATAATTACCCTAAGACTTATAAAAATAGATAAATATATTTCAAAACTCCTAGGAGTAAACTTACATTTTCTCTTTCTGTCTCTTAAAGTTGTAAATATTATCATGTGCTTGAAATGTAAACACAGCCCACATCACCTGAGACTGAGCCCAGATTATTCAGTCAGTAGAGCCTGAAAGTAAATTGAAAAAAAAAAAAAAAAAAAGGGAAAGAGGCCTTTTAAAACACAAACTACTGTTAAAAGGACTCTCTTGTCCTAACAGCCTCCTTAAAATTGCTTGTCAAGGGCAAATGCAGATCTTAAAAATCTTCTCCACAAATAATAAAATACTTTTTAGCCACCTGAGTAATCTAATTTTTTCAATTGTTATTTATAAACTAGTAAGCTTTGTATTATACCTGATTCATAACTAAAGTTTTAAAATGAAAACCATGAGATCTCTGGTTGTGTTTATATGTGTATAAGTCTATGTTATAGATATATTATTTTCCTACCTCCAACAATATTGCCCAAATTAATTTGTAAAAGATCTCTATTTAATTGGCTGAAACTAACAAATACTTCTATAAGAATTCTCAAAAATATAATAAAAACCAATCCAAATTTTTTTTTTCAAATTTATGTGATATAGGATAATTTTTAGTAAATAAAAACTAATTTTAAGCTTGTTGAGTTAATTAATACAGGTGTGTCTACACAGTTTACATTAAATATAATGGAGATAAATAAATAACTTCTGTTCTACCTGGATTTACAAAATGTAAATGTCTCTGTTACAAAACTGTCAACAAAGGAAAAAATATGATAACTGCTTAAATATCTCATGATATTTTCATGAGTAATTAAAATATGATTGTTAAGAACAAATGAATTAAATATATGTAAATGAGATAAGAGTTTTTAGGTGAACATTTTAACAATAATTGTTTTATGATATGTCTACTTAAATCGTTTCCTAAATCTCTTTGAGGATTTACACCCCGAGAGTTTTGCTAAGTCAAATTAAATGATGGAAATACGTTGAATATCTAGATCATTTCCAAATAAGGTAAAATATTAAACATTAATTGCTAAACAAGTCCCAGTTTACCTATTTTTGACCTCTTATTACAGACAAAGTATGTTTGGATCTATTAATAAATATATTTTATGCTTTATTGAAATATCATACTATGAAGTAGGATATGTTTCTAGAAATTATAAAATATATTTATAACTTCACCAAGCCACAAAATGTTTATACAGTTCACAATTGTTTGCTTCTTCATTTTCACTTAAAAATTAAGGTTTCAAAAGTTTAACAATTCTAATTAATATATGTGGTTAAAGCTACCAAATACAATAATAGAAATAGGATGTGTTTTGTGGTAAGAAAAAGTATAAGATGTGGAGATATTTTTGTTAAGAAAAAAGAAAGTGAGTTTGTTCTAAAGCTGGTTATTTCTAAATGAGAAAGAAAATGAAAGACAAACTAAAATGGATATATAGAGTTGTAAAATGTTTGGAAAAGAGGGAATCTTTAGAAAGGAATTTTATGTGTGGTCAGGACTGGATAATACTTGAATGAATTTAATTAAGTAAATGTATTTTAATATTAAAAATAAACTGGTGCAAAATTGAAATTTGGTTTTCTCTCTGTTAAAAGAACAATTTTTTCCTATTGGTCTGCTCTTGATAGTAAGAGATTATGAAAGGTTTTTCTTTACAATTATTCTACCTAAAAATAAAACATGTCAAAATAAACACTCATGTTCTATATTGTCTTTATCAGGTCTTTGATTACTTAAGTAAACCTAGTCTTCTCACTATTAAGAGCTAAATTTTTCTCAAAACTATATAAACTTCTATATTTTCCTATTATTTTTTAATTATTTTGGTTAAATTGATCATGTGTCACAGTGACCTATTTGACTAAGTGTTTTAAAACCTTTCTGATATTTTTGACTAATTTTCTGAAAATCAAATTCTAAATGAAGTCTTTTTGTCTTAGAACTAATTTTGAGATATCCTCTCTCCTTATAAAAGGAGAAATATTAAACTAATTAGGCATATTTGACATGTTAAGTTACATAGGAAGCATTATTAAATAGAAGAAACATTAAGCCTTCTTTATGTTGCATCTGTATAGGTATGAGTTAAAAGTATTCTAGAAATTGTGTGAAACTCCTGGAATTCTTATAAGTCCTGACATAGTGTTATCTGTCATCGAAACTGAAGCTCACACTAAAAGGAATGAACTCAAGTATCCAGGGAATGCCCAAATGACATTCATGCAAAGGCAGAAACAACACAAAAACCTATAAAGATTCTAACAAATGTGGATGAAGTCCATTCTATTTCTGAAAAAACCAAAAAACAAACAAACAAAAATCCCTGAGCCCCCTTTGCCAGATTTTGCCATCCTGATGTTCTTGTAACATGTAACAGTTTATTCCTAAATTGTTGATACATAAATTAAGATGGGTCAACAATAGCTGTAAATTAAAAAAATAGGGCTATGGGAAAACCAAGATGGCCACTTTGTTGTTCTCAGCTTCCTGACAAAACCCATTTTTTGTTTGAAGAGTTGAAGACTTCCTTTTCTGTGAGGCTGGCTGATGCAATTACAATGAGAAAGAAACGAAAATGTGTTTTCCATTAGGGGTATTACTTTCCACAGTCTCCAGTGATGAAGGGACCCACTTCACGCAGCAAATGATACTAACCTTAACAAACCCTTGCAAATTTCCTGAAATTATCCTTGTCCCTATCACACTCAATCATCAGGCAAGGTCAATAGAACAAAATAGAAAAACTGGACTCAAACAAAACAATAATTACCTGGGATTGAATTAACGGATGAATACAATTATAATTTATGACTCTATTGTTTAAAATATTACTGTATTTTTAATCTTTTGTTTCCCTAATACAAGGAAAATTTTTTCTAAGACTCAAAAAATTTGGTAAATTATACCTTTGTAAGCAGAATTGAACATTTATCTTTTCTCCCTAACTGATCCCTCGAGATTTCACAAACTCTCAAACTAAAACAGCCCTTTCCGTTTCTTTTTTTTTTAACATCTTTATTGGAGAATAATTGCTTTATAATGGTGTGTTAGTTTCTGTTTTATAACAAAGTGAATCAGTTATACATATACATATGCCCCCATGGCTCTTCAGTCTTGTGTCTCCCTCACTCCCACCCTCCCTATCCCACCTGTCTAGGTGATCACAAAGCACCGAGCTGATCTCCCTGTGCTATGTGGCTGCTTCCCACTAGCTATCTATTTTACTTTTGGTAGTGTATATATGTATGTGCCACTCTCTCACTTTGTCCCAGCTTACACTTCTCCCACCCCGTATCCTCAAGTCCATTCTTTAGTAGGTCTGTGTCTTTATTCCTGTCTTGCCCCTAGGTTCTTCATGACCTTTTTTTTTTTTTATTATTAGATTTCATATATAAGTGTTAGCATACGGTATTTGTTTTTCTCTTTCTGACTTATTTCACTCTGTATGACAGACTCTAGGTCCATCCACCTCACTAAAAATAACTCAACTTCATTTCTTTTTATGGCTGAGTAATATTCCATTGTATATATGTGCCACATCGTCTTTATCCATTCATCTGTTGATGGACACTTAGGTTGCTTCCATATCCTGGCTATTGTAAATAGATCTTCAATGAAAAATGTGATACATGACTCTTTTTGAATTATGGTTTTCTCAGGGTATATGCCCAGGAGTTGGATTGCTGGGTTGTATGATAGCTCTATTTTGAGTTTTTAAAGGAACCTGCATACTGTTCTCCATAGTGGCTGTATCAATTTACATTCCCACCAACAGTGCAAGAGGGTTCCCTTTTCTCCATACCCTCTCCGGCATTTATTGTTTCTAGATTTTTTGATGATGGCCATTCTGACTGGTGTGAGATGATATCTCTTTGTAGTTTTGATTTGCATTTCTCTAATGACTAATGATGTTGAGCAATCTTTCATGCGTTTGTTGGTAATCTGTATATCTTTTTTGGAGAAATGTCTGTTTAGGTCTTCTGCCCAGTTTTGGGTTGGGTTGTTTGGTTTTTTGATATTGAGCTGCATGAGCTGCTTGTATATGTTGGAGATAAATACTTTGTCAGTTGCTTAATTTTCAAATATTTTCTCCACTTCTGAGGGTTGTCTTTTGGTCTTGTTTATGGTTTCCTTTGCTGTGCAAAAGCTTTTAAGTTTCATTAGGTCCTCTTTGTTTATTTTTGTTTTTATTTCCATTTCTCTAGGTGGGTCAAAAAGGATCTTGCTGTGATTTATGTCATAGAGTGTTCTGCCTGTTTTCCTCTAAGAGTTTGATAGTGTCTGGCCTTACATTTAGGTCTTTAATACATTTTGAGTTTATTTTTGTGTATGGTGTTAGGGAGTGTTCTAATTTCATTCTTTTATTCATTAGCTGTCCAGTTTTTCCAGCACCACTTATTGAAGAGGGTGTCTTTTCTCCACTGTATATTCTTGCTTCCTTTATCAAAGATAAGATGACCATATGTGCATGGGTTTATCTCTGGGATTTCTATCCTGTTCCATTGACCTATATTTCTGTTTTTGTGCCAGTACCATACTGTCTTGATGACTGTAGCTTTGTAGTATAGTCTGAAGTCAGGGAGCCTGATTCCTCCAGCTCCGTTTTTCTTTCACAAGATTGATTTTGCTATTCAGGGCCTTTTGTGTTTCCATACAGATTCTGAATTTTTTTGTTCTAGTTCTGTAAAACAGGCCAGTGGTAGTTTGATAGGGATTGCATTGAATCTGTAGATTGCTTTGTATAGTATAGTCATTTTCACAATGTTGATTCTTCCAATCCAAGAACATGGTATATCTCCCCATCTACTTGTATCATTTTTAATTTCTTTCATCAGTATCTTATAATTTTCTGCATACAGGTCTTTTGTCTCCTTATGTAGGTTTATTCCTAGGTATTTTATTCCTTCTGTTGCAATGGTATTTGTGAGTCATTTCTTAATATCACTTTCAGATTTTTCATCATTAGTGTATAGGAATGCCAGAGATTTCTGTGCATTAATTTTGTATCCTGTTACTTTACCAAATTCATTGAGTAGCTCTAGTAGTTTTCTGGTAGCATCTTGAGGATTCTCTATGTATAGTATCATGTCATCTGCAAACAGTGACAGCTTTACTTCTTCTTTTCCAGTTTGGACTCCTTTTATTTCTTTTTCTTCTCTGATTGTGTGGCTAAAACTTCCAAAGCTATGTTTAATAATAGAGGTGAGAGTGGGCAACCTTGTCTTGTTCTTGATTTTAGTGAAAATGGTTTCAAATTTTTCACAATTGAGGACGATGTTGGCTGTGGGTTTGTCATATATGGCCTTTATTATGTTGAGGAAAGTTCCCTCTATGCCTACATTCTGGAGGGTTTTTATCATAAATAGGTGTTAAATTTTGTCAAAAGCTTTCTCTGCATCTATTGAGATGATCATATGGTTTTTCTCCTTCAATTTGTTAATATGGTGTATCACATTGATTAATTTCCTTATATTGAAGAATCCTTGCATTCCTGTGATAAACCCAGATTGATCATGGTTTGTGCTCCTTTTAATGTGCTGGTGGATTCTGTTTGCTAGTATTTTGTTGAGGATTTTTGCATCTAAGTTCATCAGTGATATTGGCCTGTAGTTTTCTTTCTTTGTGACATTATTGTCTGGTTTTGGTATCAGGGTGATGGTGGCCTCGTAAAATGAGTTTGGGAGTGTTCCTCCCTCTGCTAACTTTTGGAAGAGTTTGAGAAGGATAGGTGTTAACTCTTCTCTAAATATTTGAAAGAATTCGCCTGTGAAGTCATCTGGTCCTGGGCTTTTGTTTGTTGGAAGATTTTTAATCACAGTTTCAATATCAGTGTTTGTGACTGGTCTTTTCATATTTTCTATTTCTTCCTGGTTCAGTCTCGGAAAGCTGTGCATTTCTAAGAATTTGTCCATTTCTTCCAGGTTGTCCATTTTATTGGCATATAGTTGCTTGTAGTAATCTCTCATGATCCTTTGTATTTCTGCAGTGTTAGTTGCTACTTCTCCTTTTTCATTTCTAAGTCTATTGAGATGAGTCTTCTCCCTTTTTTTCTTGATGAATCTGGCTAATAGTTTATGAATTTTGTTTATCTTCTCAAAGAAGCAGTTTTTAGTTTTACTGACCTTTGCTATCTTTTCCTTAATTTCTTTTTCATTTATTTCTGATCTGATCTTTAAGATTTCTTTCCTTCTGCTAACTTTGGGGTTTTTTT
>NC_041220.1:86858980-86859814 GCF_002837175.3 Physeter macrocephalus | reverse complement strand
TGATCTCTTGGTTATTAAGTAGTGTATTGTTTAGCCTCCATGTGTTTGTATTTTTTACAGATTTTTTCCTTTAATTGATATCTAGTCTTGTAGCATTGTGTTTGGAAAAGATACTTGACATGATTTCAATTTTCTTAAATTTACCAAGACTTGATTTGTGACCCACGATATGATCTATCCTGGAGAATATTCCATGAGCACTTTACAAGAATGTGTATTCTGTTGTTTTTGGATGGAGTGTCCTATAAATATCAATTAAGTCCATCTTGTTTAAAGTACTCCTATGTTGGGTGCATAAATATTTACAATTGTTATATCTTCTTCATGGATCGATCCCTTGATCATTATATAGTGTCCTTCTTTGTCTCTTGTTATAGTTTTTACTTTAAAGTCTATTTTGTCTGATATGAGAATTGCTACTCCAGCTTTCTTCTGATTTCCATTTGCATGGAATATCTTTTTCCATCCCCTCACTTTCAGTCTGTATGTGTCCCTAGGTCTGAAGTGGGTCTCTTGTAGACAGCATATATATGGGTCTTGTTTTTGTATCCATTCAGCCAGTCTGTGTCTTTTGGTGGGAGCATTTAATCCATTTACATTTAAGGTAATTATCGATACGTATGTTCCTTTTACCATTTACTTAATTGTTTCGGGTTGTTCTTGTAGGTCTTTTCTTTCTCTTGTGTTTCTTGCCTAGAGAAGTTCCTTTAGCATTTGTTGTAAAGCTGGTTTGGTGGTGCTGAACTCTCTCAGCTTTTGCTTGTCTGTAAAGGTTTTAATTTCTCCATCAAATCTGAATGAGATCCTTGCTGGGTAGAGTAATCTTGATTGTAG
>NC_041220.1:86842775-86858508 GCF_002837175.3 Physeter macrocephalus | reverse complement strand
GGCGTGTTTATCCTTGGGTTTATCCTGTATGGGACTCTCTGTGCTTCCTGGACTTGATTAACTATTTCCTTTCCCATACTAGGGAAGTTTTCAACTATAATCTCTTCAAATATTTTCTCAGTCCCTTTCTTTATCTCTTCTTCTCTGGGACCCCTATAGTTTGAATGTTGGTGTGCTTAATGTTTTCCCAGAAGTATCTGAGACCCTCCTAATATTTTTTCATTCTTTTTTCTTTATTCTGCTCTGCAGTAATTTCCACTATTTTATCTTCTTATTTCCTCTTCATTTGTTAGGTCTGGTGGGTTTTTGCCTTGCTTCTTCATCTTCTGTGTGTTTCTATGTCTTCTCATTTTGCTTAACTTACTGTGTTTGGGGTCTCCTTTCACAGGCTGCAGGTTCGTAGTTCGTGTTGTGTGGGTCCCCAGTGGCTAAGGTTGGTTCAGTGGGTTGTGTAGGCCTCCTGGTAGAGGGGACTTGTTCCTGTGTTCTGATGGATGAGAAACAGCCATTTTCTTGACGTCCTAAAACTGAAGCTAGATGACTTGATATTAACTTCAAAGAAATTGCCATACCAGCTCATATTTAGACAATCTTCATGCCTATTGCTGCATAAGCCACTCAGAAAGTTTACCTGAACATCTGATGACATCATCAGACACATTTTGAACTGCAAAAGATCCTTTGACTTCAACATCTAGAAAACTCCTTGACTGACTGCCCCGTGGGCCCAAAAACTAGTTTATAATTTGGTCCAATCATTATGCTTTGTTTTTCTTTTGTTTCCATAAAAGTGTCTTTTGTTAAATACCCATTGCTTTCACCATAGGCCTAGCTTTGGGAGCCCACCTGCATCAGCACCTTCTAAAATGAGATACAACTATTTAATTGAACTGACCTGTCCTCAGAACTAAAAAAGTATAAATTGATGAAAAGATAGCAACAGATTCATTATTTGATTCAATAAATAATTATTGTGCTGGCACAGTTGTAGACTCTGGGAATATAAAAAATCATAATCACAACATACTCTCTGCTCTCAAGAAACTTACTTCTTCAGAGGAGATAGATAACAAAACAAGTAAACAAATGAACAAACAAGTTAATCTTAGTTTTGAGTAAATAATCAGTTATATGATAGAGACTGACAGGAAATGGGATTTAGATAGAGTAGTAAAGAAAAGATTCCCTGAGCATGTGACATTTGAGCTGAGGTTGGGAGTTTGAAAAGAAACAGGTCATTCAATGAAAAAGGGGCAAAGGTGATTTCAGGCAGAGAGAATAATAAGTCTCAGGCCCTGAGAGGTGAGAAAAGTCTTCGTATGGCCAAGAAACATAATCAAGTCAGAGTGGCTGGAATATACCAAGTAGGGTGCAGAACAGAATGCATTATGTTAGAAAGGTACACAAGAATCAGATCATGTTATGTCCTGGCATACGCAGAGGAGCTGAAGAAAGGCCATTGTAATTAGTGAAGGTGATGAGTGAAGAGAATGAGCCATGGCCGCTGGGCCTGCACGTCCAGAGCCTGTGCTCCGCAACGGGAGAGGCCGCAGCAGAGGGAGGCCCGCGTACCACAAAAAAAAAAAAAAAAAAAAAATGCACTTGAAGTTCTCATACAAACTTGGATACCTTTTTAACACATATGAGAGGCCACTGAAGGATTTTAAGTCTTGGTGTAGAGAGAGATATCAGCTGATTTAAGATCTATTTAATGTTTGGAAAGAACAATTTGTAAATGAAACAAAAACAAGAACTTTTAGATTTCATGGAGAAAAATGTTAGCGAAAAATATTAAACCTTTATGAGAAGATAAAAACAAGAAAGAGATAGTTTACTATTTTCTTGAGAATTTACACTTTCAATGAAATAAGTAGATGATGAAGTTTAACTCAATTCTCACTTGGTCTTTACTTAAGGTGTCACTTTTGATGAATTACTTACCATTGTATTCATATTTCATTTTTTATGGTTTTTAACATTATTTTATGTTTGCATGTTTTTTATAATTGGTTATATTCCTTTATGTAATTGTTTTTAAATTCAATTTTGCTCATACTACATAATTTCATTGCTCTTTTTGCTGTCAACTTTTCATAATTACTGTTGCCTTTGTTCATTGTTTAGGTGAATTTTTTCCCATGTAGCATCTAAAAGAAAATAATAATTTTTAAATGTTGTAAATAAAAACTGTAAACTATAAAGTAGTCTACACAAATCCTCTGACAAAGGAACAAAGGGATCATACTGTATATAGAAGAAAGATTTAGGTCAAAATTTTAAAGAGAAAAACCCTAACATATACTTAAAGGACATATGGTATATTAGAACATTAAGTAATTATAATATTTTATAAGACTTTGTATTCCACAGTAAACTTACTGTTTCATTCAGTCTTGTTATTGGTAGTAGTCATCATCACTTTAAATTAATTTATGACCTACTTTGTTTAAGTCAGTATGCTGGGCACTGGAATAAAAGTGATATTTCTTCTGAAATCAAGCTTAGAAGACAACTTTCCTCTGGTGCTGTGAACTACATTTACTTTGCAGGATTTTACTGTCAAGATTTTCAATCCAAAATACAAAAAGATAAATCTAAATTAAATCTGGATTGAGGACACATATAAACAAATGTTAGAGGAGGCTCAGAGTAGAGATAAATTTTGAGAATATATATAAAATTTTTAAATTTATATTTGTTTATACCACTTGTGGGGAGGTTGAGAAATTCTTTTTTTACCTTGCGTTTACATAGCACTTTACAGTTTCAAAGCCTTTATACTTATAATATTTCATATGGGTCTCAGAATAAATCTTGTGATAAACAAGGCAGCCACTTTCCCAACTGTGTGAATGAGTAGGAGCCAAGTAGATGAGGGACTTGCATATATCTTGTAAATGGTAGGTGTGAGCTCAGACCCTCACTTTCTATTATCCTTTTCAAAGATCTTTCTGCTATGCTGTGCAGTTTTGTTATTATTTTCTGTCTAGAAAAATAAAGGTAAAAGAAAGTTGAATTATATGGTCTATTAGAAGAAATGAATTGTGAGCCTCATATTTAAGTATAAAATAAAATAAAACTTGCCAATGTTGTTTGGTGTTATATTAGGTATTGAGAAATGACACAGAATTTGTTTTATGACAGTATTTAGAAAACATAATATTATAGGTGCTATCATTTCTTAAATGCTAACTATGAATCAGATAGTTTCTCCAAGGATCTTATTATTGGGTGGGGCAAAATTTTCGTTTGGTGTTTTCGTTAGATGGCTCTAGTAGCACTTAGTTTTTAACGTCATTCAAAACAATTTTGTTAGATTGTACGTGACAGCTGTCATATCAGTGTGCATTTAAAAAAAGACATCAAAATTGTTGAATTTTTGTGTAGCCATTTTAATATTGAAGATGGAAGAAAAAAAGCAACATTTTCGGCATATTATGCTTTATTATTTCAAGAAAGGTAAAAATGCAACTGAAATTGCACAAAAAGATTTGTGCAGTGTATGGAGAAGGTGCTGTGACGGATCAAACATGTCAAAAGTGGTTTGTGAAGTTTCATGCTGGAGATTTCTCACTGGACGGTGCTCCACGGTCGGGTAGACCAGTTGAAGTTGATAATGATCAAATCGAAACAATAATTGAGAACAATCAACATTGTACCACGCAGGAGACAGCCAACATACTCAAACTATCCCAATCAAACACTGAAAATCATTTCCACCAACTTGGTTATGTTAATCGCTTTGATGTTTGGGTTCCACATAAGTTAAGTGAAAAAAACCTTCTTGGGCTTCCCTGGTGGTGCAGTGGTTGAGAATCTGCCTGCTAATGCAGGGGACACGGGTTCGAGCCCTGGTCTGGGAGGATCCCACATGCCGCGGAGCAACTAGTCCCGTGAGCCACAACTACTTAGCCTGCGCGTCTGGAGCCTGTGCTCCACAGCAAGAGAGGCCGCGATAGTGAGAGGCCCGCGCACCGCGATGAAGAGTGGCCCCCGCTTGCCACAACTAGAGAAAGCCCTCGCACAGAAACGGAGATCCAACACAGCAAAAATAAATAAATAAATAATTAGTAAACTCCTACCCCCAACATCTAAAAAAAAAAAAAAAAAAAAAAACCTTCTTGACAGTATTTTCACATGCTATTCTCTACTTAAATATAATGAAACGTTCCTTTTTAAAAACAAATTGTGACGGGCAATGACAAGTGGATACTGTACAACAATGTGGAACAGAAGAGATTGTGGGGCAAGCGAAATGAACCACCACCAACCACATCAAAGACCAGTCTTCATCCAAAGAAGGTGATGTTGTGTATATGGTGGGATTGGAAGGGAGTCCTCTATTATGAGTTTTCCTCCTTCCAGAAAACCAAACAATTAATTCCAACAAGTACCACTCCCAGTTAGACCAACCGAAAGCGGCACTTGATGAAAAGTGTCCAGAATTAGTCAAGAGAAAATGCATAATCTTCCATCAGGATACCATAAGAACACATGTTTCTCTGATGACCAGGCAAAAACTATTACAGCTTGGCTGGGAAGTTCTGATTCATCCGCTATATTCACCAGACTTTGCACTTTCAGATTTCCATTTATTTCCATCTTTACAATTTTCTCTTAACGGAAAAAAATTTCAATTCCCTGGAAGACTGTAAAAGGTCCCTGGAACAGTTCTTTGCTCAAAAAGATTAAAAAGTTTGGGGAAGATGGAATTATGAAGTTGCCTGAAAAATAGCAGAAGGTAGTGGAACAAAAGGGTGAATACGTTGTTCAATAAAGTTCTTGGTGAAAATGAAAAATGTGTCTTTTACTTTTACTTAAAAAACCAAAGGCACTTTTTGGCCCACCCAATATTTCCATTTTAGAAATGAGAAAATATACTCAGTGTCCCTACTATATCAATCAGCACTATTAGTTTTAATTCACAGAAGTCATTCTAGTTGATTTAAGGACTTTATGTAAGGATATGAGTAATTATCTAACTCTCTGGGAGAGCTAGGGAATCTGGCTTAGAGGTTGGGCGGCCAGGACCTGTGCCTGCCCTGGGGCACATTTCAGAGACCCTACAGTAGTTGACACAGGCTGAGGCCTTGCAGATCACATGGGAGGCCACAAATGGAGTGCTGCCATCCAGCTCTCTGTTGTGCTCTACCAACATTCACCAGAAAATGAATTATTCAGAGTGCCTTCTCTTCTCTGAGTAAAAAAAATCTCACAAAGGTGCATCTGATTCATTAAGTCTACGTCACATAATAGAATCACATCACTCAGTCACATGAGTGAGTTGAAAGGAAAACTTTCAACTTGTCAACTTTCAACTTGCTGGGAAAGCAAGTTCTCAAGTTCTGGCTTTTTTTTTTTTTTTTTTTTTCCTTGTGAAAATAGTACTGATAAAGTGGTAAATTCCCCAAACAAAGGACTTCTGATTAAAAATGGTTGCCAAAATCATGACACATGTCTACTATACCACTGTGGCAGATTTAAAAAATGGTCATAAATTCATTCTTTACATAGACTCAGGCCTTTACAATGTGAGTATTGCAGCTCCTCCTATCACAAGGTAGAGCCTCTTTCCCTAAACCTTGAATCTGGGCAGGACAAGAGACCTGCCTGCACAATGCAATGAGGTAGAAATGGCACTGCACGTGTTCCAAGCCTGGATCTCACGAGGACTTCTACACTTCTGCTCTCTAAGAACCCTGCTGCCCCAAGGGAACAATGGCAAGATAATATCCTGAAGAATGGATACCCCATGAAGCAGACAGTGCCATCAGAGCCTTGACCCAGACACCTGAGAGAGTCATGCAGGAGACCCCAGGCAACTGGCAGTTGACCACAGATGCATGCATGAGCTCCACTGAACATCCAACCTGTGTTATGTTAGTGGACACACCCAGCCAGCCTGTAAACCATGATCCCATTTATACCTGACCTTGTAAGCTACTAAAACTTGGGGTGGTTTGTATGCAGCAAAAGCTGTCAGACAGACTTACAGAAAAGTTATTCCATAAGGCATTCCTGTGCAGAATGGGCTTCACATACTCAAATTCTTTTAGAAGGTAGGTGTGGGTAAGGTGAAATTTTCAGATCATATGATCAATTTGCATGGCTCTTCAAGCACACCCATGGCACTCTGCATGTAGGTGCTTGTGGTTCCATTGTGCACTTGATTATCTTAAGAGATAGCCAAAAAGGGGTTGCCTTCATATGGTTTTAAATTACATCAATGCCAATAGAGATTTTATCACAGCCCTTTAATGTAAGTTGATATATTTATTTCCTCCTTCTTGTTTAACTGAATATACTGTGTATTGCAGTGCTCTTTTCTTATCTGAATAACCCCTCAATAGCTGTTTATTGGAGTATTTGCAACTTGGTCACCTCCCTCTGACAGCAGGGTAATACAGCTTAATGAAATATGTGTAAAGCCCAATGAACTGCACAGAAGAAACGTGCTTTTAAATTCTAAATGATATTTCTTACTAACACCATTAATAACATATTTTCCCCACATTTGTGTAGCTTGTGGTTTCACTCAACCAACCATGCACCTTATAGTCACACCACGTGAAATGTTAGGTGTGTGAATGACTCACAGAGACAAATCATCAAAGGAAAACACATTGTAGAAGCTGTCCTCAACCAGTTTGGGAATTAACTGAGAAAACTGCAAATTGCTAAAATCTTTTCCAGTAATGTTTCTTGTCTTTATGATGATCATGATGCTTTAAAATCTCTTTTTTGCCTGACATTATTTAGATATTAGTATTTAATTGCATTGCATTATTAATGGCATCCAATATCCTTAATGTATCTCTAAGCTCTCCTCTGTTAGTCTCTGTCATATCTGAGATCATGCTGAGACCAATAGATCATACACTGTTGAAGCTGAAATGAACTTTAAAGTTAATACACATTAAATGCTTGATATGATACCTTGAAAGGAGTAATTAGGCAAAAAACATTAGTTGTTGGTATTATTATCACTGTCATTACTATTATTAAACCCTCTTATTTTAAAGATGAGAAAACTGAAGTGTCTACATAAATATTTCCCGTAATATATTCCATAACTTCAGCAAATATCCTCTTATTATTTAAAAAATACTTTCAGTTGCCTCCTATAGTCACATGCAGGAAATATAGATGAAAAAGTTAGAGTTCCTGTGTCCCATCTACTGACAATTAATTGGGATCCATGCTTGTACATTTGTAAAGATGTGTTTTAGACTCCAACTTGACATCTAGGCTGGTTGGCCTTTGTTATAATCCATGTCCTGATAAGGAAGGGTATTATATACTAGAAGAGGGAGGAAGGGGCACAACCGATCTGCTCTGTACAGTGAAGGAGTGAGGTTTTTAAAGCCCCCTGTGAAAAATCTGGGAAGAAGAAAGGGAAGTAAAGAGGAAGGAAAGGGAAGATGAAGAAAAGGATGAGAGAGAAAGGAGGAGGGAAGAGAGGAGGAAGGGAGAAGCTAAGAAACCTGAGTGCTTCTTGAATATGGTTGCTAGAGAAATACAGGAGGCCTAGTTAAATCAGAATTTCAGATCATCTATAATTTTTTTTTGTATAAGTGCCCCAAATAGAGCATAGATATATATACCATTCATGTTTAGCTGAAATCCAAATTTAGCTGAGTATTCTGTATTTATATTTCTAAGTCTTACCACCCTACCTTGGAGGAACAGTCATAAAGGAGAAAATGTATACAAATTAGATATAGATATTATAGCATGTGAAAGGTTAATCCCTCCTCTATTTCCTCTACAGTTGCTATATATCTCCTTTTACATGACTGCTTTTATTTCTCCTTTACTGGATCATTCACATCTCTACTTGGAAATCTCAAAGATACCTCAAGCAGAATGTTATCTAAAAACCAAACTCATGGCATTACTATTCTGGTCTCTGCTAAGTGTCATTCTCAGAGAAATCTGTGAACCTTCTGTTTAAAATAGCTTCCTTGCCTCCCCCATCACTCTTTATTTCATTTTGTTGTTTTATTTACTCTATAAAACATATAACTTAAACTACCTTATTTATTCATTTGCATATTTCTTTGTGATCTGGCTTCTCTTACTAAAATGGGAGCTGTATGAAAGCAGGGAACTTGTAGGTTTTGCTTACATTAGTATTTTAGTACCTAGAACAACAATGCCTCACAAATCAATATTGAGTAAATGTTGAAAAAATTGATGAATAAATAAACAACTACCTAAACCTAGTTCTCTTATGCTATTTTCTGTCTCAGAGAATGGCATTACCAAGTATCTAATTTTGCAGGTGCTGTAAATTTGATAGTCTTTGAAATATTTTAGCCTGCCAATGTCCACATCTAATTAATTTCTAAATATTTATTCTCTTTTACATATTTGAAAAATCAGTGTAATTCTTGACATTTCCACAACAATTACACTATCTCAGATGTTATTAACTTTCCTAAATGGTGGGTACATATCCTCTGAAAGCTCCTTCCAAAGAATTTTCCATAGCGTAGTCAGAGTAATCTTACAGAAAAGGAAACTTAGAAACGTCATTCTTCCTCACCCCATCCCCCAAAGAGAATTCAAAGCAAATCTGAAAAAAAAAAAAAAAACCTTAATTTTAAATAAATAAATAATAGATGAATAAGACCCATATAACTCATTCATGATTCATAAACTGACATTTAAGAAATAACCAACCTCAACTAGCACCATATGGCTTCTCCATGTTTTATTGGGTTGGCCAGAAAGTTCATTCGGTTTTTTTCCATAACATCTTATAGAAAACCCCGAAAGAACTTTTTGACCAACCCGATAAATTATTCTCTCTCCTCCTCCCTCCCTCTCTCTCTTCACTACCCCCCGCCATTGTTGTAGGATGTTGGATCTTAAATGAACACAATTAAATTTTTCATAACTTGTGTTCCTTTCATATATTATCATTTTTGGCCTGTGAATGGCCCTTTTTTTTTTTGTCTTTTTTAATCTTCAATATAGTAAACTCTTTCTAATCCATCATTCAACTCAAGATCTAGAATACTAACATATTTTACATCTGTCTATCTGCTCTTTCCTCGTTCCACCATTCTTTCAACTGCCTTAGCCTGAGGCAACACTATCGTGAAACTTAGTGTGTGTGTGTAGATTTTGCCTGCTGGGCAGATCTCACTGGAGGCCTGTTTTTGTGCAACCAGTGAGCTAATCATATTTTTCACATTTTTAAAGAGTTGTAAAAAGACAATGAAAAATATGCTATATAGAAACAATTTTTCTGCTGAGTAATATATTACTAAAGCCCATTCATATTCCTGCATATAACTATAGATCATTTATTTTGACTGCTATATAACATTCCATTAAGAATATACTACACAATTACCTATTGTTCCTCACTGTCTATAAATATTAGTTCTCCAGTCAAACTGTACATTTTGTTTACATATACATCAACACATATATCAGCTCTTAAAATTAACTCAGACTCTTTCCTTAGATCCCAGATAAGCCTTCTTTTCTTAGGGAATCATTCTTTTCCTGACTATGTTAATTATCTACATTGAAAATATGTGTACTTCTACATTGAAGTAATGTTTTATTTATGGGTTTTATTTCTTTATTATTCTATCTGTCTTTCTCCTCCATTATATTATAATCTCCATTAGGGGAAAGCCTGTGACTTCTTCTTTTTTTTTTTTTTTTTTTTCTGATTATTTATCCCCAGCACTTAGCAAAGTGCTTGGTACTTAGTACATATTTGTTAACTGAATGCATGCAGTGAATATTTCTCACTAATACTTTTGTTTGTGTGAGTAAATTTTCCTGACAACTCAAAGCATTGTTGAACTACATCTAGGTAGAAATGGTTACAAAAACAGATGGAACAGATGAAGGAGCATGAAGATATGAAAACAACTGACTTCTGGGTTATTTTGAAAATTAACAAAACATTGGTAAGGACTATATAGAGGCTAATAGGGACATAGACAGAAGAGTAATTAGTTCACATTAGGTTTGCAAAGTCTCACACATTTGATCTGGGTCAAATATTGAGAATTGAAAAAGTTTTGTAGAATTTAGCTCCCTCATTTTTTTTTTTAATTTGAAAAATAAGAGGGCTGGATTAAATAACGTCTAAAGTTTTTTCCAGAGCTTCCATTTTAGGTATTTGTGTTTTGCACACATACTAATTAATTAATTTATAATAATCTTGTTTTCCATCTTAATAAGTACTTTCTCAAGGGCAACATAGTTCTATCAATGAACTTATATTTGGTATTACTGTTTTGTTAACTCTGTTTTGCCAGAAGAGAGATACTAACATAAGATCGTATCATCCTGAAGCACTTTGTCATCAACACTGCTTCTTCAGATGAATATTAAAGCTTTTTGTCTCAAAAAAAAATCTCCTCTATCTCTCTATTCTAACTGTATTCATTCTTATTTTTTTTAAAAACTTTCTTTTAAAATTAACAGTATCCATGGCCAAGTAAGTTATGGAGCATCCTATGACATCCTATCTGAACTTGTTGACTAAAGATTCCTCTTAAAAACTACAGAACAATGTTGGCTTAATTCCTGTTAGCAAAAGGCATTGATTTTGATTACAACCCAGTTCTAAGCTTCAGCTTTGCCATTGGTTTGTTCTGCTTATTTACCACCCATCTATGTTCTGTCTCCTCACAATCTGGCCACAGAGTGAGATTACTCTCTTTATCTACTTCCAGAGAAAGAGACATTCTCTGTTTAAGACCAAGCAAACATAAAGCAATTTTACAGGTACCCTTATTTCAAAAGGTGTTTGAGAAAATAAATGATAGGTATGAATAAATGAATATAAATGATCAGTATTTTTAAAATTTTTATTGGGGCATAGTTGCTTTACAATGTTGTGTTAGTTTCTGCTGCACAGCGAAGTGAATCAGCTATATGTGTAAATAAGTAAATAATCAGTATTTAAAAATTAAATCTCTCCAAAAATTTATATTTTGAAACTCTCCCTTATAAGGTTTATTACTATGTCTGTTTTACAATGTACTAAGATCTTGTATCAGTTATACTGTCATAAAGTCAAAGAGGAATGCATTCTTTCATCTGCCACGAACATTCTATTCAGAGTTTACTTGTAATCACCTGGTTTTACCACTAGATGGTGGTAAAACTAGAAAGGCGTTCGATGTGCATGGGGTAGGAAACCATAGAATGAGCATAAAGAGGCGAAATTTAGGAGTTTATTGTTCATGACATAATAAATAAGTTAGTAAAATATGAGAAACAGGAAGTTCCTGAACTCAGAATGATGAGGTGTTTTATCGTTCTCATTTCTGTTTCTTAGTTCTGAACTGAACTAAAAACTTTGTAAGTATTCTCATTTTCAAACTTAATTGCCAATTTAGCTTTCAAAAAATATACTAAAATGTTATTTAATTTTTCTCTTCTCTTTCATTTATATAGTTGTATCATTTTTGAAAAACAGTTTCTAGAAGATGGGCTTTGTGGGTTATGTTCTTTAACTGCTTACTATGTGTATATTGATATGTGTATAATATGTCTATCTATCTATCTATATCTTATATCCCCAACTTAAAGATTTCAGGAATTAAATTATTTACCCTCTCTTAAATCCCCCCCCCCAGCAACTATTACTGACATGTTAACAGCTAGCTATATTAACATTGTCCAAAGAAACAGAACCAATAGGATATATACAAAGAAATTCATTATGAGGGATTGGCTCACATGATTGTGGAGGCTGAGAAGTCCGATGCCCAGCTGTCTGCAAGCTAGATGCCTAGGAAGCCAGTGATATAGTTCCAGTCCAAACTCAAAGGCCCAAGAATCAGGAGTACTGATGTTCAAGGGCAGGAGAAGATGGATGTCCCAACTCAAAAAGTAAAAGAGCAAATTCCCTCTTTTTTGTTCTGTCAAGCTCTCAACAAATTGTACATTGCTCACTAACATTGGTAAGGGAAGTTTCCTTTACTCAGTCTACCTATTCAAATGTTCATCTTTTCCAGAAATGCCATTACAGAAACACCCATAAATGATATTTTACTAGGTACCTGGGCATCCCTTAGCCCAGTCTTATCGACACACAAAATTAACCATCACACCAGTGTTCCATAAATGCTTGTTGAAAGACATGCTTCTCTGATTCCTGTTCAAATCTTCAGCCAGTAATGTAATCTATTTTTAAAGGTCATCTGACCCTAGGGCCTTTGGACTATTGTCTCTAGGAAATGTACGGGCAATGACCTCTAAGAAAATTAGCAAGGCCAAATCTTGGAAGTGATTACTTCATTATCTCCCTAACTTAGACTCTTGAGGCAGGACATGCTATAACCTATTCAGTCTTCTGCTAGAGTATGTCCACTGCTCCTCCCTCTTACTGTTGTCCCACTTCTAGACCGCACTGTTGGTTGTTCAGTTTTGCAGCTTTGTTACTTTTCAATAGAGGGCTTTGCCTTTCTGTGGTGGGTGTTCTTAGCTGAGTATAATTACAGAATTTCCCACACATTCTTTCATCATGTCTTCCAATATATCTCTAACATAAGTTGTTAAAGAAAGTAGGAGGTGAGTGGGTGAGTTCTTAATGAATATCATCTGTAGCCCCATACGTTCCAGAATAATATGCAAAGAAAAGGACAGATCTTTTGAACAGCCAAATATTTAACAAAATAGCAACCTGTACTATAATAAGCCACTCTTCACTCAGGAAGCATGAGAAAAATGTCTTGCTAGTGCATTTTCTTCTTTTGATCAACACTTCCTCTTTTACTGTTCCATAACACAGCAGTTAAAACAATGAAATACACCATACATTTTCTTCATGAGACTCTAAATTCCTAAAGGCAGAAAGTTTAAAATTTGTATTCCCATCATCTAGATCAGGAGTACAAACTACAGTCCCATGGGCCTAATTTGGCTCACTACCTGTTTTTGTCAATAAAGTTTTATTGGCACAAGCCACATCCATTCACTTATGTTTGCCTGTTATTGCTTCTTGCACTGCAATGGCAGAAGTGAGTAGTTGTGACAGAGACCATATAGCCTGTAAAGCTTAATATAGTTACTTTTCTGCCCTTTACAGAAAATGTTTGCCAACACAGATTCGGTTCTTAAAAAAAAAAGTTTGTTAAGTAAGTGAATTAATGGAGATTGTCACCATATTGATGTAAATCTTGACTATAAACAAAAATTCTTTTGTTAAAATTGCATTTTTGCTTAAAATATGACTCAAGAGATATTAGTAATTTATCTACAGAGAATACAAGATGAAATGCTTTACTTGATTTATCAGCTTAACAAAATGACTGGCTATAGGAACTTTTGTTTATTTGTGGGTTGTTTTGGAAACTGAAATTCTGAGTGTTTTAATTACCTTAACAAATTGTGATTCATTTTTGTGTCATATGGACTAAATGTTACTTAAAGGTGTTAGTAAGGTTATTAGTTCCATGAAGAAATAGTAATAATTTCTTGGCATACAAATCACAAAAGCAAGTGAGATAAAATGTTTTAATAGACTTAACTAATTTATTTATTTTTATAGCAGCTTTAGGTTCACAGCAAAATTGAGCAGAAAATGCAGAGATTCCCTATGTACCTCCTACCCCAGGTAGCACCACCTCCTCCACTCTCAACATCTCCCCCATCCCCCAATGGTACATTTGTTACAACCGATGAACCTACACTGACATATCACCCGAAGTCCATGGGTAATATTCAGAGTTCACTCTTGGTGTTGTATATTCTGTAGGTTTTGACAAACGTATAATGACATGTGTCCATCATTACAGTACCATACAGAGTAGTTTCACTGCCCTAAAGAGAACTCTGTGCTCTATTTATCCCTCCTTCCCCCTAACTCCTGGCAACCACTAATTTTTTACTGTCTCCATAGCTTTGTCTTTTATAGAATGTCATATAGTTGAAATCATACAGTATGTAGCCTTTTCAGATTGGCTTCTTCCACTTAGTAATATGCATTTTTTACTCCATATCTTTTTAGAGCTTGGTAACTCATTTCTTTTCAGCCCTTTGAAAAATATTTTATTGCCTGGATGTACCATAGTATATTTATCCATTCACTTACTGAAGAATATCTTGGTTGCTTCCAAGTTTTGGCAATAACGAATAAAGCTGTTATAAACATGCATGTGCAGGTTTTGTGGACATAAGTTTTCAATTCATTTGGATAAATATCAAGGAGAGCAATTGTTGGATTGTATGGTAAGCCTATGTTTAGCGTTGTAAGAAACTGCCAAATGGTCTTCCAAAATGGCTGTTGCACTTTGCATTTCCACCAGCAATGAATGATAGTCCAGTATTTGGTGTTGTTGGTGTTTTAGATTTTCACCATTCTAATAGGTGTGGTTTTGTTTTTAATGATAAGATTTTGCAACCCTTTTAAAAATTTAAAAATAGGCTCTGAATATTTGGGGGTGTGGTAGAATATACATTTCTCAAATAAATTGATCACTGAAATGTATTGCTGTAGGATAGCTTATAAAATGAATGTTCTGGGCAACTGCTGGTAGCCTTTTAGTGTCTCTGTGCCTAGCATCATGCCTGGCTCACAGTAGCTATCTGTAGATATTTGCTGAATAAATGAATACCTGAGGGTGGAGTTCAGAGAGAGATCTGAGTCGGCTGAAGTCTGAATGAATCCAGATATAGTGGGATAATCTTGGGCCTGTTTACTAAAGAGGAAGCCAGCACTCATACACAAGGAAGTCCCAAGGCTTCAGCTGAAGCTGTTATATAAATGTTCTATTTTAATAAAATAGGTTAATTAAATGGTTAATTTTAGCATTCAAGTAGAAATAGACATATGAGACCAATTAATTACTTTTTTTGAGAACCCATACATTTGGCCAATACTTCATAATAATGCAGTTTTGTTTGGCAGCCAGTAGTTGCTGATGGCAGTTTTCTTTGTCAGAACTGTTATCAAACTGTGCTATTAAATGAGATTTATTTGGTGAGATCTGGGTGGATCTGTAACAAATAAGCAGACAGTCCAAGCTGTTGTCTAAAATACAGGAATTTGGAGAGACTTTTCTTTATCCTCTTGGCATAAGCCACATTTTATCATATTTTGAATATGATCTGATTAAGCCTTCCTAAATGCATCTCATACAATTATATATTTAAGTTAGCATTTTATTTTGAAATGAATGTTTATATAACTTTGTATTTGGCTTCATATATTCATTTAATACAGGATTTTAGTTGGCTTAAACTCTTTTCCCCAGTTCTTTTCCTAAATAGCAAATTTATGTTATTCCATTTTACAAAAGGGGAGGCTAAATTCTGGAGCAGGCTTCAATGTAATTTTAACACTAAAAGTGTAAAATGGAGTGGTGTTAAAATTCAAAAAGAGTCATGTATCACATTGTTCATTGCAGCACTATTTACAATAGCCAGGACATGGAAGCAACCTAAGTGTCCATCGACAGATGAATGGATAAAGAAAATGTGGCACATATATACAATGGAATATTACTCAGCCATAAAAAGAAACGAAATTGAGTTATTTTTAGTGAGGTGGATGGACCTAGAGTCTGTCATACAGAGTGAAGTAAGTCAGAAAGAGAAAAACCTAAGGGCAAGACAGGAATAAAGACGCAGATGTAGAGAATGGACTTGAGGACACGGGGAGGGGGAGGGTAAGCTGGGACGAAGTGAGAGAGTGGCATTGACAAATATACGCTACCAAATGTAAAATAGATAGCTAGTGGGAAGCAGC